>NC_061107.1:119359315-119369315 GCF_015104395.2 Macrobrachium nipponense
GTAGTGTAGTATCGCGTAGTTACGTGAATAGTAGAATGTCTGGTGGTGGTAGTGGACGCAGAGAATCTCATGAGTCTGGGTTAAGTTGTTATGGGTGTAATAGGAAGGGTCATATAAAAGCGAATTGCTTTGCTAGGAAAAATTACCTAGAAAGGAATACAGAATCCGTTAATGTTGTTTCTGCGGAGACCTCTCCAAAGAAAGAGGTATTGAACGAGAGCAAGTGACTTAAATTTGCTAAATACATATCGAATGGGACTATTTTCACTGATGTTGACAAACGAATAGAACGTAGTGTTAAGATTCTTCGTGACACTGGTGCAGGTCAATCTTTAATTTTAAAAATGTCTGTACCTAATGGGTTTGAATTTTCAAATAATGATTTTGTAATTCTGAGTGGATTTCCTAACACGATTGCTTCTTATCCTCTCGAAACCATGTATCTAGAAACTGAGTATTATGAGGGTACGGTAAAACTAGCAGTGGTTGACAGTTTACCTGTTCCCGGTATTGACATGTTATTTGCTAATGATTTGGTGTTACATGACGAGGCAAATTATTTCCCAATTTTGACTGTTACGGAGATAGAGGATGATGCGTATTGTTTTGATGTTTCCCTGTGGGAGCCTACCTCTGTTATTACGCGTTCTCGTGCTCGAGAGATTGATCTCGATAATGTTAATTTAGACTTTGATGAAATGAATGGACAGGCGACTGACACAGTGACAAGTAGTTGTAGTAGTAGTAGTAGTAGAGATATTTTGTTTAATGATATTGAATGGGATGTCGAGGCTTCAAAAGAAGCCCAAGCAAATGAGTTTTCTAATTTTGATGATTTTGATGTTGATGATTTATCAAAACCTGTTTTTCTTAAACAAGAAGGTTTGGTGTATAGAGTCAGTAGGTCAATTAATGTGCCTGCTGACCAAGTTGAAGTTGTAAGGCAATTGGTAATTCCAGAACGATACTGTTCTAAGTTATTATTTTTAGCACATGAGAATAACCTTTCAAGGCATTTCGGGGTCAGGAAGACTTTTCAGAAACTCGCTGAACATTTATTCTGGCCTGGAATGCGTCGTGATGTAAAGCGACATGTATTATCTTGCAAGGTTTGTCAACTCGTGGGGAAGCCGAATCAGAAAATTCCAAAAGCTCCTTTAATTCCTATTCCGTCAGTGGGGGAATAAAACAAAAAAAAAACCTTTCAGGGAAGTGATTATTGATGTTGTTGGTCCTTTACCGCGGACGCGCGAGGGACATGAATATATTTTGACAATGGTTGATAGGATGTCACGTTTCCCTGAGGCGGTCCCGCTGTGGAGTATTAGAGAAGGGAGAAAATTGTTGAGGCGCTGGTTGGCTTCTTTACGAGGTTTGGTATTCCAAAGATTATTCAAAGTGACTGTGGTACGAACTTTACAAGTAGGTACTTTAAGCGAAAAATGAATGATAGTTGGGATTGATCATGTTACTTCCTTCCCTTATCACCCTGAAAGTCAGGGCCAAGTGGAGAGATTCCACCAAACCCTGAAATCTGTCTTAAAAAAATTTTGTTTGGAAACAGGTTGTGAATGGGATAAAGAAATCCCTTATGCTCCTATTTGCAATCAGGTCAATGCCAAATGAGACTTTGGGTTTCTCTCCCTTTCAGCTTATATTTGGACATTGTGTTCGTGATCCATTGGATGCTGTGAGAGAGCACTGGGAGGGAGAAACCCAGAAATGAATGTTTTTTTGGATTATGTATCTAATTTACAGGAGAAATTGCGTAGAGCTTGGACCTTTGCCCGGGAAAATTTAACAAAGGCTCAAGCTACTATGAAAACAAATTATGATGTTGGAACCCAAATGAGACATTTTGATCCAGGAGACAAAGTCTTGGTATTGCTTCCCATGCCTGGAAATCCACTCAAGGGAAAATTCTCAGGTCCGTGGAAGGTACTCAAGAAATTGAATAATGTTAATTACCTGATTGAGACTCCTGAAAGATGTTGAAAAACCCAAATTTGTCACATAAATATGTTAAAGCCTTTTTGTCAGTAGAGAAGTAGAGGTAGACGTAGAACCAGTGGTCACTGGTAGAGGTAGAAGTAGATCCAATGGTAGACATTAAATTATCTGTGGGACCTGATGGTCTGTCTAATAATTCGAGTATTCCTCAATAAACCTTGATGTTAAATTTCAGCACCTGGAATAAGGACAAAGTAAAGTCTTTAAGAGTGTTAATTAATGATTATAAAGATTTATTTCAGGATTCACCAGGACGCACTAATATGTTAGAACACGATGTTGATGTAGGGGAGGCACGACCTATTAAACAAAGTCCGTATAGGTTGAACCCCTGCAAAAGGGACATCGTTAAAGACGAAGTGAAGTATATGCTGGACCACGATCTCGTAGAGCCCAGTTGTAGCCCCTGGAGCTCTCCGGTAGTCTTGGTTAAAAAGGAGAGGGTGGCGAGCATAGACTCTGCTTTGATTATCGCAAGGTTAACTCTATTACAAAGACAGACTCCTTCCCTTTGCCTCGGGTGGAAGATTGTATCCGACCGTGTGGGATCTGCTAAATATATTAGCAAATTTGATTTGTTGAAAGGCTACTGGGCAGGTCGGTCTTTCACCCAGGGCAAGGAAAATTTCTGCATTTTTTTTTTGACAGGTGACAGGCTGTATAAATGCAAGGTTATGCCATTCGGTATGAAAATGCAGCGCCACCTTCCAAAGACTCATCAATTTCATTACTTGTGATTTAGAAAGGATGTGTAGTATATATTGATGACTTAATCATTTATAGCGACGATTGGGAAGGACCATCACAAAGAGAATTAGAGCTCTATTTGAGGTTCTAAGAAAGTCTGGTTTGGTAGTTAATTTAAGGAAGAGTGATTTTGCTCAGGCCAAGGTAGTTTATCTTGGGCACGAGATAGGCCTGGGTAAAGTCGCTCCTAAGAAAGCGAATGTAGAGGCTATTTCAAACTTTCCTGCACCTCAAAATAGGAGAGGTGTGAGACGTTTTCTGGGCATGGGCAGGTTACTACCGCGAAGTTTGTGAAAACTTTTCCGATATTGCTCATCCATTAACTAATCTTTTGAAAAAAAGATGTAAAATTTATTTGGTTTGGGATGACCAGTGTCAGGAATCGTTTGAAAAATTGAAAGCTGCTTTAATAACTTTTCCATTATACGTTCCCCCGGACTTTTTTCTCTCCCTTTTTGTTTAGCGACAGATGCCATTGATGTAGGTTTAGGTGCTGTTCTTCTTCAAAGACTTCCCGATGGAACGACTCATCCTGTGGCGTACTTCTCTAAGAAGTTGTTACCAGCGGAGAGGAGGTATTCGACCATGGAGAAGGAATGTAAGCTGTTTCTGTTGTGTATAGTAAAAAGCCCTCCTCCACTTTGAAGTATACCTGTTGTCCTCTCCGGCTCAAGTAATTGTGTTAACGGATCATAATCCGCTTATTTTCATAAATAAAATTCAAGAACAAGAATCAGTGCATCTTACGTTGGAGTCTTATCCTGCAGGAGTAATAACCTTAATATCCAACACATCTCTGGACAAAAGTAATGTTGTCCCCGATACTTTATTGAGAGCCTTCGAGAAGATTTGATTTGTTTAGAGTAGTTAAAGTTTCAAGAATGGTTCAATATTAACGATTTTTCTTATTTTTCAGGTCTAATATTTACAGTGCTTTTACTTTTTTTTCTCTCCATATCTTTTGTTAGTGTAGTGACTTTATATAAAAAAGTTTTTTATTATTTTCATTTTAATAGATTTTTGTTAACGTTTGTTTTTGAAAATTAAGTTAATTCTTTTATTTAAAAAAAAATAATAAATGATTGTTTTTCCTTTTGGTGGGGAGCTGTAATAATATGCTTAATTTTCATTCGTGGCCTGTAAAGTCAACTTCATTAGTTACTTTCAATTTATATTTTTTGTTATTGCCACAAAAAAAAAAGACGGTTAAGGTTTTTCTCGCTCCCTCCGAAGGTTGTTATTATTTAAGTGGTACCTCGCCATGAGAGTTGTTTTTTTTTCTCTTTTCATGTATTTAATCGGCCGGATGCTTGTTTGGTGATTTGCGGGTCGTTGCCTCAACTTTGGTTTTGGGGGGGACCGTTGGCTGAGGATGAAAAAGAGTATGCTTTCGGCTCCTTATCTTGGAGGTTTCCTGACCTGATCCCTGCAGGACGTTTTGAAAATTTTCAGATCCTCTTGGCCTTGCTACGTTTGAGGACCCGCCCTTTTCACCTGTATTACGGAGGGCGTTGATGGTGTTCTGCCTCCAAATTACTGAACTCGCTGTGGAAGCTGCAGCCTTGTTGTTTAAGAAATGTCTCCTGTGCTCTGATTGGGCGCCCTTCCTGTGTACTGTAGAAGGTACTACATCTACGCCCCGCCCTCTGGACCTGCCTGCGCTCCTTGGGAAGCATCTTGTCTTGTCCCGGTCCAACTTTCATCCTGAACCTCCGGAGTCGTGAAAAGGCCTGAATCTGTTCAGCTAGCTGGTAAGGATATAAACTGAATATCTTCTTTATTGGCGTTACTGACGCGGGTCAGTGTATCCTCCGGCTGCAGACCCCCTTCGTGATTCCGGAGCGTTGATAGACAGCCGTGTCTGCATTCAGTAGTGGTGTCATCGCCCATATAGTGCCTGCTTGTAACCACCTATGATGTTAGATCGAGTGATCCGTGTAAAGTTATTTGTAATTATGTATGTAAATATTTTTTGAGAAAAAATTGTATGATCTAGGATTAAGGTTCCTTCCCTCTTTCATTATCTTCTCCAAAAGAATATTTTTCAGGGCTTTCTAGAATAGGCTGTTTTCCTTCCTCCTCCTAATTACTGTCTCTTGTTCTATCGTGTGAATGAGGATATTTTTAGGTAAAATATTTTGTAAACCTAATCAGTTTTTTTTATGTGGTTTTAATTTAAGATTTATTTATAATAAACTACTAAAGTTTTGGTTTATATTTTCGTAAGTCCTCTTGAATGTTATTTTGCTGTTTTCACTGTCTGGAGATCTTGCCCCTTGGCTTTAAATTCTAACCTTTGTGGCACTGATCGTTAAGAGAAAAGAGCCTGTTCTTGCACTTATACTTTTAAATAGTTGTGAGTAATGTTTCATAACATATTTGGCGACCTTGCCAGGATCATCCGACAGTGTAATTCACGAGTGCATTCAAAGAGGTGTTTAGTTCAGTGGATGGGCTTAGGTAGATTATTTTCAGTTCCACCCCACTTAGTATATAATTATGCATTATTTTGATGAGGAAGAGAATGCTGCTGCCCAGTTTTTGGCAGACCCTGATTGGGAGAGGAATCTCTTTGATCTAAAACGAGATCAGTTATGGATATTAGGTGAATTTCTAGGTGAGTGTGTCTTCAGAGGTTAGGAAAGGTCAGCTCTTATTTGAGGTAATTAAAGCTGGTAAGTTGTTGAAAGAAACCTTAGGTATCATCAGTGATGAGGAAATAGGGAATAGTAATAAAAATGGTGAAAATAAGGTGGTAGGTGCCAGAGATGTTGAGGATGAAGACAATGTTAGTAATAAAAATGGGGAAACAGGCAGTAGAAATAATGATATAAATGATGGTCAGGTAAGCCAACTGAAATTGGATATTTTGAAGGAGCAATCCAGGATTAAAGAGTTGGATTTTAAAGCACTTCAGCTACAGGCTGAAGAAAGGGCAAAGGAAAGGGATCATGAAATCCAATTGTTAAAATTGCAGATGTCGGCAGATAATGGTAATAAATTCGTAGTGAGAATGATAGATTTAACCTATTAAGTGCCCTTAAACTTGTTCCCCAGTTTAATGAAGAAGACGTTTCCGAATTCTTCATTTCTTTTGAAAGAATAGCTAAGAAGTTGAATTGGCCTCGGGACATGTGGACCACTTTGATCCAGTGTCGCTTAAAAGGTAAGTCGCCGCGTGTACAATACACTTAACGAGGGATTGTCTTCTGATTATGACTCTGTGAAAGCGATAATCCTGAAAGCTTACGATCTCGTTCCGGAGGCATACGACAAAAGTTTAGGAACTTTAAAAAGAATCCGGATATGAACTTTCGTGGAATTCGCCCGAAAGAAAGAACAGTTCATGGACGACTGGTTAAAGTCTAAGGAGGTTGACTCGTTTCAAAAGTTTAGGGAGTTAATTTTGACTGAAGAATTTAAGAGGTCTGTGTCAAGGGAGCTAAAGATTCATTTGGAGGAGTTAAAGATTGATTCTTTACAGGAGGTGGCAATTGCCTCTGATGAGTACTCCCTTGCACACAGGCAAGACCCGGTAAGGAAAGATATGTCTAAAAAGTTCTCTCCTCGTAATGGAAATATTTGGCAGGGAAAACCATATCAGAAAAGGTCTACTGATTTTGATAAAAATGCAAGTGTGAACTGTAATGTAGATAGCAGTAAAAACGGTTAGTGTAGTATCGCGTAGTTACGTGAATAGTAGAATGTCTGGTGGTGGTAGTGGACGCAGAGAATCTCATGAGTCTGGTTAAGTTGTTATGGGTGTAATAGGAAAGGGTCATATAGAAGCGAATTGCTTTGCTAGGAAAATTACCTAGAAAGGAATACAGAATCCGTTAATGTTGTTTCTGCGGAGACCTCTCCAAAGAAAGAGGTATTGAACGAGAGCAAGTGACTTAAATTTGCTAAATACATATCGAATGGGACTATTTTCACTGATGTTGACAAACGAATAGAACGTAGTGTTAAGATTCTTCGTGACACTGGTGCAGGTCAATCTTTAATTTTAAAATGTCTGTACCTAATGGGTTTGAATTTTCAAATAATGATTTTGTAATTCTGAGTGGATTTCCTAACACGATTGCTTCTTATCCTCTCGAAACCATGTATCTAGAAAACTGAGTATATGAGGGTACGGTAAAACTAGCAGTGGTTGACAGTTTACCTGTTCCGGTATTGACATGTTATTTGCTAATGATTTGGTGTTACATGACGAGGCAAATTATTTCCCAATTTTGACTGTTACGGAGATAGAGGATGATGCGTATTGTTTTGATGTTTTCCCTGTGGGAGCCTACCTCTTGTTATTACGCGTTCTCGTGCTCGAGGAGATTGATCTCGATAATGTTAATTTAGACTTTGATGAAATGAATGGACAGGCGACTGACACAGTGACAAGTAGTTATAGTAGTAGTAGTAGTAGAGATATTTTGTTTAATGATATTGAATGGGATGTCGAGGCTTCAAAAGAAGCCCAAGCAAATGAGTTTTCTAATTTTGATGATTTTGATGTTGATGATTTATCAAAACCTTGTTTTCCCGCTTAAACAACGAAGGTTTGGTGTATAGAGTCAGTAGGTCAATTAATGTGCCTGCTGACCAAGTTGAAGTTGTAAGGCAATTGGTAATTCCAGAACGATACTGTTCTAAGTTATTATTTTTAGCACATGAGAATAACCTTTCAGTGCATTTCGGGGTCAGGAGACTTTTCAGAAACTCGCTGAACATTTATTTCTGCTGGAATGCGTCGTGATGTAAAGCGACATGTATTATCTTGCAAGGTTTGTCAACTCGTGGGGAAGCCGATTCAGAAAATCCAAACAAAAGCTCCTTTAATTCCTATTCCGTCAGTGGGGGAACCTTTTCAGGGAAGTGATTTATTGATGTTGTTGGGTCCTTTACCCCGCGGACGCGCGAGGGACATGAATATATTTTGACAATGGTTGATAGGATGTCACGTTTCCCTGAGGCGGTCCCGCTGCGGAGTATTAGAAGGGAGAAAATTGTTGAGGCGCTGGTTGGCTTCTTTACGAGGTTTGGTATTCCAAAGATTATTCAAAGTGACTGTGGTACGAACTTTACAAGTAGGTACTTTAAGCGAAAAATGAATGAGTTAGGGATTGATCATGTTACTTCCTCCCCTTATCACCCTGAAAGTCAGGGCCAAGTGGAGAGATTCCACCAAACCCTGAAATCTGTCTTAAAAAAATTTTGTTTGGAAACAGGTTGTGAATGGGATAAAGAAATCCCTTATGCTCTATTTGCAATCAGGTCAATGCCTAATGAGACTTTGGGTTTCTCTCCCTTTCAGCTTATATTTGGACATTGTGTTCGTGATCCATTGGATGCTGTGAGAGAGCAATGGGAGGGAGAAACCCCAGAAATGAATGTTTTGGATTATGTATCTAATTTACAGGAGAAATTGCGTAGAGCTTGGACCTTTGCCGGGAAAATTTAACAAAGGCTCAAGCTACTATGAAAACAAATTATGATGTTGGAACCCAAATGAGACATTTGATCCAGGAGACAAAGTCTTGGTATTGCTTCCCATGCCTGGAAATCCACTCAAGGGAAAATTCTCAGGTCCGTGGAAGGTACTCAAGAAATTGAATAATGTTAATTACCTGATTGAGACTCCTGAAAGATGTTGAAAAACCCAAATTTGTCACATAAATATGTTAAAGCCTTTTGTCAGTAGAGAAGTAGAGGTAGACGTAGAACCAGTGTCACTGGTAGAGGTAGAAGTAGATCCAATGGTAGACATTAAATTATCTGTGGGACCTGATGGTCTGTCTAATAATTCGAGTATTCTCAATAACCTTGATGTTAAATTTCAGCACCTGGATAAGGACAAAGTAAAGTCTTTAAGAGTGTTAATTAATGATTATAAAGATTTATTTCAGGATTCACCAGGACGCACTAATATGTTAGAACACGATGTTGATGTAGGGGAGGCACGACCTATTAAACAAAGTCCGTATAGGTTGAACCCCTGCAAAAGGGACATCGTTAAAGACGAAGTGAAGTATATGCTGGACCACGATCTCGTAGAGCCCAGTTGTAGCCCCTGGAGCTCTCCGTAGTCTTGGTTAAAAAGGAGGGTGGCGAGCATAGACTCTGCTTTGATTATCGCAAGGTTAACTCTATTACAAAGACAGACTCCTTCCCTTTGCCTCGGGTGGAAGATTGTATCGACCGTATGGGATCTGCTAAATATATTAGCAAATTTGATTTGTTGAAAGGCTACTGGCAGGTCGGTCTTTCACCCAGGGCAAGGAAAATTTCTGCATTTGTGACAGGTGACGGGCTGTATAAATGCAAGGTTATGCCATTCGGTATGAAAAATGCAGCCGCCACCTTCCAAAGACTCATCAATTTCATTACTTGTGATTTAGAAGGATGTGTAGTATATATTGATGACTTAATCATTTATAGCGACGATTGGGAGGCACATCTAAAGAGAATTAGAGCTCTATTTGAGGTTCTAAGAAAGTCTGGTTTGGTAGTTAATTTAAGGAAGAGTGATTTTGCTCAGGCCAAGGTAGTTTATCTTGGGCACGAGATAGGCCTGGGTAAAGTCGCTCCTAAGAAAGCGAATGTAGAGGCTATTTCAAACTTTCCTGCACCTCAAAATAGGAGAGGTGTGAGACGTTTTCTGGGCATGGCAGGTTACTACCGCAAGTTTGTGAAAAACTTTTCCGATATTGCTCATCCATTAACTAATCTTTTGAAAAAAGATGTAAAATTTATTTGGGATGACCAGTGTTCAGGATTAAATCGTTTGAAAAATTGAAAGCTGCTTTAATAACTTTTCCATTATTACGCTCCCCGGACTTTTCTCTCCCTTTTTGTTTAGCGACAGATGCCATTGATGTAGGTTTAGGTGCTGTTCTTCTTCAAAGACTTCCCGATGGAACGACTCATCCTGTGGCGTACTTCTCTAAGAAGTTGTTACCAGCGGAGAGGAGGTATTCGACCATGGAGAAGGAAGCGTTGTGTATAGTAAAAGCCCTCCTCCACTTTGAAGTATACCTGTTGTCCTCTCCGGCTCAAGTAATGTGTTAACGGATCATAATCCCGCTTATTTTCATAAATAAATTCAAGAACAAGAATCAGTGCATCTTACGTTGGAGTCTTATCCTGCAGGAGTATAACCTTAATATCCAACACATCTCTGGCAAAAGTAATGTTGTCCCCGATACTTTATTGAGAGCCTTCGAGAAGATTTGATTTCTTTAGAAGT
>NC_061107.1:119376815-119404315 GCF_015104395.2 Macrobrachium nipponense
AGAGTTTGAGTCTCAGCTTTTTTGTGATTTGCTGAAATCATACCCTCAAGAATTCCAGAGGTGGCTGGTGGTTACAGGCAGATGGAGGCCACACAAAATATTAAATACACAAAGAGAAACTTAAATAAATATCTGTTCCAAATTATTTTTGTTTTTGTTTTTTTCTCTAATATCATTTTAGTTTATGCTGTAGAGGTTGGGGGCTCTAAATTCAGAAACACCCTGTATATATATATATATACTATATATATATATATATATATATATCTCTCTCTCTCTCTCTCTCTCTCTCTCTCTCTCTCTCTCTCTCTCTATATATATATATATATATATATATATATATAATATATATATATTATATATGTATATCAATTGTAATCGAATTTATTTTGCCTAGGGATTTCCTTGGATATGCAAACGAAGGAAAGGTTCAGTAGAATCAGTGACAGCTGTAAATTTTCTGTCGTAGAAAGGTAAAGATTATTATAGTGACTGCAAGAAATAGATGGGCATAATTATCATTACTTATTATACCAAATAAATAGGATATAAGCAAGGTTTGATAACAGAACCTGATACAAAGATTAACGGAAAGATTTTAAGGATAGAGAAGTAAAAGTGCGTTTGGCTTAGACCAGTGTTATGGAACAGTGATGTAAGAGGGTTGAAAGTTACGGGACAGAAACAATTTGGAGGGTGTTATTTTTTTATATGTACGATAAAATTTTGCGGTAATCATAAGTTTTTCAGATATTAAAAAAAAGAGAATATATGTTTTGGTCTATTATGTGAACGGAAGAGCGATTGGCCTAATATAATAGTTGGTTTGAGTGAATGATGTCTTAGTTTTTATTGATTACTTTATGTTTTCTTGAGTTTGGCGAGAGGAGCTATACTATATATGTTCCTGTGGAACATCAGCATTATTGAGTGGCTATTATAACCTCTCCGAATGGAGAAATCTTTGCAGTTGCATGTATTTCATTGTCTATATAAGCGTCAAACGCTCCTTTTGACCTATAAATCACCAAAAGGAGGTCACCATTCATGTCAGTAACGAATAGCGAGATGTATAGAATACAGGATACGTGAAACTATAAGAATTCCATGGCCTTGCGTGGTCAGTAATCCTGTACCCACAAGTTTAGTAGCTTCTCCCAAGTACATAGAATCTCTCGTCCACTCACATTCAAAAATTAATTGTCGACTGATTTTAAGTTCAGCACTTGCTTCACAAAGCATCTTTACTGCTTCTGAATCTCGCTTTTAATGGCTTCAGGCAATAAATAACTGCAAAATTCCCCTAGGATCACCATACTTCAATGACACTCACCGTTGGGTGATTAAATATGGTGCTTTCGAACATAACGGGATTCTTCTTGCCCATTTCCGGTCTGCACATTCGGCATCATGAAGGAAAATAATTGAGCAAATTCTGACTTTTTTGCACCTTCGTCTTGGAGGCAATCACACCATCGACAATCTAATCAGGTGTTGAATAATGATTATGAAAACGAATGAATATTGCCTCTCACACCACATTCCAAATTGATTTTTTTTTTATTAAATTTATATCTAGTTGAAAAACGTGGGTTTCTGAAATGTTACTAGAAATCAAGGCCTTTATTTCTTTTCAGGGAAAATCTTATTTAATTAATAACTGTTTTCTTACCGAAGATAAAGCTCTTAAAAATCCATAATGATCAATCTTATCAAAAATAAAATAGGTTTGCATCGAGTCTTAAGATTTTCCGAAAAGAATGAGCCTAGCCAAGTGTGTGAGCTAACCGGCGGTTGTTTCGCATTTGTTTGTTCCGTTGCAACAGTGAATATCTCATTTTGTTGATGGATATAAAAAATTTTTTTTTTAGGGAGGGCACAGTAATGCCGCTATAACCTTGTGTAAAGTCAGAAAGTTGAACTAATAATTAATGTAGACAATGGCACGATAACAAAGTCTTCGTTGATGAGAATAATAGATATATAGCGATGAAAAATAAAAAATGAAGGACGAAATATGAGTCTAGCATTACAAAATATCCAAAAATGGCCTCTATCAACAGAGAATCCCCTGTCATTAGCTAAGTTTAGAATCGACGGAGAGGAAGTTCAGGAGAGAGTCCTCTCTTTCACCTAAAGCCGACGCTCTATATTTAATCAGGGGGGTCCAGCAGTCCCTGATTTGTCAGTTAGGTTCCTAGCCATTTTTCTCTGTCACAAAAGTTTCGAGTTTTTCTTCAAGTTTCTTTTTCTCGGGATCCCGTAACTTTGTCTTATACGAAAGTTGAGTCTATCATTTCCTTTATTGTCACACTATCTCTTTTCTGTGGCCCCGTCTTCAAATCTTATTTCTCTCCTTTAAATCTTGGGGCGAATAATTGCAATGAATTCCAAGTCCTGTTGTCTTTTGCATAATCACTTGAGTAGGCGTAATACTGGGGGATATTACTTGAATTTTTCGTTGTAGTCTATTTTCAGTATTATGGGAAGTTTTAACATTGAGTATTCTATTATATAGTACATATATGGCACTGAGGCTTCACATTGGTGTGGTTTGATCGGTGGTGATTCTGACATTTCGTTGCAAGGTATTGTAAATTTCGTGGGCATATCTTCAAACGTGGCTATCTATTACTGTTTTGTTTAATGCTCACACGACGTAAAATGTGTAATTGAAAAAAGTAACGCAAAGCAGATGACAAAGCTTAAAAAGGTGAAAAAAAGAAAAAAAAAACATCTTGGATATTTAAACCTAAGTTTACCATATTTTTGTATGATGATTATAGAGAAAAATCTAAGGCTAATACATTTTTTCATGTTACTTCCGTTTATTATTTATTGTTCAGTGCTGGTTTTTCAGTTTTTTCCTGGGCCTCTAGCCCACTTCATTAAAGTGTCATAAAGCATTTTAATATAAAAATTATGATATTAAGCCCAACGTTTGCCGTGGGTGTTAACTCTATTTTTTTCTTTTTTTACATGTTCGTTCATTCGTTTTAGAGTAAGCCAACGTCGTACTGGCAGGGTGGTCTCTTGATCTAAGACAACCCGTAACTGACAACCAGAGACCAGCGAAAGAGGAATTGTCAAATGTTTGTATATGGTATTTTTATTGTCCATTTTTAACATTTATATATTTTTCAAAGAGGTAGGGTAGCCATCCCTTACTTTTTTGTATTCATTTTACACAATAATTTTTTTCGAAAAAAAGGCTGTACCTCTCATTATTCTAAAGATTATTAAATTTAAAATGCCTTACTGATATAAAAAGCCCGGTAAGAGGATCATTCATATTTTGTGAAGTGTAATCGGTAATGAAATATAGCTTTTGGAGATGAAGTAGTCCATTGCCCTTTTTTTATTTATTTTTATTTTATTTTATACGTAGCATTACGTTGTATATACTTCGTAATCAAGTTATTCATGTATATATATATATATATATATATATATATATATATATATATATATATATATATATATATATATATTTCTTTTGCCATTTAAAACATCTGGTAGTTTGTATGTTTAAAATAACTTTTAGAATTATCCTGATATCTAATAACACGTTTACATACTCTTCATCTAATACGAAACGTATATCCAAGGTACGAGACACTGAAGAAACGTACTTAGTAGAGTGCTTAACTTTTGTAAGTCACGTATGCCCTTCACATTATAACGAAATATGCAAGTTACGTATGGTAATATAAGTCCTTTATGAAAAAGAAATGATGAATTTATCATTAGGATTGACAACACGGTCATCATCTAAAAGTGTGTGAATGGTTTTTTATTTATTTATTTATTTATTTTTTTTTAGAATTCCGTAAATCCTTTATCCGCTCTCGAGATACTCTGCAGTTGTCAAATATAGATGCAAACATTAGCTTCGCAAAATCTGTTGTAAGAGGTAATAAGTCGGTAACTGTAGTGATTATAGTTTCTTTCATTGACTATTTTCTATCAGTTGTCATAAAAATAGCATGAATCAGTAGAGAAGACTATTTATTGAGATAAGAGGGCAGGGGTATCCCTAGTGTAGTAAAAAGCAGCTTATTTGAATGCACCAAAAAAGAATACAAAGCATCGAGAAAAATGTGATGAAAGAATAATTATTCAATGTAGGATCGGTTCTAGGAAATATAATAATGAAGTTCTTGAAAATGGGAAAAAAATGCATAATATACGCACATTTCCGTTATATGTGAAAAATGACGAGGTGAAGCAGTATCATCTGTCATGCAGACGCATCTAAGCAAGGTTGCGCAAATATTCCTCGAAAGCAAATTGCAGTTGCAACAGCTTTGCAATCCCACCATCGTTATCGTTCCAAATGCCATGCGACCGTAAAACCTTTGTGGGATTACTCAACTCATGTTAAAATTTCGCTCAATATTACACAAAGCTCGTGTCACCTCCAGCCTTCCGTTTCATAATTCTAATCCAAATGGGTCTGTGTTTCATAACGCTTCCGGTGTCCGCTGGATTCCAGCTAACACTATGACGTACTATTCCTCCAATGCAGGTACGAGAGGTACTATACAACCATAAGAATTCCTTTATTTCGTACCCGTTTGCGAAGCGGAAACATCATCAAGACCATATGTATATCATTAAAGCCTTAAGCATCTTCGTGTCTATCTTTTGACGACCATAGCATAACACCGTTGTTCATAATGGTGAATGGTGATAAATACCAACTGTGTTACCAGATTTTAAGCCTTCAGTATGCACAACAATTCATATATAAATACCACCACATTCCCCTCTTCCTGCATATACTAGTAAAAATAGAGAAATGTGAGGGGAGAATTAACATATTAGTCTAATTTCTATATATATATATATATATATATATATATATATATATATATATATATATATATATATATATATAATTTTCGTTAAAAGCAATTGCTTTAGTGGCATCAATAAAGTTTCTTGCAGGTATCTTCATACCGACGAAGTTTTTTCCGATTCTCGTTCGTCAATTTCTGGTGAAATATACGCAGACTTCCTTCTTCCATTTATTGAATTTTGTCACGACAGCTGTTTCGCCTTTATGGCATTATCAGCGACTACTGACTTACAATCTGACCTTTCGGCCTATTTATCTCATCGTGTGGGAGGTATGACCTCGAGGTATGGGTACTGGTTAGTCTAGGGATTAACAGCTTAAGGGCGTTGTTTTAGTTACAAAGAATATAAGGACATATGTACTGCGACAATAAGAGTGAAAGTTTAAACATGGTTAAATAAATATTCAAAATACAATGCCATGTGCTAGAGTTTCCTTAAATGTATGTTTAAAATTAATATGTTACATGTTGGTTTTAGATAAAAATTACAAAAATTACATACAGGAATGAAAATGAATATAGAAATCTAAATACGGGAGTACAAATATATGTATATTTTATAGCATGCATAAAGGTACAAGAGATAATTTCTGTTTATACACTAAATGTGTATGATTTAAATTTGATGTGTGTGTGTGTGTGTGTATGTATGTCCAAAATGGTCTACGTTGGTTAACGGTTGCTGATTCGTTGTTGGGCAGGGTCTCAGCGACCTGAGTAAGGATGTTACTTGACTTTCGCTGACGCTGGGTCTTCTCATGCCTTCCAAGGGGCGCGATGTTCTCGGTGGATTGGGGCGCGCTGTCTGGTCCCTGTTGGCTTGGGTATTCCTTCTCCTGCTGGAGGGAGTATATGGTCCGATTCTTGTTGGACGTTCAAGGTCGGCTTCTGAATAGCGATGCTCACTGCTTCCGTTATTAAGAGGCGACCGTAGTTGTCTTCTCTGTGTACGACCTGGGTGCCTACTATGAGCTCTTGTAGAGATGGCTTCCTGTGGGGCGTGAACATCTATGTAATGTTGATGGATGCCTTGATTTCTATGAGCCAGCAGACGTCTCCGAAGGGTCGTTGTAGTGTGCCCGATGTAGTTTTGGCTGTGAGGTTTACACACCTCCTCTGGACAAGTAAATTTGTAAACTACATTCGTGCACATCTCCTTCGGTCCCCCCCCGAGCGGTGCTGTTCTTCATTATTAAGGCTGCTACAAGGTTGGGCTTACTATATTATCCTGAGGCTTATTTTATGGTAAGGGGCTTTTGGGTTACGCCTCTGTTTATTATCCCGCGTAGTGTGCAGCAATCTCCTTGTATGCAGACCCATAATGTACACGATGGTAAATAATCAAGTTTTCCTCGTTTTTCGCCATGGTGTTGGGTTGGTAAAATTCGTCCATTTTCTTTTTTATTGCTGCTTCGATAATTTGATCTGCATACCCGTTGTTTGTCAGCAGTTGGCGAATTCGGTCGAGTTCGTTATGTATATCTTTCCATGATGAGCTGTGTGTGAAGGTTCTGTTGACATACGCACTCACGACAGACTTTTTATATGCGTCCGGGCACTCCCCGCGTGCGTTCAAGCAACGCCCAGCGTTCGTTGCTTTCGTATAAACGGTCGTCTTAAACTGTCCTTCTTGTTGTTTTACCAGGACATCAAGAAATGGCAAAGTCTTCTGCTGGCTGTGCTCTGTGGTGAAGTTGAGCACTGAGTTTCTTTTCAGAGCATCTGCTAGTTTTTTGGTATCTTCAGGCTCTTTTATTGTGACGATATATCGTCGATGTACCGCCCATAAATCCTAGGTTTTAGATGTTCTATAAAGGTCCTTTCTTCGACGGTGGCCATGTACATATTTGCAAAGAGGACCCCATAGTGGGGATCCCATGGCGACTCCGTCTACTTGTCGAAATAATTACCCCCTGATGAGAGAGGAAAGGGGCTTCTGTAGTGCTAGCTTTCAGCATCTCTCGGAGGACATCTTCGGAAATGGGCAGCGGGTTCTTCTCGGACCTGTATACACGATCAAGAATGATGTCGATCGTTTCTTCGACGGGAACGTTCGTAAACAAACTCTCAACGTCGAGTGAGGCAATGTCGTCTTCTGGTCCTTTTCCTGTAGGAGATCAATAAACTCCACCGCTGATTTCAGTGAATATGCACCGGGTATGTAAGGTACCAGCAAATCATTCAGGGACTTTCGCTATCCTATAGGTTTGGGGATGTCATCTGAGAGTGATGGGCCTTAGGGGGGTTACCTGCCTTGTGTGTTTTCACTGTTCCGTAGCAGTAACCGGGCCCATAGTCTCCTTTTACCTTAGGGAATTTTACGACGTCTTGCTGATTGTTGGCCCTAGTCACAAGCCTCGACACTTTCTTTCTGAGACTATGGGCCCGGTTACTGCTACGGAACAGTGAAAACACACAAGGCAGGTAACCCCCTAAGGCCCATCATCTCTCAGATGACATCCCCAACCTATAGGATAGCGAAAGTCCTGAATGATTGCTGGTACCTTACATACCCGGTGCATATTCACTGAAATCAGCGGTGAGTTTATTGATCTCCTACAGGAAAAAGGACCAGAAGACGACATTGCCTCACTCGACGTTGAGAGTTTGTTTACGAACGTTCCCGTCGAAGAAACGATCGACATCATTCTTGATCGTGTATACAGGTCCGAGAAGAACGCTGCCATTTCCGAAGATGTCCTCCGAGAGATGCTGAAAGCTAGCACTACAGAAGCCCCTTTCTCTCTCATCAGGGGAATTATTTCGACAAGTAGACGGGGAGTCGCCATGGATCCCCACTAGGGGTCCTCTTTGCAAATATGTACATGGCCACCGTCGAAGAAAGGACCTTTAGAGAACATCTAAAACCTAGGATTTATGGGCGGTACATCGACGATATATTCGTCACAATAAAAGAGCTGAAGATACCAAAAAACTAGCAGATGCTCTGAAAAGAAACTCAGTGCTCAACTTCACCACAGAGCACAGCCAGCAGAAGACTTTGCCATTTCTTGATGTCCTGGTTAAAACAACAAGAAGGACAGTTTAAGACGACCGTTTATACGAAAGCAACGAACGCTGGGCGTTGCTTGAACGCACGCGGGGAGTGCCCGGACGCATATAAAAAGTCTGTCTGTGAGTGCGTATGTCAACAGAACCTTCACACACAGCTCATCATGGAAAGATATACATAACGAACTCGACCGAATTCGCCAACTGCTGACAAACAACGGGTATGCAGATCAAATTATCGAAGCAGCAATAAAAAGAAAAATGGACGAATTTTACCAACCCAACACCATGGCGAAGAAAAACGAGGAAAACTTGATTATTTACCATCGTGTACATTATGGGTCTGCATACAAGGAGGATTGCTGCACACTACGCGGGATAATAAACAGAGGCGTAACCCCAAAAGCCCCTTACCATAAAATAAGCCTCAGGATATATAGTAAGCCCAACCTTGTAGCAGCCTTAATAATGAAGAAACAGCACCGCTCCGGGGGGACCGAAGGAGATGTGCACGAATGTAGTTTACAAATTTACTTGTCAGAGGAGGTGTGTAAACCTCACAGCCAAAACTACATCGGGCACACTACAACGACCCTTCGGAGACGTCTGCTGGCTCATAGAAATCTAGGGGCCATCCATCAACATTACATAGATGTTCACGACAGGAAGCCATCTCTACAGAGCTCATAGTAGGCACCTAGGTCGTACACAGAGAAGACAACTACGGTCGCCTCTTAATAAAACGGAAGCAGTGAGCATCGCTATTCAGAAGCCGACCTTGAACGTCCAACAAGAATCGGACCATATACTCCCCTCCAGCAGGAGAAGGAATACCCAAGCCAACAGGGACCAGACAGCGCGCCCCAATCCACCGAGAACATCGCGCCCCTTGGAAGGCATGAGAAGACCCAGCGTCAGCGAAAGTCAAGTAACATCCTTACTCAGGTCGCTGAGACCCCGCCCAACACGAATCAGCAACCGTTAACCAACGTAGACCATTTTGGACATACATACACACACACACACACACACTCAAATTTAAATCATACACATTTATGTATAAACAGAAATTATCTCTTGTACCTTTATGCATGCTATAAAATATATACATATATTTGTACTCCCGTATTTAGATTTCTATATTCATTTTCATTCCTGTATGTAATTTTGTAATTTTTATCTAAAACCAACATGTAACATATTAAATTTTAAACATACATTTAAGGAAACTCTAGCACATGGCATTGTATTTTGAATATTTATTTAACCACTGTTTAAACTTTCACTCTTATTGTCGCAGTACATATGTCCTTATATTCTTTGTAACTAAAACAACGCCCTTAAGCTGTTAATCCCTAGACTAACCAGTACCCATACCTCGAGGTATACCTCCCACACGATGAGATAAATAGGCCGAAAGGTCAGATTGTAAGTCAGTAGTCGCTTGATAATGCCATAAGGCGAAACAGCTGTCGTGACAAAATTCAATAAATGGAAGAAGGAAGTCTGCGTATATTTCACCAGAAATTGACGAACGAGAATCGGAAAAAACTTCGTCGGTATGAAGATACCTGCAAGAAACTATTGATGCCAACTAAAGCAATTGCTTTTAACGAAAATTGTATTAGAGAAAAACTATGCCCTAAAAGTATATATATATATATATATATATATATATATATATATATATATATATATATATATATATATATATGTATGTATATATACATATATATATATATATATATAATATATATATATATATATATATATATATATATATATATATATATATTTGTTTTAAAGGTACATCTCTGATGACAAACGTTTCACATTTATTTGCTGCTTGGCCAATGTAGAATCTCTATTCTTTAAAGTTAAAATATACCTGTTTAAAAGAAGAATTTCTATGAATTAATATTTGAGTTCCTTGTTGGTGATATTTCCAAAGCTACACATCGGTAAAGGTCGATCATTTATGTAGATTAATGTCCTGTACAAATTAATTGTCCCATCAAAGAGTTAGTTACTTGGTATGATATCATCCGAATGGTGGTCGGCTGTTAAACAAGAGTGGCGTCGCTGATATAAAGTTCCCTAGGCGAAAAGGACGGCTTAAAAAACATTCCTCAAAATCCTCAGATCAAATCATTTTATGTGCTGTACTGCATTCCGAAGCATTTCTTTCGCATGCTCGTATGGAAATATTTTTGTACTCCATTATTAGTTATAGTTGTAGTTTGTCATGCTAAAATGTTAAAATTATGCCAAATGAAAATCTCTGTGAAGAAACATAAATTCCCATAAGGGAATTTCCTAGCAAGAGTACTGCGGAGAAACTCTATAAATTAATTTAAAACAATGGATCTTATTACGGTAGATCACTTAGAGGAGGAGGAAATAATTCGTAAAACAGAAAAATATCAAGCCTAAATCTTAGTCTTGATCTACATCTTTGCTTTGATCTCAAGAAATCTTTGCATGACCACCACGCTTTGAATGAACCCTTTCATAGCCATGGGCGAACCTCTAACAAGGACCAAGCGAAAGACAAAAAGATAACGAGGTGAGCCAAATTGTCTGAAAGAAATATAGGAGAGAGAGAGAGAGAGAGAGAGAGAGAGAGAGAGAGAGAGAGAGAGAGAGAGAGAGAGTGATTGAGCAGTAAGTTTCTTAAACATTAGGATAACCGAGATGAATCATCATTAGGGAAATAAGAGTCTACCTTTTAGTCATACACTGTAAGAAATTCGCTTTTTTGTCCAGTTGTCCTGTAGATTCATTCTCCATGATTTCTGTCTTTGCAGTATTGTATGAATAATTTGGCCTCCGTACTTTTCTTCAGAAAACGATTTGTTATGTGGACTATTATTGAATGTAAATTTTTTTTCTCCGTCTGATAACTATTACCTAACAAAAATGTCTTTTACTGTCCAGCTTGCTAGCAAAAATGGTTACATCAAGACCCCTGTTTGAGGTAAAACAATCTGCACAGCATTTCCCTTGCATACCCATAAATAAAAATTAAAATTAGATGTTTCACACATATAACCTTGTTAGAAGACCACCCCTCATAATCAGGGATGATTTTTATACTCCTACAATAAGACTATCCTAGTATTACTTCTTTGCCTCTAACTTTGTTCCTGCAGGTTTTTCTATAATTGAAATGGAAATAAAGAAAAACTTATATTAGAAACTTTATCTATGAGGTCATGGTATTGAATTGAATTGAATATGGAATTAAGGCCAAAGGCCAAGCACTGGGACCTATGAAGCCATTCAGCGCTAAAACGGAAACTGACAGTAAAAGGGTTGATAGGTGTAACAGGAGGAAAACCTCGCAGTTGCACTATAAAGCAATTGTTAAGAGAGCGTGTAAAGTAAGATGGAAGAAACAGAATATGAAAGGAGGTACAGTAAAAGGAACAAAAGGGGCTGCAGCTAGGGGTCGAAGGCACGCTCCAAAGAACCTTAAATGATGCCTATATTGCACCGCATGAGGTGCACTGACGGCACTACTCTTTAACGGGGATGAGGTCATGGTAGACCAGTCTTCTGAGGAAAGATTGTTTCCCTTAAAAAGCCACACATTTCTTTTTCAAATATCACTTAAACGTCAATCGAAAACACGTGAAAGATTTTTTATACGTATTGTCGTAACGACGACATTGCAAATCTCCTATTTCGTTAAAACCTAACCCATCAATGACAAAACTGGAGAATTTCCTACAATTTCATATGTGAAATATGACCTCTTTTTCTCTGCTTCTTTCTCGTCGAACTGATACCCTTTCCCCCGGGGTGGGGAACCATTCTGCGGGTTGCGTAGGTATTTTATCGGTCTTTTTCCTTAAGTATATATTATTTCATTCACTTGTGGTTGTAAATGGAGACCATAAAATATTTAAGCTTCTGACAAAATTACCTTGTTTAAAGTCAGTTTTCAGAAATTTTCAGTACTTATTGTGATAATAAAATATTACATTATATTTTTCCTACTTAACACGCAAAAAAAAAAAAAAAAAAAAAATTCACAAACTGTCAGTTCAAAAAGCAAGGACGAAAAATACTTTCGAAATTGCCAAGGGATTTCTTTGAAAATCAGGTAAATGTGTTCAAGGCCAGGTGAAATATAGTATTATGAAATTCCTTTCCTTGGCAGAGCTGAGAATATTTCCAATATGAATGGAACTTTCCTTGAATATCTAGAATGAATATAGTTAAATATAGATTTAACGATTGAGAGGATTACTAAAAAAGTATATACATAGTACCTTTATTACCACTGGGATTATCCTTATTCTTCATGGACTGTTCTGCGTCAACTAGTAATAAGATTATACGGTTGTGTCATAGCTTTCCAGAGTAGTTTTTAGTCACGATAGTAGTCTCAATTGCTAGCAATTTTTTAAAATTACAAATTTCTTTAATTTTTATTTTTTTTTTATTTTTACATGGGTGACCTGTGTCGAGGATACTGACGAATGTGTGTGTGTATGTGCAAGGTATATAGAATAAGGGAGTTATTCTATAATGTGTGTGTGTGTGTGCGCGCGCGAGATATTGTGTATGACATTGGTGGACTTTTCAAGGCTTACGCATCTCTCTCTCTCTCTCTCTCTCTCTCTCTCTCTCTCTCTCTCTCTCTCTCTCTCAGAATCCTCTGAGCGAGAGAGAAATTCAAGTCAAGAATAATATCGTAGTTTTGATTTTGCTGGAAGCGGCCATGAGAATAAAATAGACCACAAAGAAAAGAAAAAATTGTCAAGTTCGCCTCAGGAATCTCTTTGCCTAATCGAAAACTTTCCTGATTTGAATTGGAAAAGAGAGCAGAGCAGAGGGCTAAGATCCGCGTTGCCTTTTATCTTTTCTGTGAAGACAAACCCGAAGATTTTGATTTGTTTTCTTACAATTTATATATATTTATTAACGGCATTTTTATTATTTATGTATTTTCTGTTCATCTATTCTACCTCTGTTGTATGACCATGGGAAATTCACCGCACATCCTTACGTAGAATTTCGTATATACAATTCACTGTTTGTAGAATATATATATATATATATATATATATATATATATATATATATATATATATATAAATATATATATATATATATATATGTATATATATTACTCTGACCAGGGAATTTACCTTTAGGAATTTTTAAAGAAATTTACCCACTTATCATGACTATTATTTTGGTTATAGACAAAACACAACAGAAGTAAGAAAAAAAACTGACGACTCTACTCAACAGGAATTATTGCAGATAAACACTTAGGTACACTTTAAAAAGATTATATTTACATTAATACATACATCTACAAATGGGAATTAAACTAAACAGGTGAAACAGGGTCCTGCAAAAGTCTACATTAAGGGGACACAGAAATAACTTTGAGAAGTGTCGGGGAGAAAATCACTTCATTGACACGGAAAAAATAACGTAAGGAAAGATCCACAGCTATTTTTTACAGCGTCTCCGCCTGCAATCGAGAATTCATTGAGGTTGCGGGTAGAGAATAAACAGCCTGAACAAAGAAAAGATCAAAGCAGTCCACAGAAGCTGCCAAGGGCATCGATATTACGACACCAAATACTCTTACAATTTAAAATAATAAAAAAAAAACACTACACTAATTAAGTCAGATCTACCATGGAAAATTTGCACTCGAAAATAAAACAATTTAAATTGAATGAAAGAATAGTAAAGTTGTGACTGATAAACTCTCAACCAGGGCATTTTTCCTTGCACAAGAGTTGGCTTCGCTGTAGATGAGAATACAGGACCATTTTAAGGGGCTTCAATATAAGAATTACTTAGGCTTAACAAGGAAAGCCCTGTGGAGAGGGGAATGAAGCCTTGAAGGAGCAGGGAGTCAACGGGAGAGATGCTTCGGTCTCTGCACCCAAAATGTCTCTAACAATCCTCATGGGTTGTGCAGGCACAGCCCTCTATGACCTCTGTTAAAGGATTACGTCCTTTCCTCACCCCAGATGGTTCTGTATCCTTCCCGCCTTTGGATGCTCTGTTTTCTATGAGCGCCCTTGTGGACCTTTAGCGTGCTCTTGTGACTCCAGGTCAACCGCATGGTGAAGCAATGTGACGTGAGGTGTTGCGATGGGCCTTGGAAAACTCTCCTCTCGGTAATCCTTTCCATCGGTTTCTTTTTAGCCTAAAGCACCGGTTAATCTCCAAAAGTCATGGTGTCCTGGAACATAGAGTTCAGAGCAGTCACAAGTGCAGAGAAATCGGATTAAAAACTGTCGAGGAAGAAATAATTTTGAGATTAAGGAGGGGGCAAATGTTAATCACCGCTTTGTCAGTTTTCAGTGCTATAAAGAATTTCTGTATTTCTTTTAGCATGAATGAATTATTTAGTATTTCTTTATTTGATTCCTTCCATATATATTTCTAAGAATACCTAGCAAAATCGATACTACACACGCACGCGCACACACACACACACACACACACACACACACACACACACACACACACACACATATATATATATATATATATATATATATATATATATATATATATATGTGTGTGTGTGTGTGTGTGTGTATGTGTGTGTGTGTGTGTGTGTGTGTGTGCATGTATATGTATAAGATATAAGCTGATTTGATACAGTTTTGAATATGCCTTTCTGTGATATTCTGAAGTCCTGTAAAACCGTTCTATGTGATACTGTGTGTATGTGTGACAGCACAAGTCGACGCCAAAGACTTTACAAGTTGGCGAGGCTTGGGCAATTCAAAAGAGTGCCACGCACGTCTATATCCCTTCTTGATTGGCCCTTGTCCCTAAAGAGCCAGAATAACCAATAAGCTTCTTGCATAACGATGCCGTGTGAAGGGGGCATTTGAAACAGGCTGCACCAGCGGTCAAGTCAGTAGAGTTCGTTAGCTTAGCAGGTCCCATACAGCACAGAGTGGGTCGAGACAAGTGCCGAATGCCCCGTCGTCGCCGTCGGCCGCCACACAAAGACATGTATTGCCATAAGTGTCAATAACAGTCTCACCTGGCGTACGGTTGTGCACTAGTATAGTTTAACGTAATAATTACAAGTAAAGACCACCTGTGTAGCTAAAAAAGAATACACCTGTGTTAAACTTTTTCGTCGATTATCTCACTCCTGTTTTTCCTTCTTATCCCGAACCCACAAATGAACGAGATCAGGTTATATATTTATATATATATATATATATATATATATATATATATATATATATATATATATATATATATATATATATATATATATATATATATATACACACACACACACACACACATATATATATATATATATATATATATATATATATATATATATATATATATATATATATATATATATATATAAATATATATATATATATATATATATATATATATATATATATATATATATATATGTGTGTGTGTGTGTGTGTGTGTATATATATATATATATATATATATATATATATATATATATATATATATATATATACATACACACACACACACACACACACACACACACACATATATATATATATATATATATATATATATATATATATATATATATATATATATACATATGTGACTCATGTGAAAAAGCTGGAAGTTATTTAGAGAGAGAGAGAGAGAGAGGGGTAAGGTTAGAAACTGATATATTGCAGTCTGATACATAACTCGCTATAATATGAAATATCTCGAACCTTCATTATCTTTGCAAATACTCTGAAATATTCGTTTAAATTTCTAAACTGTTCTGAATTATCCATACGATCACGGTTTTTCCTTGACCCTCTTTCCAGAGAATTAGCTGAATGCAACCATAACAAAGTCCAAAGTACTAAGTTCATGCTGGTTTCTAAACCTAATTCCTAATACTACACTAACATGTAATTGCTTTTAGTGAGGTGCATTGTTTATGAGCAGTTTAAATCGATGTATATTATTTCATTGGATATGCCATAGATTTTGTGGATTGGAGTCTTTACCTCTGAAACCAACGTTATATGGCAATCTGTAGAAATACCAAACGAGAGTAATGATAACATTCTCGGATAGAAAATTAGTTTTATGATAAAGCAGTTCAACTACTGTTAATTAGACTAACATTTGTTGATATATGGGAAATGACGGCACTCGAACTGATACAAAATAGTGAGATAACAATGAAAGGAATGCACAAGAAATAACATGACTGATAGATACTAAAACCTAAAATGTCAGATAAAATACAGGGAAATAAAAAAGAAGGGCGCTATTATATTTTATCTTCAGAAATACTGACACTAATGGTGTTTAGAAGACATCACTTTATTTTAATTAGTTGACGATAGAATTTCCCATTAATTACAGCATGGAAATAAAAAAAATGTCCAAAACGATGCTCGCAGGTTTCCTTTGGCGTTAAGATCATTTTTACTGTAGCAGCTACATGCGGAGATTGAAATTTCCGATGCTACGTTGCATGGCATTCATATTATATATATATATATATATATATATATATATATATATATATATATATATATATATATATATATATATATATATATATATTCATCACTATGGGCCGACCGCTAAGAATGCTTATTGAGTGATACTTATGTACACAGAAGATCTATATTGACAAGGAAATCGAATGTATATTTATGTTTCATTTGGCTAAGCACATTCGCCAACACGCAGTTACTAAACTTATCGATACTATCAAAGCGAATTTTTCAGATTAGGGTTTTTGTTCTTCTTTTACGAATGAGGATGAAAAATCAAATATAACTATCCTTCAGTTTTTTGCGTCACGATCATCTTACAGCAATGCAAGTGATAATTGACTTTGTAGCTTTTATTTAAGGACTAAAGCATTATTGACCGAGAACTTTCTGTCGTTCATAAACAATCTTTTAAAAGAATAAATAAATAAGGAAGAGAGAGGGGAATCTGATCATATTAAAAACTGCTTTCCCGAATTTAATAGCCATTATCGTTAATTTGGTTCTTTCCTTCTTATTCATTTCATCAATCCATAACATTCATTTCTCCCATTACGTTTTCCCTTTTCTACGTAATCTGATCTGTTTTCATTATTAATATCATCTTCAACTATCCAGTGGATACTACTGCCCACTCTAAAGACGCTGTCACATTAGCGAAATTTCCGTCGACTTTTTCTGAGTTCGTCTGCGTCGTCGTCTTTCCAAAGAAGTCGACGTCATTCCGTACTCTGGTTGTCACGCACGTTCTTCTTCATGCCGTGGTTCTCGTCGTCAAAACGTAAACAAACCATCTGAGCTGTGACTTCTCGGAGTGATAAAACAACTATGCTTTATAACACAAAGCAACTAGTGGGTCGTGCTTGCATGTTTAATGAGCCTGCATAGAATTAATAAAAAAAAGTCTTTGGGTTCGGTCTTGGTCAAAAAGAAGTGAAAAGTTTTATTTTAAAATAATAAGATAGGGCTAGCCTAGATAAGTTATTCGTAACCTTGTTTACACAACCACAGTCAGACTGTATTATAGATTATATTATTTGCTAATCTGTATAAAGATCGGCAAGTTCAGGAAAGTTTTCCCTGAGTCGCATGAGATCTCTTGGTAATATTTTTCATTTAAGACCCTTTTTCATATAACTATCATGCTTCTGGTCCCATAAGCATCGTCTCTCCCCCATATCTTCGACCAAAAACTGTTCTGGCAATCTTGTCCACTGTACCAAGAACTCCATCTTGCATCTGATGACTTGAAATGCGCGCTCTCCGAGGTATAAACAAACAATAAAGTCGACGGTAGCGATGGGTTGAATTCGAGCGGTACCGTTTTCAAAATTCGTGACGACGACACCAGAAAGTCGGCGTCAAAACATGAAAAGTCGACGTCAAATTCAAAAGTCAACGGAAATTTCGCTAGTGTGACAGCGCCTTTAAAGTTAGTTAGTCAACGCGTTCCAAACTTCGTAATGCATTGATATTTCCTTTTTATATTTGATGCTATCTATTCAGTGTACAAACATCTGACAGCAAAATTACCTTACCCCAACACGAACGCTTGTGCACAAATAAGTCAATTCAGAGGGTTGTTTTTCATTGAGAGCGGAAACAATAAATACTGAAATGGCGAGTAGGGAAAGAAGTTTACGAAAACCAAAAATCATAAGTAAAACACCACAAACAAGTGCAAGAAAAAAACATATTTCATCAGATCATAGCTGTCGCCATTGCCAGAGTTTTAGTGGCAACTGTGACAACCTTGGCTATCGTTCAGATACCAAGTCTGAAACCTAGGAAATTAATGTATGAATTTATTTTCTATATCCCTGTGAAGACGGTTGGTATGTAACTCATAATTTAGATTTAAATAAATATTTGTTTTTCAAAGCACTGCATAACTACTTTAATTGGTGTATTCATACTAAAATCATATTGAGTAACTTTTTTTTTATCTCATTCCTCATTTGTGAGACTGCCCGGTTGTTAGCAGTTTCCCATTGAACATTTGAGTCCGTCGTAATAATGCTCTGCCTTTCACTAATAGTTAAGTCATTTACCTATGCTTAAAGTAAGGTGTTCTTCAAAGCACACAGGCGAAGAAAAATCAACAGTAAACCTGTCTTTAAGACTCTCACAAACATTTTTGGCTGTTGAATTTATCAACCATCTATTCAGTAAACTTAATTCCACCTAATGGCAAGAAGTGCTCACCACATTAAATTGGCTGCTGAAACACTTTGCCTCCTGAATTTATTCTTAACGCTCTCCCGTGCTTCTTTATCATTTCTGAGCCACCTATTTTGCCTCCTTAATTTATTCAGAACGACCCCCGTGCTTCTTTATCATTTCTGACCCACCTATTTTGCCCCCTAGATTTATTTAGAACGCGCCCCGTGCTTCTTGAGTATTTCCGACCCGCCTATTTTGCCTCCTAGATTTATTCTGAATGCTCTTCTATGCTTCTTTATTTCTAACCCACCGGTTCTACATATTTCAAGTCTCAATTTCTTTCTTCCTTCTTGGTCACCAAACTTATTCGGTTTTCTACATACAATCATATGGCCTCAAAAACCGCGTATCAACTTTTATATACAATCTGATCACACGCGCTTACTCTCTCCAACTTAATTAAATAATTTTCAGATCTTTTTTATCATTTTTATTATATTCTTTCGTTCAAGTGTTTCATTTTCATAATGAAATTTATCGTAATTAAATGTAAAATTATTTTTCATACTTTTATCTTTTATGTCGACATTTATCCAAGTTTTGCGCATGCTCTTATTTACGTAAAATTCACATTCTTTCAGATCATAACTTTCACATTTTTAGCAGACTACAACTATTTTGAGATCTCATAAGCTAACATTTATTTTTTTTTTCACCACGATATAATCAGTTTAGTGCTCTGAGAAATAAATGGAGTTATAGTTTATATCAACAAGCTTACATATAGAACCGTAGTTTCTTACGCATTTACATATATTGCCTTTATAATATATAAGAAAAAATAGTTTATCTGAGGACTTTTGCTTTTAATTATGAATCCTCGTTCAATCGTAAGGAGTATAAATACAGCCAAAGCATTCAGCACATTTCGGTACTTTATTCAAAGCCCAAAGATTTTGTTAATTCTTCTTCACACTAAAGAGATTGTCATTGACCATAAGTGAAGTCTTATGACATGGCAATTGAATTAATTCATTTTCAAACATTTTGAAAAATATCTTGAGAGGAATCAGCCGGCATGAGAAAAAAATGTACAATTAGTCAAATGTAGCAAGTTGTCAAACCTTCAAAATACACTACAGTAATTTCTGTAATATGAATGAGCAATAAAAAAGAAATATATAGAAAACAAACCACCATTTTAATTATCAGAGTTCATAAGCAAATCATTCTCCCATAATGCCATATTGTTCTGTCTTTCTTTTACCCAGTCTCTATAAGCATTATTATTTTTTTTACTAACTGCTGAAATTCACAGGCTGACCTACGATAAATGCATACTTGGAAAAACAAAAAAAAAACATAAAAAAACCACAAGGAGCCTTCATTTGCTCATCAAAAAGTTGGGTCGTCAAAAGTTTTCGCTGACTGTTTTCCGCCACGAGATGCTAAGAGGATTTAAACGAAGGAACTTAAGATGATTAAGGTTCCCCTGCTGTTACATCCTCTCTCTCTCTCTCTCTCTCTCTCTCTCTCTCTCTCTATATCTATATATATCATATATATATATATATATATATATATATATATATTATATAATATATATATATATATTATATATATAATATTATATATTTATATATATATATATATATATATATATATATATATATATATATATATATATATATATATATATATATATATACTTATGAATAATTATCACATCACTGTGATTCATATATATTTATTCGAGCTACAATCGTCCTTTAAAATCCAATTCGCTCTACCTCGGAATTAATATATTCTCATATAGTATGAAACCAGGACTTCAGTGACGTTATCGATAACGTAGCTGAAGTCCAGATTTCTTCTCTGTTCGCTGGGCCGAACCCACGAGAGGACGAAATTATTACCAACTAAAAAATTCCCCTTCGGTTTACATATATGGAAATGTATTAATTCCGAGGTTGAGTGAATTAGATATTAAAGGGCTCGAATAATATATATATATATATATTATATATATATATATATATATATATATATATATATATATATATATATATATCACGTGATTTATATATGTATTCTTCAATAGTAGGGAGCGGGTTAGGTATAGCAGCGTTTTCTATGGGCTAGGAATAGTTGTCGACATGCATAGAATTCCATCGTTATTACAAAGTTAAAATTAGGCTATGCTTTTTTGCTTTTTGCACATGTAAAACAAATTGAAAACTTTTTATTTACTGAGGTACATTTATTTTGATTTGAAATTGATTTATTTTAATTTGAAGTTCATCTTTTTTTTTATTTGATTTTGATCTTTTTTTAATTTGAACTTAAAATTTTTTTTTAAATTTGAGATTTACATTTGTTTATTTGAAATTGACTTTTTTTAATTCGATGGTAAAAAGCTGTAGACATGTAGCCATTAGATACCCTAGAATGCGAGTGTAAACAACGAGAGTTTTTGCGCCACCGATCAGGCCTACAACAAAAGAACTTCCACTCCTGTGCAAGCAATCCTAAGAATGAGAATTGCTTGCACAGGTGTGGAAGCAATCCTAAGAATGAGAAGGCCTTAGATTTTGGAATGTTTGTATCTTAACCTACACAGTTTAACTGTCAATGAACGTACATTACTTGAAGTCACAATGCTTTGAAGACTGGGAATTGGAACTCGAGCTCCTAGTCAGTTATTGTGGATCTTATGTTATATATTTTCATATACATATTAACAGAATTATATAATTTTTTATATAATGACTCTATGACGGTGACGAATAAGTGGATTAGTAAATTTTCCAGAGCAGATATATTCCAAGACAAAGCAAATTAAGCATTCATCAAAATCAACAAAGAAAAATACATTTAAAATTACCTCTGAACTCCAATCTTTCCTGATATTTCTGGTTACTCTTCCAACCAGAAACTTGGAATCAAAGAGAAATGAATGGAAAAGTTTCATCTCATCGAAGGCTTTGAACCTATGTTAAGAGGAGCCGAGTTAAGGCGATTTCTTATGGGCTGATGTAAAGATATAATGCAATTCCGGCGTTTAGCTCCAAGCATTTTTTAAGCCAGATATTTTACTGACACCAGAATCACACAACCTTACCATAGCAACGTAATGATAGTGCTTATGCTGTCTGCCTGAAATATATCATTATATTGCATATACTGTTCGTTTGAAATATTTAAAGGAAACTATTTGCATGATCTCTCAATATTTTCCTAATATTTTACGATTTCCAGAAATCAGTGCCTTGAATATATATATATATATATATATATATATATATATATATATATATATATATATATATATATATATATATATATATATATATATATATATACGCGTATATATGATAAAAAATGTAATTACAACAAAATTTATATCTATGTCCTCAAATAGAAAAAAAAAAAAATTTGCCTTTTGTCTGTGAAGAAGTACAGTAGTTGCTGTTGAGTGTACACAACTTTACAATTATTCGCACATTTGTTCTTGGTAAATATTAAGAGCGATGGTGAAAGTGTTCATAAGTAGGCCTTGAATAGGCAAATTGGCATTGTCATATATAATTTTTTTAGGGAACACATCAGGGAATATATTGTAATATTGGTAGAAAACTTTTTTTTCAATGTCAGAATAGCTTAGCAGTTTTAAATGCATTTCTTGGAAAAAACAAGGAAACGTTAATGGGTGTCCATCACAATAAAAGATCATTCGGATAAATGAAATATCTGAAAAATTTCTTAAAGATGCTGTTCCAAGAGAATTCATTATTGACCTCATCACTTTACGTAAACGAAGTATTATTTTCCATGTCCATGTAGTAAAGACTACATAATAATGGGAAACAAAACATCTTTAGTAATAGAAACCCTTCAAAATATTTTATATTGTCTACAAAGAGGAACATATCATTAAATGTTACAAAGTCTAGGTTTGAACATTTTCAAAATTATTTTTTCAAGACTGAAAAATGCATTCATCCTTGGGGTCATCCAAATGTGATAGAGCATATGAAGAAAGAAGTAAAAAAAAAAAAAAAAAAAAAAAAAAAAAAAAAAAAAAACAAACAAAGATTTTCTGAAACAAACGGAAATTCCTTTTTTATTTCCTTCGGTAAACCTACTTCTCCAAACGCGAAGGGAAACCATTGTGTTCCGTAAAGTGGCCGTAACCGAGAAGATTTCCTCTAACAATGCCCTTTCTTAGATGTATTCTATTTCAGGGGCGCAGTGATCGCAACCTTTAAAAGGAAAAATACAGTCGTTTCTAAGATTTTACTGAATAATACATGGAAAGGTAGATTCATAGTATATAATAAAAATCAAAGCATTTGTAAGTGACCTTATCTTCTCTCGTTTCTTAATTTTTAGCTCTTCTCTCAGGTCATGTTCATTGCAAACTGTAGAATTTCTCTCTCTCTCTCTCTCTCTCTCTCTCTCTCTCTCTCTCTCTCTCTCGTATGAGAATAGAAAAGTTGTAGTCTCAAAAATAGCGAAAAACGTTATGGCAATCTTTATTGGTATAACAAAATGTATTTTTTTTTGTCTTGCCCTTTTGGTAAGACATATACCAAAAATAAAACTTGAGAACTATAGGGTGATATCTATATTTATGACCCCGAAAGTACTTCCTAGAAATACGAGAAGTTGAATATATGAACGATCATAAATTCTGAGCTAGACAAGCGTCTAGCTACTACTTACAAACACGAAAACTATGCTCTAGGATAAAATGTTTATTCAACATTAAATTATGTTAAGAATTGTTTAGCCATGTGACTTAGTTCATGAGGGTGGGTCTTTTAGATTTCGAAGTATGGGAAAAATTTATTTTAAGTAATGTTTATCTAGAGGTGTCAAGATCTTTAAATGCAGGGTTAACTCCGGCAACATATCTAATTTATCGCTTGTTATTCACAAACAGGAAAAGTCAAATTAATAGGTACAGCCAAGCATTTCTGCAATTAAATTATAAATAATAAAAGAAAGAGCGAATGCAGGAAAAAACTGACAAAAATATTTTATCTAGAAACCCAATTAAGTATTACACTGACCGAATAGAATTCCTAATTACGAGAGAAAAAGTGAGTCATGTAGGAAGAGAATCTCAGCTGCACACTTCACCGTGAAATGAAACGAGGACGTCACGAATTAAAGCATATGCAGATTGCAGAAGGTTACACCATAATCGAAGGGGAAAATGTGGAGGATGAATATACCAACATGCATGGAAGATAGGTTTCATTTAGATTAATATACTCTCCCAAGCAAGAGACGGACGGGCCTTGCGTTATATATATATATATATATATATATATATATATATATATATATATATATATATATATATATATATATTATATATACTATATATATATCTATAGATATATATATATATATATATATATATATATATACTACATATACATACATACATATATGTATATTATAAATGAACCTATCTTTCATACATGGTGGTATTTTCACTCTAAGCATTTCCCTTTCGAGTAATATATATATATATATATATATATATATATATATATATATATATATATAATATATATATATATATATATATATATATATATATATATATATATATATATATATATATATATAACTAAAATTGTCTTGTTTGTGTTGAATGAACACTGGAATTCAGGGAGGCTTCTGGGAATGCCGAAGGATTCTGGGAATTCTGGAGTCTTCCATCCCAAACCCCCGTCCCTCTCCCCTCGCATCCCCTTATCCTCCTTCCCCCTCCCCCTCCTCATGCCCCTCCCCATCAACCTTCTACTACTCTCCCCAACCTCCCCCACCCTGTTCCCCCATCACCCCAAATGGCAACACCGCCTCTACATTTAAAAGGGGAGAGCCATTTAAACCCCGTTGAATCAAATAGCTCAGTTCAGTTTGAATGAATACCTTTAGACTATTCCTGCCGAACAAATTATTTAAATCACCCCTCCCCCCATTCATTAGCGTGAGGCAGCGGACACCTGCATCTTCTGAAATCCATCGTGGCCTGTACATCGCGCCTGGGGTTCAATGTAACGGGGCTCTCGATTGCCGGGAGTTTAAATGTGTCTGTGTGTCTGTATGAGTTTAAGGCTCGAAGTAAAAAAGCGATATTCGGTCGATGTGATTTCGTTATTGATTTTTTATATAATATAAGAAATAAAGTATCGTCTTTCTTCTCTACTATGTTGTTATAGGTACGCTATCGCGAATTTATGTGCAATTTCGTTATTTCTGTGACAAAACAGGATTTTAGACGCTGCGTCCAAGTTTTTTGCAACTGCTGTGAGGATGCTATACTGTTCACTATTTATTGGTAGACTGTGTGAGTTCATGTTTCCCGGTTTGAACATTCAACTTTTTATGAGCATATAGGAAAAGCATTTATAATATTACTTGGTATCCTGTGCTTTAACTTTCGGGCCGAGTAATGTGACTTGAATTGCAGCTACGCCTAGAAAAATTTTCCTTCATATTTTAATTCCTTTGTCCTGTAAAGTATGTGTACTGTCAGTGAAAATGCTTTTTTTTAACGGTGATTGATATTTCTATCTAGAATTCATTTCCTTAAGTAAACATGTTGATCAAAACCACGCCACGTGTTACTTCCTTTCTAATGTAAATGATCGATTGTCATTCAGTTTCCCCCGAAAGCGACTCGGATACATTCCAATTTCCAAGTGTAGCCGAGTTATTGAGTGCCGTCTAATTTAGCCGAGTTGTACGAAACATATATTAGACTCGTTCAGTATACGATATATACAAAGGGTTTTTTTTTTCTCTCTAGAAAACCCTTTTACTTTTTATTTCATAAATAATCTTTTTCGTTCGATAAGTTTCTCATGTTCAGGTGCATTTGCTAATTTATATCAAATTTTTCTGATATCATGCATATGGGTACATTTAATTGTCTTTGGTGAGCATAATAGTGATGAATATTCGAATAAGAATTATGCAGTGAATCGAATTCATAACGTCTCTTGAAAGTTTTACCCAAGAAATTCATTGTGATATCATAAACCAGCGAAGAAATATTACTTATTAAAAATTCATAAGAATTGTAATCATTAAAAACTCATAACAGTTGCAAGCATTAATAAAATAATAATTGAGCATTATAGCAAAATAATATTTATTGCAAATGCCTTCTGATTTTATTGTTATTGGGTTATATATAGTTCTCTCTCTCTCTCTCTCTCTCTCTCTCTCTCTCTCTCTCTCTCTCTCTCTCTCTCATGTCCTTAATTATTTTAGGTACGTTTAATTTCCAAGCAAGGTAATTAAATTCTTTGTGAGACAGGTTAATTCTAAAACATATTCTATGTCTTATAACAGATATGACTAAAGTACCTAAGCTTTCCTTGTCTTTGGTTAGTGAAGTGAGTAGTACGGCATTCATAATGAAGCAGGTGTTAGGGTTAAGTGGTGTCCACTTTAGGTAGGAAGTAGAGAACCGTTTTAATAAATAACGATTATGTTAGCCGCACTGTGTCTAGACGTTACATAAATAACAATACAAAGTGCTGATGTTCTCACCTTCATAAAAATATGAACACTGACGATGATAACTTTTTCCTGTATAGTCAGATATTTGAAGAAAGTGTAGATACGGGTATACATGTGTATACACACACACACACATATATATATATATATATATATATATATATATATATATATTATATATATATATATATATATATATATATATATATAATATATGTATATATAGTATATATATATATATATATATATCATATATATATATATATATATATATATATATATATATATATATATATATATATATATATATATATACGATTATGTGTGTGTATGGATAGTATGGAATATCCGCTTCTGCGTGTTGATGAATCTATTGCAAGTCTGGTAAATCTCTCTTACTTAACAAAACGTTTTAAGCCTTGTAATTATTATATTGGCTAAATGTGCTTTAGTAAGCTTATTTATCAGAGAGTAAGCTCTGCTTACACGTTGAAAGTACATGCATGTAACGAAATAGATAATTTCTACAAAAAGATTCTACAATAGTGGGACATTTATACCAATGTTCCTTCAGGGACATTAACCATTATGCCCATACTCTAGCTAATATCTCAGTGTATGCGCATTTACTCAACATTTTCATAAGTGATTCATTTCGTACGAAAATTTAACAAAGTTTAATAAAATATTTTTTCTCTAAATCACTGATAAATTCTGTGTGCGCAATCCGAGTTTCCAAATTGATGGATAATTGATGGCTCTTAGACATAGCTGTGCACTTCCTAAAGATTATACAGTCTTCTTACTCCACTCTCTATTCTTCAATTTCTGCTCAACTCTCAGGAATACTGACTTTACAAACGCTTTGGTACGTTAAAGTATAGCTACATTAGTGTTGTTTATTTGACCAATTACAGTGAAAGTGCTTCCATCAGATCGATTGTTTCTCTCCAAAGAAATAAGATGAAGGATGATATGAAACAGGGTATGAGATTTAATGACTTAAATTGTTTATATAAATTCGATGCAAATAATCAGTAAATCTTAGTGTTCACCTGCTGCTTTTCTTATTTTCATTTCATGTTCAGTCTGCAAATACTTTGGGAGAATATCAAGGGCTTTATGTGGAAAATAATCAGCAAGCGGCCTTATAGGCCTCATACCTGTAATCGTATTTCTTTATTCAGCTAATCGATTTCCTAACCTAAATTGATGAAGTCCCTTTATAGGTCACCTACCACATAACGATTTTTATATGTGGGTTAAATATGAGATTTTAAAATCATGTAAAATTAGTTAAATATTTTGGTTATGACGATATTACCGGCATAAATAACCATAAATTCTATAACTGATTCCTTTTACGCATTACAGAGTCTTTTCATCTTATAACCCCATTTTT
>NC_061107.1:119409315-119419315 GCF_015104395.2 Macrobrachium nipponense
TTTTAGTTCCTGCTCACAGCTTCGGAAAGTTATATACTTTTATGGTTTTCCATAATTAATGATAAACTTTTAGATGCAAATTTCATGAGCTTAGAAACATTTGCTGTTATTAATTGAATTTGGAAATTTATGCGAGAGGGCTGAAGGTTTATTCATCTATAGTTAGTTTATTGGGCTGAGTAGCTAGATGGTGTTGATAATTTATGTAAACACTATTTTAAAGGACCTTAAGTTAAAATAGTCTTTATAACTACACAATGTAGTGCAAAGATTTGAGTACCTGTTCAAGGAACGACGTTTGTTGAACGCCAGATCAGAAAGTACTACCTCGAATTAAACCGAAAGCATCACATACACGTTGTTAAACAAGTTCCCAGTGGATATTCATAGGTTTACAAATGTTTCAAAGACATCTATACAAAAACTCAAACCAAGAGGATTATAAATCAAATTAGTATAATGATTGTAGAGGAGCGTAAACTAGTGGAATGACAAAAAAAGGAAAAACAAAATATGAAAGTTTCTTTAGAAAATTTTCTAGAATTCATTAGACTGGCTCCTAGCTAAGGAGAGCAATGACATCCTGGTTAAAAATTTTGAAATTTGAGGAAACGGCTTATTTTTAAAAGTATATCAACAACCAAGAAATTATTAATTCTTTGTTTAAACATCTGTCGTATCCTCTTTAGTCTAATTTAAAAACAGTGTAAAGAACATAACTAGATTAAGAAATATTTGTTAATATTAAATATATAAAGACATCCATATAGTATTCACTTTCAGTGACAAAAATACTGTCAATATTTGTATTTTTAACTTCTATCCTTTAAACTTTGATGTGACATTATTCACCGAAACAAAAGCAATAGCAGATGAATGAGAACGTGAAAATTATTATTTTATCGTTACTATCGTCATTATTTCATAGTGTCTTGAATACCTCAGCAGCAAATGCAGAATCATTCATCTTTACATGATAGTCGCCTTTTGAGTAACACTATTTTGCTTGAAAAAAAAGTGCAAAAATCTAGTCTCGAGAAGAATCGTATACAGGTTGTTGGCACCTCCCACACATTTAGAAAAATAGAGACTTGCAGTGGAGAGAGAGAGAGAGAGAGAGAGAGAGAGAGAGAGAGAGAGAGAGAGAGAGAGAGAGAGAGAGAGAGAGAGAGAGAGATGGTTGTAATGGATCGCCTTCGTTCCCTATGTATAAAAGAAATAAACAGAAATGCCGAGGAGATGTTGAAGAGAAAACACACGCATCTCAGAAATTCTTTTTAAACTGGAAAAGAAGTGAAACTCGCTAATGATATGCAAATAGTTTACCTTGTGTTCATGATATTTCTTTTCTGTCCGAGGCAGCAAAGGGCATCCGGACGTGTGGCCCCCTGCAGTCCTTGCAACACACTTAAGTTCGAGGTGTTTTTTTTTGGCCATTGTTGCAAGAGGTCCTGCGTTTCTCTGGCACAAAAGATGATTTCGTTCGTCCCTCCCAGATCCTAGGAGGCGTTAGGCAGTGCAATATCAAATTATGAATTTAGGGCTGTTATCTTTCTAAAACAGCGCAAGAAATTATTGATCATTAGTGATGGTTGAATGTTTCAAGAGTAGGGATATTTGCTTTATTTTCATGAGGCATGAATGGCAGTTATTATGTATTGTAAGAAACATATTAGGTAAGATAATAAATTGGAGTAACATTAATTAGAATGACAATGTCATTTACTGCATAACTTACCATAGATAAGACAGCAAAGTCACGACAAAACACAGAGCAAAGTAAGGTACCAGCAAGACATTTTAACAATGCACACGCACACACACACACACACACACGAGCATGCATGTATATATGTATCTTCTGGATCCGCTCCTGAACTTATTAGATACATGACGTGATTCTCTCAAATAAAGAGACTGCCCGTTCTAAGGTTGACCTGTTTTTTAAAAGATCTTGATTATACCTTATTCTGCACTGTATATTGCCTTGACGTTCCTGTCTTGTTTTAGATAAGTTATGCAGTAAAATAATAGCATTGTCATTTTAGTTAATGTTATTTCACTTCAATATTTGATATCACTTTAATTTAACGCAAAAACTTCGTACAGCTTGTAATAACTGTCATTCAGGCCTCATGAAAACAAAAAAAAATATCCATGCTCTTGAAACATTTAACAAAGTTTGCATTTCTCAGCATTCAATCATCACTAATGATCAATAATTCTTAGTGCTATTTTAGAAAGATACTACATACACAGACACACACACACAAATATATATAAATATATATACATATGTATATATACATATATATATATCATATATATATATATATATATATATATATATATATATATATATATATATAGTATATATATATATATATATATAATATATATAGAGAGAGAGAGAGAGAGAGAAGAGGAGAGATGAGAGAGAGAGAGAGAAGAGAGTGTGTGTGTGTGCGTGTGTATGTGTGTGAGTGTGTGTTTATACATCCGTGTATGTAGTATGGATGCGTATATATTTCATGTGGCAATTTAATCTTACAAGCAGTGTTGATTTACAGTACTAAGTTAAATACATATAAAATTATTCCCATACATTATTATGCTGATGCATAATAGCATACCATTTAAACCTTGAAGTCAATATTTAACAAAAAACTATCAAGTCAAGCGTATATTTCATGGAGACGTTAAATACTAAAGATAAAATATTACGCGAACAGCCTATTGTTTAAATTGAAATAGAAATTTGAAGCTGTTATACGTCGGTTTGACGGACATGTCTGCGGCCATCTAGATAACTATGGCATTTGTAGGAGGTGCTCTGAAGAATCTCATTTCTTTTAGTTTGCTTTAATGCAGAGAATGCCCGTTTGGTATTCGCGGATGAGATCGTAAACGTTAAAACTAATATTATAATTTACTTAGGTTGGTAAGATGCCAAATAAATTCATTAACATTTGGTGCATTTGTTGAGTACCTGAAATAAATGTTCCCTTATGGTTGGAGAATTTCCACATATACGATGTAAAATGGAAAGGAGATAATCAATCCAACTGTAGCAGTACTCAAAGAGGCAGGTCAGTGAAATACTGTGATATCTCGGTTATAAGGTTGTTCAAACTTAAATTAACAACAATCCCTCGAAAGCCTTATTTTCTTTGAGTGTCACATACTTTGTATTTATCTAGACTTTGTGTTACCGGCCTAGCAGACACTCATACTAATTTTTTTTTTACTATACCTCCATTTACTTTCCCTTCCTTCCACTTTCTGCCCAACCAGTGCTTGGCATTGAAGCCGAATCTTTATAGGCCAAATCAAATCGGTTATCAAAATACAGTGCCAAAGGTGCAAGAAATCAAATGAGAAAAATTACTGTATGCTCATAATTTACTTTCCGCAAGTGCGTAAATCTAACATATTTTATACAATTGATATAGTGTTTATACATGAATCACGGCATTACTCTATGGTACCTATCTTGTATCTGACAAAAACTGGAATATTGTGTTCAGTTTGCGTTAAATGTGAATAAACGTCACTGTGTAAGGCAACTTTTTTTTTTTTTTTTTTTTTTTTTTTTTTTTTAACTTCTCAGAGAAACACCATTTTTTTTTTCTAAAATTCTAAAAGGTTATTTAGACTATGCAAACGGCATTCTTAGCAATGTACACGTAATGCTGTTGGTGCAATACCATATTTTGGCGCTCGAGTTCCACTTTCAACCACGGAAATCATAGAGCACCGTTAATTGCTGGACCACAAAAGCTTTTAGCTTTGAAATTAGATTTGGACGTGGGTATCAATAATGGTGGTCTTTTTGCACTAATCAAATTAATATCTCTGTGGGCAATGGCTACCTATTTAGCTGTGGAAAAATATATAAATCTATTAAAAGAATAATTGGATTTCATATACTGTATATGTAATCCAATAATTACCAAATTATAAATATTTTTATTTATTTACGGATACCTGTTTGTATTTCCAGTGACCCTGTGGTAGGGGTGTAAGACTACTACCGCTGTAGGTCCTTCGTGTCGTAAAAAGCGACTTAAAGGACAGCTACTGCCTAAAAATTTAACTTTTTTGTAAAAGACTGGGCCCACCGCCAATAACTGTGGATGCTGCTGCGTTGCAGTCTTACTTTTTTTGTGAAAGGCTAAGCCCACCGCCAATAACTGTAGAAACTGCTGCCTTGCCGTCTTCTTTGTAAAAGGATAGGGCCAACGCCAATAACTGTGGAAGCTACCGCCTGGTAGTCTTACTTTTTTGTAAAAGGCTAATCCCACCGCCAGTAACTGTAGAAACTGCTGCCTTGCAGTCTTACTTTTTTTGTAAAAGGTTAGGCCCAATGCCAATAACTGTGGAAACTGCTGCCTTGCAGTCTTACATTTTTTAAAAGGCTAGACTCAACGCTAATAACTCTGGAAACTGCTGCCTTGTAGTGTAAAATTTTTTTGTAAAAGGCTTGGCTACTAACTGCCAATAACTGTGGAAACTACTGCCTTGCAATCCTACTTTTTTGTAAAAGGGGAGGCCCACTGCCAATAACTGTGAAAACTACTGCCTTGTAGTCTTACTTTTATTTGTGAAAAGCTAGGCCCTCTGCCAATAACTGTGGAAACTGCTGTCTTGCAGTCTTACTTTTTTGCAAAAGGCTAGGCCCGCCGCCAATAACTGTGGAAACTACTGTCTTGCAGTCTTACTTTCTTGCAAAAGGCTAGGCTCACCACCAATAACTGTGGAAACTGCTGCCTTGCAGTCTTACTTCTTTGTAAAAGGCTAGGCCCACCGGCAATAACGGTGGAAACTACTGTCTTGTAGTCTTACTTTTTTTGTAAAAGGCTAGGCCCACCGTCAATAACTGTGGAAACTAATGCCTTGCAGACTTACTTTTTAATAAAAGGCTTGGCCCACTGTCAATAACTATGGAAGCTGCTGCCTTGCAGTCTTACCTTTTTTGCGAAAGGCTAGACTCACTGCCAATAATTGTGGAAAGTGCTGCCTTGCAGGTGAACTATTTAATCAAAGGCTAGGCCCACTGCCAATAATTGTGGAAAGTGCTGCCTTGCAGGTGTTTTTTTTAGTCAAAGGGTAGGCCCACCGCCAGTAACTGGTTGATGAGAGCATGGGCATGCGAGCTTGTGAGTATGTTTTACCAAGGTATGATACGGATGTATTGATAGATAAGAACTTACAACTGAACACATCTTTTAGTATACCCAGAAGCTGGATGGAAGTTGTGCATTAAGAAATCGAGGTAAAACTGTTTCAACAACAAAGTACAGAATACAAATTGTTTGTTAGGAAACTTTGACGAAAACCCAGGGGGTTAGGTAATAGTGTGCGTAGCCATAAATGAGCATAAATAAGACTTCTAAGTGGACGGTTATGAATAACATGTTTTACTGATTTTGGGTTTTGATAGGTGTAAAATTAAAAAAGAATCATATACAAGAAAAGCATAAGACTTGAAGAGTGTATGCCTGGCCTTGCTTTGTTGTACTGTAAATAAAGTATTCTGTCGTGGCAGCCAGCTAGTTATTCGCCCATCACGTCTATTATATGTCTGTGATAGAGTAAATTTTGAGGGATTGAATATAATACATTTATTATCTAATATGTTACTGCATTTTAAATAGTTATTCGCCCATCACGTTTATTATATATCTGTGATAGAGTAAATTTTGAGGGATTGAATATAATACATTTATTATCCAATATGTTACTGCATTTTAAATAGTTATTCGCCCATCACGTCTATTATATGTGTGTGATAGAGTAAATTTTGAGGGATTACATATAATAAAATTATTATCTGATATGTTACTGCATTTTAGATAGTCTTGTTTCAGTGGATAATTTATAGAATGATCATATTTTCGTATTATGAATTAGGCTTAATAAATGAGTGAATGACGATTCAGAAATAAACATTATGCTAACCATATGTATCTATAAGAGTAATTTTTAACTTCGGACAGTTGCTGGTGGATCGATATACACTTTTTCAGAGAATAAAATTCCCATGCATATTAATATCACTGTTTATCAGTTCTTAATTTTTTAAGAAGATTCTCTAATGGAAGGGACACAGTATATATTTTTTGTAACAAATGACGGATGCACCTTCATGCCATACATTACTTAAAAGTTTTTATTCAATGTATTTTACAAACAGGTTTCGGCTTTGATATCCGAGGGATATGAAAATGTAAAATATTTCTGCCACTGTTTCTGTGAAAAATAATTGTTCTCAATGACCCTGGAACTCCAACAGAATGATCATAATGAGTGTTCATAAAGGTATTTTCTCAAAACAAAAATTTAAGTAATCATTTTTTTTCACGTGTGTATATGAAAATTTCATGTAACCGAAGGATAACATCAGTTATTTCTTGTTAATTCTACGAAGGTGACATTCTGCTTAAAATCTGAAATAATTTCTACCTAAGCACCAAGACGCAGACACATACACTTTTATGGATTCATATCATTCAACCTATATATGATAGAATGTCTATCAAGCAGACTTTCCAAAAATAGAAAAAAAACACTAAAAATGTAATTTTACATAAGAGGGTATATAAAATAACATGGTCGAAGAAGGAATATAGGAAAGGATCTTCGAGTCTAACTAGTTTAGGTTGCAGGGCTTGTGGTAATTGAATGGATTAATTAACTGGGAGCTGGCAAAAGCTCTTACAAAGTTGTAATGTCGGACAAATTCCACCGTCAAATATACAATAATTAAGAAGCTACGGAGAGACAGGAAAATGATAAGAAACTGACGTAGTGGCACAAATAAAAGTTGCCTAGTGCGCTTGACATCCAAGAAGGGGAAAGAATAAGTATAAAGGATGGTTGAAACATGCGAAGTACATAGCAGTGATCGAAATGCTGTTGATTATCAGTGTACAAAGTCAATTGGATGAGCGACTTCCGAGATCCACTTTGGACATTTTTACACTTTATCATAGATAAGGGACTGTTTAAGGAAAGATGTTTTGCCGATGAACGCCCAGCTCATTTTAAAGGTAACCAACCAACCACCAGTGATGATGATAAAGTGAGGGTGATTTTCTCCCTTATGATTTTAAAGGAAGAAAATGAAGACGGATTCAGTGAGTTTCCTTTGTATGAAGACACGAGAATCACCATCTACATAATAATAATAATAATAATAATAATAATAATAATAATAATAATAATAATAATAATAATAATAATAATAATAATAATAATAATAATAAAATAATAATAATAATAATAATAATAATAATAATAATAATAATAATAATAATAATAATAATAGGGAGTGATAGAAAACGATCACGCAAAGATCCTCTGGGACTATGGTATCAGAACGGATAGGGTGATACCTGCAAACAGACCAGACGTGACGTTGATTGACAAAGTCAAGAAGAAAGTATCACTCATTGATGTCGCAATACCATGGAACACCAGAGTTGAAATGAAAGAGAGGGAAAAAATGGATAAGTATCAAGATCTGAAAATAGAAATTAGAAGGATATGGGATATGCCAGTGGAAATCGTACCCATAATCATAGGAGCACTAGGCACGATCCCAAGATCCCTGAAAAGGAATCTAGAAAAACTAGAGGCTGAAGTAGCTCCAGGACTCATGCAGAAGAGTGTGATCCTAGAAACGGCACACATAGTAAGAAAAGTGATGGACTCCTAAGGAGGCAGGATGTAACCCGGAACCCCACACTATAAATACCACCCAGTCGAATTGGAGGGCTGTGATAGAGCAAAAAAAAAAAATAAAAAATAATAATAATAATAATAATAATAATAATAATAATAATGGTCGTCAGCACCAGCATTAGAGAAATCCGACCGGTCCATTAAATCAATTTGACCAAAAGTTAGAACGACAGTGTCCTCCAGGTAACAACTCGACCTTCGTCCTTCATTATCAACTGTTGGCCGGAGACTGATCAATTTGCTCGCTGATTGGCATTAATTAAGAGCTGGCCATCTACCGGAAATTTTATGATGTTGCTGAAAATGCCTCTATCAAGGACATAATAATGTCGAGGGTGGTTGGGGAACAGAATATTAAGAGCGATTCAGATGAAATACTCCATTTATTTCAACGATAATTGGTGACAGTCGTATGCACACACATAATACACACACGCACACACATATGTTTATATATATATATATATAATATATATATATATAATATATATAATATATATATTATATATATATATATATATATATAATATATAGGTATGTAATGTATGTATGTATGATATGTATGTATGTGTATGTGTTTAGCAGGATGAGGGTAAATTCAGTTTTACAGCTGATGCTTTATTATAGTCAATCCTTGTATTTCTAACTATCTGTAGGTTTTCCCTTCCTGCAATTATTGGTACTTGTATGAATATGTAATTTTAGATTACATGCGAGATCCAATTTGTTTTTGATAGTGTTCTTATTGCCGAAAGAATTGGTTAGCAAATCATTTAAACAAATGATCTCTGAAAGATTTATTACTGATAAGATACTCAGTTCATAGAAGCTTTTTTTAATTGAGTTAAAGCAAGAATTAATTTAATACATTTTTCAGTCAAGCGGATATGGTTGTATTAGTACTTCCTGAAATATAACCCACTTCTTGTTTGAAATAACGTATACTACCGCCTGTCAAATTCATGTATATTTCTATCAACATTTACCTTATAGAATTTTTGATAATTTTAGTTAAATACATAATACTGCTTACAGCAAGATTATGCTAATAATATTTCCCTTATTGTCATGTACCTTGTGGTTAAGAGGCCCAGATATCTGGTTGCAGTTTGATTGCCGAAAAATTGTATATCTTAGTTTAACCAGACCAATAAGCTGATTAACAGCTCTCCTAGGGCTGGCCCGAAGGATTAGATCTCTTTACGTGGTTAGGAAGCAATTGGTTACCAAGCAACGTGACCTACAGCATATTGTGGGATCCGAACCACATTAAGGTTGCCGAGAAAATACATAGGCAACATGTTTCCTGAAATTCATATAACGACCAGTGGAATAATTATACAAGTACAAATCTCTACATCTCTTTTGGCAACAATCATTTAAAAGAAATAAACTCTCACAGCTTATTCATTTGTATATGAAAACGGAATTGTAAATAAGTTTTTTACAACTGATCATTAGTCAGTTTTTACCGAAATATCCATTGATTTAGTAAACAAACTAAAATATTTCGTTCTTTGAAGCCTTTTTTGTGAATTACACGACCTGTGCATGGTCGCTTACGATCCATTCATTTTAATGAGAGCAATCTCACAGACAGAAAGGAAAAAAATTTAAACTTTAACATTTAAGAGGTTTAATGCTCATTCTATGTTGACAATTATATTTACATACCTCTAATTTATTTGCCTCGGGAATTCAGCATTTATGGTATTACAAGGCAATTCACTAGTGAAATATTGAATGGAAACCTTTAGAATGGCAGCCCAACTCTGCAATGCCCCGTACATTGATTCTTAATATTCCTGCGTGATTCTGTATTATGGTGACTTTGTGCTTTTCTGCTTGAACCAATATTGGTTTGTTCGAATCCCGGCATGGAAAATGGTAGCTGGTGCATTAGAGTCCATTAGGGATTAAAACTAGTAGCAATATGTGTATTTAGAAAGTGCTATGGTGTCCAGAAACTAAAAGGTCAGCCACAAACATTAAAAAACAAATATCGTTTAATAGCCAGTTCACATCCGATAACATGGGATGTTTAAAAGGGGAGTTACGTTAAATTTATTTAGTTTTATATCTGAAAGTATTTTAATTGTTTTCTATTGAGGGCGTTAAGATTGTAGAGGTAAAGGAAAATAGCAATGACCTTACAATATAAAAAAAAGAGGGAAACAAGAAATTGGCTGCCTGATGTCGTTGCTTAAAAGCCATAGTTTGCAGAAGCCATAATAATGGTTAATAGCCTTTAGTA
>NC_061107.1:119424315-119441815 GCF_015104395.2 Macrobrachium nipponense
CACTCCTACCTTGACACCTGCCTGTGGGTGAATCTGCAGTCTCAAACGGTTGTGTGTATGTTCGTCAGTACTGTCTCTGTAGTATTATATACTTGTGAATTCTAGTACTATGTATCAGTCCTTTGTCAATGGCTTGAAAATAAAGCCGAAACCGGTCAGGACCTACACCCTGTCTCTTATTTTTCACCTGTGGATATGTGTGATAAACGAATCACGTGCTAAAGTGATTATAGTCATGTAGATATATAGACTTACTCCATTTCTCTATGAGGTCTAGTGTCAGTGACATTGAGCCTTCCCGTTCCCAGTAACTTTTTTGAAAGCGAGTTCCGAAACCAGATATAAAACAGGTACTTTCAAGTCATTTGAATTAAAGTGAACTACACGTACTATCTCTTTATTCGCCCCAATCCTCCTGTAGCTACTTCTCAACCCCTCCTCTTTGCCCCTGCCACCACTCCCGGTCCCTGACCACCTCTGTACATCCCCTATAATGCAACACCACAACCCCACACCGTATTATGACAAAGCTACAAGCCATCTTATTGAGGATAACGGCAACTTAGTAGTATTTAAGCCTACACCGGAGGGGGCTTTTGGGGGGTAACCACCCGCCTGCCTTGTAGTTTAGAACCGATCACATCTCTCTCTCTCTCTCTCTCTCTCTCTCTCTCTCTATTCGTTCCCTTATGAAAAAAACGAAGTGTAGTAAAAGCTAATTACAAATTAGATTCACCCTATTATCAATTTTAATGCCTGCGATTTTAATTCAAGTTTAGATCGATTCATCGGTTAGTTCCACTCTAATTCCGTGAGAAAACTAGTCCTAAATGGCGCTCTTTCCTCTCACTCCCTTACGTGAGATCGCCCTGGGAGACTGTGAAAGGGAAACTTTACAGCGAGCAACCAGAGGAAATATATTGGTCCATCATCGATACGGTAATTGGGCTATCTATTGTGGCTACACCTGGCTGTTACCACAACCAAATTACTACTGGTCCCGTTGAACAAGGAAGCACAAAATGATACTTGTATTTGCATAACTGATTTTAACATATTTTGAGCAATCTTAATTCTGTCTCGATTAATATATCGGGTGTATTGAATTTTTAAATGGGAATGTCGAGTTCTTTCATATATATACACACACACACACACACATATATATATATATATATATATATATATATATATATATATATATATATATATATATATATATATATATATATATATGGTCGTATGCATGTGTGTGTGTGTATGTGTTTGTGTGTTTGTGTAAAATTTTCTTTTGTAGCATTCTTCATAAGTATTAATTGTGAGCTCAGTCGATATATACAAACGATACGGGGTCTGATACGGGAGAAATTTAACTCCGTTGAAGCTAATTGATTATGAGTAAAATACAATTATTATATGTGTTAGTGCGTCTTGAATTTGATTTTTTAATTAATGGTTGCGTGTAACATACTTGAAAGAAATTGTCTTCTTCAGGGTACTGTTCCAATAAGCATCTGCATTGCACAGAAAAGTCTGGTAGGGAACTGTTGTACCAACATTATTTACTTTTATCGGAGGTAAAGGCGTAGGAAACGTCTTCACATTATTCTTATGCCCATCATTATCGAATTCTTAGGCATTTAGATTCCAAACGCTTAGTTGCTGATCGCTGTGAATCAAAGAAAGAGGTTGTATTATATGATCTATAATTAACAGTTACAGTTATAACACACTAACTATTTGCAATGACTGTCCTCTGATAGAGTACATATTCATGAGGTATTAAATGGAAATAAACAATAAATTGCTTCTAGCCAGAACAATTAATCTAGCGTATTATTAACCAATTGGAGATCTAAAACAAACTACATTTATTTTTATTTCTTTTTCGATATAGCCAGGGGATTTCCGTCGTATGTATTTTTCATGGAAGTAGTTTTGTAGCAGCCTCGGCTGATATTCAAACGTTTGTTAAAGAGAATTAACTAAGTAACATTAAAGTATTTGGACACTCACAGGTTATTTACTAACGATTGCAACTATATTTTCCCGGAAAAATATCCCTCTCATCCGTAGGTAAGCAAAATCACATCTTGCTGGAGACGGGTTAGTAATTTACAAATGTTCATATTTTCGTCAGGTTTACTTACATAACGATCCTCTGGGTTTTAAAGGAAATAAAGAAAATATATTTTTAGTAGCTAAAAAAAATAAATAAATAAATAAAAATATCGAATAAGAATGAGATATAGAAAATTACCTTTCGAGAAGTAGATAATTTGATAATTTAAAGCATGGTTTTCGTTCTCTCCCATTTGAGGGTCGTAGCTCTCGAGAATTTTGCTTTGACTTGTACACTCCTGCCCTTCTGCTATCCAGCTGAAAGAATGATACCATTATTGAGTCGTATTCTCACTTTCTTTCACCCACGTCTTCTGTATAATCGCTAGTGATGTTCGGTTTATTATTTCCTACTCTCTTACAGCTTCTGAACGAGGATAATTTACATTATAAATACAGTACTTTCTTTGCGTCCTTACGTTACAAAAAACTCATTTATTATATTTAAATTTTTTACGGTGCTTTGTATAGTATTACAAGTGGTTTCTCACACAGTTTAGTCATTAGTTTTAAATGGATCATAAGTTGCTACAATGCATCTCTCCATAGATACTTTCATCCTGGAATGCAGACTTGTAAAAACCTTGGTAAACTTTGCTCACTTGGAATAATGGAGATTTCAAAACATCAGTTGGTCTAGTCTAATCGACTAACTTTTGTATGACTGTTGCCGAGAAGATATTGGGCAAACATATGCCAGACAATGGATGATTAATGTGCATCCATTTGAAATGATAAATTGCTTGGTAGACCGACGGTATTCAATTTCGGAATCCTCGGCCACTTGCGATTGTGGCTTCTACCCTACATATATCACTGCGACAACTATATCGCTATGGGACAGTTTATAGCTCCTACTATTTCTCATGTGACGGAGCCATAGGCGTGTTTCCTAAATTGAGGGTAAGAAAACGGTATAAAGACGTTTTACGATGCGGGATATTTGAATAATTATCCTCTCTCTCTCTCGCCTCTCCTCTCTCTCTCCTCTCTGTGTTGTTCCTCAGTTCCCTCCTCCTCCAGTCCTCCTCTCGTCTCTCTCTCTCTCTCTCTCCTACTCTCTCTCGCTCTCTCTCTCTCTCTACTCTCTCTCTCTCTCTCTCTCTCTATATATATATATATATATATATATATATATATATATATATATATATATATATATATATATACACACATATATACATATATATGTATATATATATATATATATATATATATATATATATATATATATATATATGTATATATATATATATATATATATATATATATATATATATATATATATATATATATATATATACATATATATATATATATATATATATATATATATATATATATATATCATATATATATATATATATATATATATATATACATTTAGAGTCATTTCCTCCCGCTACATGAAACAATAGATAACGATCTATCAAAGGTACTTAATTCTCGGCTTCAGGTGAAATGAGTTCGATGGAAAATATCAAGCCGAGAATTAAGTATCTTTGATAGATCGTTATCTATTGTTTCATGTAGCGGGAGGAAATGACTCTAAAAGGAAAAAGAACACAGAGAGAGAGAGACAGAGAGAGACAGAGAGAGAGAGAGAGAGAGAGAGGGAGAGAGAGAGAGAGAGAGAAGAACGCTAATTTAGCGAGTTTGTATATCTAGTGATGAGGGGAAAAGATTTCTAGCTTTGTGTGATTTCTTGTACTAATAGCTAATATCAAAGTCCCTCATTGTTTTGTAAATTTGGGTGGCATGTTGACTGGTCATGACCACCACTGTACGTTTGTTTGCCTGATGCTTGATGTCATCTGCTGGTGTTTTCATAATTCTCGTGATTCTTATCCATTAGAGTCCCATACATCTCGTATGGAAAGTCACCCTTCTATAGGAGAACATAAGATGAACTCCCTTCCTGTTGGAATATTATGTTACCATTGGTAGAGAGTTATCTGGCAATGACTTTGTGGTTTTGCAGAAGTATAAGCTTGAGATGTTGTCCTTTTATTTTTGTAGACTCAAGCAGGACTTTCAAATGTGATAGGGGCCACAAGATCGATCATTTTCCCTCTTAGTTTTGTTTGAGATTGAAGGCCAACAAATCCTCATGCCTGAGCCCTTTTCAGTGCTAGGAAGGTTTGGATAAAAGTAACAATTGAGTCCTTATGCGCAGAAGCTCGTTTCGAAGAGTGGTGATTTGAATTCTTTCATATGGGCAGGGCTTTCCTTCTATGGTATCATCCCTCCAGCTTAATACATTTTTCGACGGTTCTTCTTTCGGTAATTTCCTGGTGGTATTTTAGCTTGTTCTCAAGTCCTTTGCCAGTGCTCCGTTGTAAGATCTCAACGGTAAAGGTGGGCCAATATTGGATAGGAGATCCTATCTTCTATAGGTTTTATGAGATTTTTCTCTTTTCGATTTAGCCGGGTAGCCAAGTTTCTCCAGTGGGTTCAAGCAATATCATCCAGAGTTGCTTGTGCAGTTATCTGCCCAAACATCTTTGTGCTTATGGAACAGATTTCTGATATAAGAAGTAGAATAAATGTAATCGCAGTATAGCAGTTATAAAATACTTACAGTGTTCTCTCGTATTGGCAGTCGACTTTTCCTCACCTGTTATTTAAAATAAAAACAAAATACTTCCAATATTCATTTTTAGTTCAATAAACGTTTCAAAACGGTCACGTTTCTATTCTCAACAGTGAAAGAATGAAAATTTGAGATATGGGAGTATATGTACAAAATCTACTGACAAGTATTGACAAGTTACAGGATTTGATTGCGTCTTAACGGAAATGATTAGGTAAGGGAAAGAGTCATGTTTATGAGAATATACGTATTATTGACCAATGAAAAAGAAGGCTAGATGTTTTACGCTGTCTCAACGGAATCCGCAGCTTTGGCTACAAAGATATCTGATCAATTTTTCATGTTTATAGTAGACCTTCGTTGAAAAGGCTATTTTCACTAAATTCAGCCTTTTTATTCTTTGCATATGAAAATTAGAGACGGAAAGAGAGGAAGAGGATCGAACGAAGAGGAAATATCATGTAAACTTTAGTTCCAAATTGTTGATCTCTGGACAGATAATACTGACAGGAAAATCGGTACTTGGATTAAAACTGGATTGCCATACTGATATGGAAATAATAGAATATACAAAAGAATTATGTAATTTTGATACATGTCTTGCTTATTGTGTTGTCATTTGTACATTTGTTCTTGTTTTGCGCTCTCTCTCTCTCTCTCTCTCTCTCTCTCTCATACAAAGATAAACATAAAACTTAGTAATGGGAAATTCACAATAAAACGTTTCATTCACAACCCTTCGTTCTGTGGACAAGAAACGATTTCATTTCTCCCTCTCTGTCAGATATCATTTACGGCATCAAGTTATTTTTCATTGGAATGTAAACGCAATGTAAACTTCCTTTTTAGACTCTCCCTCAGTGATGAATGTTTGTCTTCATCCATCAAATGGAAATTTGTTAGAATATCATCAAACTCCAACGTTAAAAATAAACATGGCAGAAATAATGTTTACTGCAGTTACCTCCCTGCATTTCCACGCATATTCTGTCCAGATTGCCTCCTGACGGTTTCTCTAAAAATTCGAATGTGTTCATGCGCAGCCTTAGTCCTGCTTAATTTGAATTTAGTTTGCTCTAAACATTCACTAAATGTATGTAAATCTGTATATGTTTTCAAAAATAGAGATGAGTCATACTATACACCATTTCATTTTTCTTTGAATTTCAAACTATTTTTTTTATTGGTTCCATTATTGAACATCAATTCTAGTGTACAACAAACAGCTTAATCGATATTTAAGTGTGTGTACTAATCCTTTCATCCAACTAGGTGGAATTCTCATATTTCTTTTTATGTAAATCTACACTCTCCGTCTCCCGTGCCTCCGGGATTTATCTCTATATGAAATGGGGTTGATTCTATTTATCACCTAATGAGATTGTTCAACACCAGCCTTTTAATCTAATTGTTCTGGAGATATGCAAACATGATAGGGAAATTATATTTCTGTTGATTTAACTATTTTTGTTTCTCTTGTAAAAGCAGATGAAACGTTGGAGATAAAATTTTAAGGAGTCAGTATATTTTATTTTTGTGCATGCTGAAATGAAGTATTTTGAAATATAAAATATAATTACCGTAACATCATAGACTAAACCATGCAAGAATCCTATTTAAGATTTCGTTTTTAAGCGTCGTGTGATGGAATTTTATTGCAATTGCAGAATTGAAAATTGTGCTTCCCTTTGTAACACTTGTCTTGTTACCATGTAATTCTACAATATAAAGAATACAATTTTAATATTTGAGATAAACAGAGCAACCAATACTCTTAGGCTAAAATCATAGCAGGAAATAATGATAAATGATTTCTAAATTGGTGGTTGAAAAGCGAAATATACGGGACTTTTAATTTCAACATTTTCATATACAAATATAAAAGAAATAGATCTTCATCCGATAAAAATCAAATTAAGTGAGAATTGTATTGTTTGTGTAAAATCAATCACTAACATAAGAATTTAATACCTAAAATTATATCAAGGAAATTTATAGCCAGGGATTAGATAAAAATCACTCACTTAAATTTAGAAAAAAATTTCGATCATTTGGAAAAATGAGAAAAAATTTATATAAAAAGACGTTTGGCCAAAAGATGATTCTCTTCATAATGACCACCTCTTCTTTAGAAGGAACTGAAGCCCAAAATGAATGGAAGTTCCTCGTGCGACCTAATTATGAAATGAATAGAGTGGTCGGAGTCAATATCCCACAAAAACAATCATTTCCAATTTGGGATGGCTCAGAAATATCCAATAGCATGCGAAGACTTCGTGTCCTTTCATTAATATGAAAGCACCCAACCGGGAAACCACATCCTTCGGTATTAAGGTCCAGTATTGCATCTCCTTCAGTAGGACTAAGACCGGGGAGGCTGACACCAAGGACGCTCTTGTGATTTCCACATTTCTCCTTCCTCGTCCGTTCTCTCTCGTTGACGCGTTGGGGAGGAAGAGTGAAGTTTTCCTTTACTTGATTTCTAAATAATTAGAGCCCCTTTCGCTCTCTTTGCCTCTCTCATATTTTGAATGTCATTTATTGAGAACGCTCTACGAAAGGTGTAGTTTCAAGTGATTACTGAACGATCAAAATGAGCACAATTGTATTTATCAATAGATGGGATGATTTTGAAATTAGTTAGACATTAAGTAGATAGATGCCCAAGGAGTGATTCTCCCCTTAATGCACACACATTATATATATATATATATATATATATATATATATATATATATATATATATATATATATATATATATATATACATGTAATGTGTGTATGCTATTGAGTGCGTACGTTTACAAGTGCATAATTTGTTATCTGTAATAACCTGCTCTTCTTCACACATGAAGATATGAAGCAGGTATTCAGGGAAATTGTTACTTTGTAGCTCTATATATATATATATATATATATATATATATATATATATATATATATATATATGTTATATATATATATATATATATATATATATATACATATATATAATCAAGGTAGATCAATAATAATTGTATGTTACTTCATATCACAGCTAATTACATTAAACTTAAGCAGTGTCACGTCTAGAATGAAACAGCGTGTGTAACTGGTAAGCTCAGAACACAGATGAATATGTCTCGGTGAAATCCCACACAGCCTTTGTGTGATCCATCTAGATTACACTTGGAAACAGAATTACGTCTCTAATACCTCAATCCCGAGCCTGCCCGATGCGTGAGTGACGACGAGGGTAGAAATAGATGTGAGCCAGGAGGAGTTGTTCCTTCTTAGAACTATAAATACCAGAGCCGGATATGGAAGGGATTTTTAGTTGGTCTGAGTGGTTGCCGTGACTTCTTGCACCCGATGTCTATTTAATATGTAATTAACACTGAACTCTGACATTTTTCAAGTTGTGGAAAATTTCTCTGTAGAAATGTTTTCTGTTTTAAAATAATGATAAGTGGTAGCAATAAGAGAATAACAAGATGTTAGAGGAAATATATTAGAGCTAAGTAACAATAGTAAATGCAATTTTCTGTCCATGTGTTGCTTGCAGTGTCTACGTCAGATACTGAACAGTATAGAAAGAACTTCCATTTTTGTATTTACTAACAAAGCATATTCTGTAACGCTTTTGCGCCATCAGATGACATTTCCAAACAATGACAGAAGTTACAAAGAACTAGAACTTTCCGTTCTTGATTCTGCAACCACGATCACAGAATTTAATTGAGAGTAAGAAAGAATTTTTTTTTGCAGGTTTCACACTTGTGGAACACATATGAATCTGCTAAGGTGGATTTGGTGGATTTTCCTTAATTATCTTCCGATTTGCTGACATGATGTGTGGGCCTTGGCAAATTATATGTTTTGTCTTATCTGAATGGTGATTATTGAACTTTTAGCATGTTCCACAATTTGAGAATTTAGTTTATATCATTTCAGTTGTTTTTAACGAGATCTGTGCACTATAATGCGTGGGCCTCTGCAAAACATGCACCTTGTCTTATCTGAATGATAATAATTTAAACTTTAGCATGTTCCAATATTTGATCATTTGGGTCCCGTTTTTCGGAACAATCCTTTCAGAAGAGGTAGTGAGTAAAATAACACTGTAGCTCTAATAAAGTAATGAAGCGTCAGTAAAGAACACCACAAAAGTAAAACGTCTTTTATCCTGCTGTTTCAGTGTTTATCTCCTAAAAGAGACCTACGTGACAATAAATTTCCACTTTAATAAATATCACCGTCTCTACAATGATGTGACCACAACGTCATGCTTACGAAAACTTCATGTTTCAACTAAGAATTGACTATAGACTAAAGAACCAAATACCGAAGAGAACCTCTGCTCTGAAAGTTTAATCCCTTAAAGGCCACGTTTTGGAAACTGCTGCAAGGATATTGTATTAAAGGCAGGAATTTGAACCCTTCAGGCGGCGAATGCGAATCAATTTGCTGTGTGCTTTTAACCAATCGTTTTCTCCTTGATTTACTTACCTATCACCGCTCCTCGCATTTGGTTGAGTCTGTCTGAATAAAACTCATCGATTTCTCGTGTTTCCTGTTATTGAATAAAAACTGTTTGTGTAGTAGCGTATGTTCTTTACACAACTTTGATGAACAAGATTACATTATTAACAGATATCGCCTTGCTTCATACATTTCGCTATTGAAAGGGCTCTTAGACATGAAACCTAAATTACTGACTTCAAAAATTCCTTTCAACTCACCGTATTTATCAGATTACACGAAGATTCGACTCACTAAAACGAATATACAGTTTTGGACCTAAGGTCCACTAAAATTGTTAAGACAGCGCAAATCGATAGTATATGCTATGCTAATAAGTAGAAAAATGTTTTATTAATAGTATTGATAATTCAGGTACATGGAAATATAATTAAGGATAAGAACATACACATGTATATTGAATATACATTATAGCATTTGGAGGTGTTTGTTTTGTTTTGTAATGATTATTAAATTCATGCTATTCAAACTTGAATATCCATCCTTGGTAATGTTTTTGTGGTTTCGCTATAGGCGGCGTCTTTCATCTCTTGAATTCTGTTTGTCCTCATTAGCATTCAATTCTATTGTTCTCTTAAGAGGGAGAAAGAAGGACTTAGAAAGTTTGAACAGAAGGTTTAGAAAAGAACTGTGATTTCCAGAGCGTAGTATTTTGTTATTATAGCAAGGCATTTGAAATCTTGTGATAAGCGTTATGTTTTTCTTCGAGGTTTTATGGCCAAAAGTATTTCCACGACTGAAGGGGTAACATTTGACTAGGGCAGAATCCATTCTATTCAGTCTCATTAGAGTAACCGCTGTCAGAGTAAATTGAATATATATATATATATATATATATATATATATATATATATATATATACTATATATATATATATATATAATAGTAGATATATATATATATATGATATATCTATATATAATATATATATAATATATAATAATAAATATTATTAATAATGATATAAAATTAATATATAATTATAATATATAATTATATATAGATATATATATATATATATATATAATATATATAAATATATATATATATATATTATATATATAAATACTATATATATATATATATGATAGATATATATATATATATATATATATTTTTACATATATATGTATATATTATATATAAATAAATATATATATATATATATATAACTATTAATATATATATATATACAACACACATAATATATATATAGTATATATATATATATAATATATATATATATAATATACTATATATATATATGTGTGTGTGTGTGTGTGTGTGTGTGTGTGTATGTGTGTGTGCGTGTGTGTATGTATGTATGTATGTATGTATGTATATCAGAAATTGCAAGAAGGGTCAATCTATATTATATACCTATATATGTATACGTATATATAACATATATGTGTGTGTGTGTGTGTTTGCGTCTGCGCGTCTGTGTTTCATTAAAAAATCTACATTGAAGGCGGTTACTCCAATGAAAAGGAAAAGAATGGATCTGCCCCATTAAAATATTGCCTCTATTGTCGTGGAAGTACTTTTGGGCATAAAACCTCCAGAAGACTTTGTGTATCAAACACCAAATCAAAAACTTATCATCAGATTTCGAATATCTTGACTTGTAAAAAAAAAATGCTACACTCTGTGGAAATTAATTTTCTTTTCTAAGTCTTATTTCAAACTTTCTAAGTCCGTCTTTCTTCTGCTTATGAGTACAATAAAATTAGATGCTAATAAGGACAAACAGAATTCAAGACATGAGACACCTCCTATATTGGAACCACAAAAATTCTCAGCTATTTCAGGCGTTTTCTTCTCTTTATCATTGGTAAAACAGTGATGAAGTCTGCTTAGAATAATATCTAGGACGGTTCTGCTGGGTAGGCAGCCAGTTTTGATTTTGTTTTCGTGGCTGAGTCATCTTATCGGCAATGTTGGTATTCGTTTTTTATTTTTCGTTTCCTTTTTCCAGCTAATTTCAAATGTTAAAAATTTCCAGTGACGAAATTTCTACTTCCCCAAAGATAGATTTCGAGGCGTATAGCGCAATGAGTGCAAAGACGACCTCTTTTGCGATAAGAATTTCATCTTTACCCAGTTTCCAAGAACCATACTTGGTTTCAACGTGACAAGCCATCTGCCTTTCGTTGCGTAGAGCTGTGTCTTTTGTAAGATTTAGAAAGTCCTTGTAAGTCGCATAGTATAGGAGATTAAATGCAATCCCAAATGAATTGCGTCTATGTTTAATTCTGTAACGCTCCATTGTGTTCTCAAAGGTGTCCCAATGGGTAGCCGTGCATGATCAATATGGTGACATTTCGCCAATAACGTATAAGCAAGGATATGTTCTATTAGTTGTTAGTCGGAAACGTCGTTGTTTGCTGTTGTACTCTTTCTTCTTGGCCTGTTTACTGGTATCGCCTGTCTCAAAATAGATCATATAGCTGTCCTCACAAATACGTTTCTCTAGAGAAATAGATAAAAGATTTCCCTTTAAAAATATTTTGAAGTGGGCGATGATTTCCTACGATCCCTTTCTGAGCACGATTCTGCTTAATATGGGATGTGCGACAGTCCAAGAGAAAAAATAATTCAAGTTAGAAAATGAGAAATCAAACAAATTGTGGATAAACTTCAATTGAATTTATGTTCTACTTTGTTTAGTATCTTTATAATTCTGCATACTACTGCTTAACTTATATCATCACAGACTGTAACAGAAATGCTCGAATAAGTATCAGGATTACCATTAGCTCTGTTGAATATAAGATATTGCAGTAGATTTTATGAGTAGATCATTATATTAACCATGATTAAGTGGAATCTCATGATTATGTGAGTATTCTACATTTTAGCTATTAACGTCAGTTAGTGACACCTATGGTCAAACGAGTCAATTTCAGTTAGTGACACTTTATGGGCATAGAGTCATCATTATAGTTTCATAGCATACAATCAATTGGACGATATTTATCCAAACTCTCTTGAGTCCATCAGATTCCAGGTATTATTATGATTATATACTTTATAACAATTTCCCAGTTACACCTGTAGTCAGTCCTAGACAAGACAGTCATTATCTTTTTTATGACAGTTGATCAGCAGCTAATTACAGTGGAGCACCGCAATGCTACAAAAGCTTTGAAAATTGTCGAAAGCACTACATGATCACGTCCTGAATAATGGGGGGCATTCAGAATAATTACTTCTCTGTTCAAGGGAGTTCACGCAATAATACAAATAAATAAATAAATAAATAAATAAATAAATAAATAAATGCAAATTATTGTGATGTCTTTTAACACATCATTAACTCGTGAACGAATCATGATCACAGTATAAAGTTATTGTTGTTCTAATGCATGTAATAAAAAGTCCTATATTATAATAAATATAATTACTGCTTACCATCAAGGTAAGTCCGCTAATTCTCTCAAGATTAAAGCAGTTAATCCTTGGATCTGGACTTCCTGACTTTCTCTTTCTCTTCGATACGGTCCACATCCAGTATCTTAAAATTTTATAATTACTTCTAGCAAGTTTTGGACCTGCGTCGCACCAGATCAATAGCTTAGCTTTCCAGAAACTTGGCTGACGTGACGGGGAAGAGAGAGAGATAGGGCAAGAGCTTCTCGAGTTAATCTGAGACAAACAAATCCCCTTAGGGGGTTAGTGCCGTCAGTGCACCTCATGCGGTGCAATTTAAGCATTACTTTAAGATTCTTTGCAGCGTCCCTTCGGCCCCTAGCTGCACCCCATTCATTCCTTTTACTGTACCTCCATTCATATTTTTTCCTCCATCTCACTGTCCACCCTCTCGTAATAATTGATTCATGGTGCAACTGCGAGGTTTTGCTCCTGTTACACCTTTCAAAGCTTTTCACTGTTCATTTCCATTTCACTGCTGAATGGCCTTAGTTGCCCTAGTGCTTGGCATTATGCCAAATGTCTAGAAATATCAGTCAATCTGAGACAAACAAGAGTTTACCATGTAATGAAATTGAGCTTTTAAGTAATATTTGCAGCACATGACTAATCTTACCTTTTTACGGCAATAGATTTTGAACATTTTTACTAACAATAGAATAAAAATTATAGAAGAAACAAGACGAAAAGGGTCTAATTTCCCCTCAGAAATCAACAAATTTACTTACTCTCAACACCTCTGAGGAACTAGGATTTATAGATATCACAATTTCTGTTTAGATATAATACCAAAATTGTATTAGTCTTTAGGCCCAAGAATTTACCTGTGATCTTGCGGAATAGGTTCAGTATAATGTATAATGTAATTTTACCCTCTTCTGCTTCCACATATATGCTGCAAATTACAGTTTAGGTGATGAACAGGTAGTGCTAGAAAATAAATGCATTGAAATCCAGGAAGGGAGAGTGGACGCAAATTCGAATTGAATAGTGCGGTTTGCTTATCGGGGTTCGAGGCTCTGTAGTAGAGGCTCTTTGTAGGAAAGTGGAACTTCTGTGAAGCTGCTGATATCATAGAAACCCTTTCTAATGGAAAGTCTTCCACGATATACGAGATAAATGCTTTTATTTTTATTCTTACACACACACACACACACACACCACACACAAATATAATATATATATAATATATATATATATATATATATATATATATATATATATATATGTGTGTGTGTGTGTGTGTGTGTGTGTGTTTAAGAAGTTTACATCATTAAGAAGTTTCCTCTGATAGACAGTATCTTCAGAATAAAAATAAAAGCATTCATCGCTGCCATATTTAAAGCTAATCTCGTATATCATGGAAGACTTTCCATTAGAAGGGGTTTTTTATGATATCAGTAGCTTCACAGAAGTTCCACTTTCCTACAAAGAGCCTCTGCTACAGAGCCTCGAACCCCGATAAGCTAACCGCACTATTCAATTCGAATTTGCGTCCACTCTCCCTTCCTCGATTTTAATGCATTTATTTTCAAGTATTACCTGTTCATCATCTAAACTGTAATTTGCAGCATATATGAGGTAACATAAGAGGGTAAAATTACATTATACAATATACTTAACCTATTCCGCAAGATCACAGGTAAATTCTAAGGCCTAAAGAGTAATACAATTTTGGTATTATATCTAAACAGGAATTATGATATCTAAAAATCATAATAAAAGTTACTGCGAATACATAGATAGTAAAAAGAAAAATACAAAGCATTTTCTCAAAATAATGATATCGTAGTGGAATATAGCAAAAATTCTGGCATAGAGTTAGTGAATAAAAATAGGGTCAATGAATTTCGTTGCAAAAGATGTTTTCAAATAACAGAGAACTGGCAAACAAAATTCTAAAATAGAATGAAAATTTTAGATAAAAATAACCGTTTTAGCAAAACGGAGAAAAACATACAACTCAAATATATGTGGAAGGTGAAGTAGTTCCAAGCTACATACATACTACATACATACATAACATAGTATATATATATAATATATATATATATATATATATATCTAAATTATAAATATATATATAAGATATATATATATATATATATATAGTATATATATATATTATATATATATATAGAATATATATAGATATTATTTAAAAAATATAAATAATATATAATTATATATATATATATATATATCTATATATATATATATATATATATATATATATCTTATATTAATATATATATATATATATATATATATAGCTATAATATCTATATATCTTATATTAAAATATATATATATATATATATATATATGTATATATATATATATAGATATATAGATACTATATATATATATATGTGTGTGTGTGTGTGTGTGTGTGTGTGTGTGTGTGTGTGTGTGTGTGTGTGTATTTTTCTTTTTACGTTACTATCTATGTATTCGTAGTAACTTTTATTATAATTTTTAGTACAGCATTATTATTTTTGGTGGATATTTATTGTTTTTGAAAATAAAAAGCTCCAAAAGCTTATTTTCATTACATCACTTGTTCAGTCAGTTGTTATTTGTAAGATTATAAGTTAATTCTTTGGAAATACAATTTGACATAAATTTAAGATAAATGCACAGAAACTGGATCCTATTTAACGTGATAAAGGCAGTTTTCCTCTAACATTGCAATGAGGAATGATCATGTTATAGGGACCGTGAGTCCCTCAATGCGTGAATTCCCTAGCACTTCTGAATACAATAAATGATGAGTCTAGGCTTAAGCCACATGTCTACCGAAAAAAAAATCATGAACCCAAACCTATTATGACACCCATACCACATTATCAATTCAAGGCTCAGTGAAATGGATAAATAATGAAATACAAAATAACAATTTCAAGTTTAAGAAAAATGTACGATCTGTATTTATCTGGTAAATATCATCCTCTTAAAAATCATTAACTTCATATATTAGGATAAAATTTCATTTCTTCTTTCATGCACTTTAGCAGATCCTGGTTGATATGATATTTTCCCCGTAATTATAGGTTTCAAGATATGTTTTCTTCAGTGATAGTCTTTCCTTATACCGATGTGAAATTTAAATTCATCATAAGCATATCACCTACATTATTCCTTTTTTTTGGCTATTTTCATTACATTGGTGTTCATTAAAAACAGTTTTTATATCACTGCCTATTTAGATGAGCCCCCCAAAAAATTTGACCTCCGTGAGATATAAACAAACCGAGAATAAATAAAAAAAAATTATTCCATCTTTTACATGTAGTTTTGATATCAGATATAAGAATGAAAAAGGGCTTGCACGGAACTGTTTTTCATAGCCAATTCAACCTCACCCCTACTGGCTTAGAACATAGGCATCCTCTGTCAGCGCGTCAAATTCCGGATTTGCATGACTAGACAAGTACGTCACGTATTGTCAACATCACTGGCAGTTGTTTTAAGCTGAGCGAATACAACCAGTGATGCCATGCATAGTTGTGTGTGTCGTCGAGTTACACAAAGGTCCAGAGAATGATACCCACCCTGAAATAGAAATTTTAACTTGTTTATTATGAAGATGCACTTTTCCATATTTTTCTATTGACCCCCCCCCCCTCTCTCTCGATCTCTCTCTCGCGTCTCGCTCTCCTCTCATATAGTAACATATACTATATATATATATGATTAGATGAATATAGATATATATGATATATATATATATATCATATAGGTATATATTATAACAATGTATTATATATATATAGATATATATATATACTATATATATATATATATATATATATATATATATATGTGTGTGTGTGTGTGTGTGTGTGTGTGTGTGTGTGTGTGTGTGTGTGTGTGTGAAAAACGGTTCCTTGAGAGCTCTTTTTCATTCTTATGCCTGATATGAAAACTACATAATAATATGGTTTAATTTTTTCCTATTTATTCTCTATTTGTTTATATCTTACGGAGGTCAAATTTTATTTGGACTTGCCATCAGCATAGGCAGTGATATAAAAACTGTATTTGATGTTCATTCATTTAATGGAAATGGCCAAAAGATGAATAATGTTGGTGATATGCTTATGATGAATTCAAATTTCACGAGAGTCATTTGAAGGAATCAGCCCTAACATTTGTCAGAATTCACACCCTCACACGTGTGGTCTCCCGAACCTGACCACGCACCCTTTCCTTGTTTCCGCGTGCTTTGCACCTGCAGCTCCGCCTCCGAGCTGTACCCTCTCAAACTTAATTAGCACCTCTTTATACTCTTTCCTCCATACCCTTCTCTGCTAGCATTTCAATGACCTTTGCAGGTACCAAGTTTTGATAGATTCCAGACAATACACTTCCGGCGACACCCGAACTGTGTATATTATATGGGCTGGTATGCCCTATCAAATTGCATTTTGCCCCAGCCAGATACTGTGCCATTTAGCCACAGCCAACTGTTGGTGGCCGTGATTTAGCTGAAGTCTTGGTGAAAATCTATGGCTAGTTCCTCTTCTACTCCAGCGTCTCTTCCATTTGTTCCCCGTTTGAAGAGCTGCAAGCAGCGAAGTCCTTCAGCTGACGCCCTGGCTCAACTCTATGTAGGTTTTGGCCATGGACGAAGTTAATGGAATTGGACGTTGATTTGTTGGCCTTCACCTACTATTCCTTGCACTCAATTCTTGTTGCAAACTGTTCTCTTATTCCCATGATCCTATTATCCCGTATCCTTCATTGTGGAAGTTTTATTAGATCTGTGTTGGTCATGCTTACAGTAATTTCGATATATTTGCATTTCATTTGAGATTTGATATATCTCGC
>NC_061107.1:119444315-119461815 GCF_015104395.2 Macrobrachium nipponense
CATCTTTACGTAAATATCATGCTAATGCAAACACATTCTAATACTATTTGGAAGATTTTGTAATTCTTATCCTATAGAACGTTACTGTAAACTTTACTGTATCTCCATTAGTATCCTAACTCCTAATAACAAATGGCCTCTCTTCTTTATTGCTTTACAACAATATTTCAGATATTCCGTCCGAGGAGCATTGTCTATCATACCTCCTTGGCTGCCACTGCTAGATTTCAGTCCTCTTCTCTCTCTCTCTCTCTTTCTCTCTCTCTCTCTCTCTTTGTCTCTTTTTGACAGAAAACTAAAATTACCTTTTAGATTGGTGACAGTAATCGACGCAATACGAAATTTCCCTTGTAACTGTTGCTGAACACGTAGGATTAAGTCCTGAGGTCCTGACTAATTGGTAGTGTGACCAATTGACGTCTTTGGTCGACATCCTGTGTCAAAGGGATGCTGTCACGAAGTCCATTTTTGCTTTTCTGTCTCTCTAGTCGCTTTACGCTTTACTTTGATGTTTATTTTTATTCCATGGGATTCTTTCCTTTTCTTTTTAATAACGTTTATATCTCGCCTTCTATTGAAAATGGTAATTTGGTTTTCTTTATTGCCGTGCCTCCATTTTTAGTATTTCTTTGATTGTTCTTTAGCATTTACATTTACTTACATTGTCTTTTCTCATTCCAGGTTTGATTTACTAAGTTACCGCTTCCTTATATGAGGCCGTCTATATCTGCATTGTTTACTAGTCATGATTATATCCTTGTTAACAAAAATAATAAATTACCCTTTTCTGACTACTGGCTTACTGTTGCACTGCATGAGAATATTAGTCCAGAAACTTTGGGTGTTTAGTGGTTTCTTACGTTATGGTCGTTCAGTAAAGAAGTTGTACAAAACACACGGTATCGTTTCTCCCATCTGGATATTAATCTAGTTAATTGTGGAATCCTAATTTTTTTTCTTTTAATTAACATGATTTTTTACGTAGATGTCACTAAACAGGTGACATAGTATATGGTTCACCAATAATAAGCACATTCTCGATTTGAAGAGTACTTGACGTTTATGAGCCGTTTATACTCCTTTGGATGCTTTCTGTGGTAAAAAAAAATATACATGTTCTTTCATCATTCAACGAAGTCGTGTGTTAATCAAATCTCATTTTTCATCATAGTCATATATGTCATTTCTTCTGGGATCTCTGTCTACAATTAGCCAGATATCGAGCGAGGACTTTTAACTCCTATGTGTGGTAATATATTATTGAATGAATATCATATTTTCATATATTTATTCAAGTGAAATAGAGACTAGAAATCGAAGTGATGCGTCGGTTGATATCCTTACCCAGTGCTGGCTACTTGAGAAGGCGAAAATGTAATGTCCATGACAATTCTTTAAGAAGGAAAAAGATAAACAGTAAAAAGGAAATTCACCCCCGAGAATTTTGTTATTTGCTGGATACCCGTGTACATGGGCTCACTCATAAAGTCTTGCATTAATGGCCATAAGGTTACCGCTTCGAAAACCGACCAAAGTCACGTTCTGTTAACGAAGCTGGAAGTACGCCGTTGATATCACAAGTGACAGGAACAGAAAACAGGCGAGTGAGAAGCGCACCCTCCATTGGACGTTTTTTATGCCGATACCTTTCTGCGTTATATTCACATGATTACAAGGTTTTTATAATAATCAATACATATATTAGTGATACATTATAACATGGAAAAAATACTATTAAAACAAAGTACTTTACTAATAGGATCAAATGGTAGTATATATCACAGGAAATAAAAGACTTGATCCTTATCTTCAATATGAAAGTTCAATTCACGATACGTTGATGACTTTTAAATATAAGAAGACATTTTCCAGTCCAAAGATATTTACTGATAATGCAGCTCTATGTCATTTTAGCTCTATGTATTGTCTTATCTTAGTTTTATTTTACATAATAGGTTTATCTTTTTTGATAGTCGTTATTACTGGTTCCAATTATAAAATCTTGTCTGATGTAAGAGGTTAGTTTCTTTTACGGAAAGATATGGCAAATTTTATTTTTTTCTGTTGCAAGAGGATAGTTTATATTACTGAAAGATATGGCAAATTTTATTTCCGGTTAAAAATACTAAGAAAAATATGGATCATATTGATATAGTGATACTGAAGGCAAAGTAAGCCTATTTTGAAAGTTTCGTTTGGTTGACAATAAAACCATGTTTTCTATTTTCCTCCAAATTAATTTTTTATCATTAGGTTGTACCAGCACGCACAGTCGACCAACAATCAAGATTCACTTTTACGGAGAAAGCACAACTCCTCTCATGCATATTTTATACATATTTCTCCGTAACCATTATTGTCACATTCCATTTATTATCGCCTCTGTATGCATTGCTGTGAAACACACAGACGGCCAAACTTAATCCCTATTTTGATTTGTCAGAGATTAGTAGCTACATTGCGGCTCACAGCTCGCAGCAGCCAGTAACCTCTGTGAATATTCGAGTGGACTATTGAAAGAGCAGCCGACGTCATCCTTCAGCATGACAGTCGCCCTGAGAGCCAAGAAATCCCCCAACTATGGGGAGGTACCTGGAGGAAGCGAGCGACCATGGCGCGTTTATAGGAAGGTACTCCTCACACACTACCTTGTCGACTGTGACCAAAAGTTCTGCCACGGGGTCCAGAGACACCCCAGAGCTTGCAGATCCTTTCGGTCCAGCCAGCTCGAATGAATCAATCCCAACCCTCCCACCTACCATGCATTAAAGGCTAGCAGAGAAACGTTTATTAGAGAGGTGGGAGATGAAGACCGCTTTCGATGGGAAAGAATACAACCGGCGTTGTTATGGGCAGATATCCTGACAGCACACAACCTACGGGTCGATCCCACGAACGGTGCTGACATCATTGCACATCCAAGTTGACGTACCAATGAGGCAACAAAGACTCAACCATTACTAACCGCCAATACCAAGGCTGGAGAGAGTGGGAATGACACAGTCTTGATGCTGTCAGCAAGACGATTTCCAGCTGTGGGATCTATCTGTTTGGATGTTACTTGACTTTCGCTGAGCGAAAGTCAAGTAACATCCTTGGTCAGGTCGCTGAGACCCCGCCCAACACGAATCAGCAGCCGTTAACCAACGTATACCATTTGGGGACACACACACACACACACACACACACACGCACGCTCACTCACTCAAATTTAAATCATACACATTTATGTATAAACAGAAATTATCTCTTGTACCTTTATGCATGCTATAAAATATATACATATATTTTTATTCCTGTATTTAGATTTCTATATTCATTTTCATTCCTGTATGTAATTTTGTAATTTTTATCTAAAACCAACATGTAACATATTAAATTTTAAACATACATTTAAGGAAACTCTAGCACATGGCATTGTATTTTGAATAATTATTTAACCACTGTTTAAACTTTCACTCTTATTGTCATACTACATATGTCCTCATGTTCTTTGTATCCAAAACAACGCCCTTAAGCTGTTAATCCCTAGACTAACCAGTACCCATACCTCAAGGTCATACCTCCCACACGATGAAATAAATAGGCCGAAAAGTCAGATTGTAAATCAGTAGTCGCTTGATAATGCCATAAGGCGAAACAGCTGTCGTGACAAAATTCAATAAATGGAAGAACGAAGTCTGCGTATTTTTCACCAGAAATTGACGAACGAGAATCGGAAAAAACTTCGTCGGTATGAAGATACCTGCAAGAAACTTATTGATGCCACTAAAGCAATTGCTTTTAACGATTATAGTTATATATATATATATATATATATATCTATATATATATATATATATATAGATATATATATATATATATAAATATATATATATATATATATATATATATATACATATATATATATACAGGGTGTTTCAAAATTAGAGCACCCTCCCCCCTCTACAGCATAAACTAAAATTAATGTGGACAAAAACAAAAGTAATTCAGAACAGGTATTTATTTAAGTTTCGCTGTGAGTATTTGATATTTTGTGTGGCCTCCATCTGTCTGTACCACAGCCTGCATTCTTGAGGGGTATGATTTCAGCAAATCGCAAAAAAGCTGAAACTCAAACTCCATTTCACAGAACACTTCGGTCACTTCTCTTCACTGTGCACGCTTCAACACGATCCTTTAAGATACTACCAATGTTTTCACACATATTAAGTTCAGGGGAGCTACCGGAAATTCACTTGACGAGAAGAAATTGATACCACTGTTTTGAAGCAGCTCCTGTGTCTGAAGAGCTTTGAAACATGGTGCCTTATCATGCAAAAATGTGACTTCTTTAACAGATAACACATTTTCAGGATCTTTGAGGAAAGGAAATACTCCACCAGTAAGCACTATGTCTCTGAAGTATTCGCCATTCCATGACTGCCAATTTTCTTTGATGATCCACATTAACCGTTTGACTTTGAAACAGAGAAAAATTCCCTAACATTCAGGAAATTTTATAACTTGGCGATAGCTCACCTCATCGCTGATATCATCCAATTTTGCGGCCTAAATGATGTCATTTTTATGATATGGCTTCCTGATTGTGTAAATGAAAAATTCATCTGATGCGTCAACATGGAGAAAGTCAGCTTCATCCCAATCTTTAAGAAATGAACCACAAAACCATGCACGGTCTTCTCTTTGTTGTTGAGTGGTGTTGGGCTTGCTGATAACATGAAATGGCTTGATACCAGATATTTTCAACTCACGATATATAGCACTATAACTTCTCTTCTTTCCCCTTTTTGTTTCTAGTTCTTGGTCTACACACTGCCTCAGCTATGATGTCTTTTGACGCCTGAGAAAGGACTTCAGGCCTTCCAAGATTCTCACTCTTTTCGTGATGAGAGTCATATGGATTTTTGTTCCAGTTTCTTTAACAAAGGATTCATCTCTTTTAATGTATTTAGCTATCCAGGAACATGAAATAAAGGATGCACCAGCATCCCTGGCCTCTCTGAAGGTTACAGCCCGGATTCGGTCAATCCATCTGATTTCCTTCGAGTCGTTTGCCATGGCTGTATCTAACTCCATCACTTAGTCTGAAAATACAAGAAATGTAAAATGAAAAATTGCTCAATAGAAATTCAAGATAATGTACTTGGAGATGGGCTAGAGCAGAAAGCTTCATAATTTTCCATTAGTTCTGTGGAGGGGGGGGGGGGGGGGAGCTCTAACCCTCTTACGCCGATTGGATGTATTAAACATCGAGTTAAAATGTCTCTCGTATGCCGAATGGACGTATTAAACGTCGACTCAAAAAAGTTTTTTTAAAATTCGCGGAAAAATACTTATAGGCATACCAGCCAAAAACTTTTCAATCACGCGCCTTGGAGGATACTGGGAGTTCACGGATCAAGGCATTGTTTTGTTCACAACCGTTACGCAGGCGCGTAAGCGCGAATTTCTTTCTTATCGCACTAAAAAGTATCAGTGACACATCTCAAAAATTATTTCGTCACTTTGACATAATTTTTGCACCGTTTTAAATTATCTGTTATATGGAGTATTATATATGAAAATGTGTGCAATGTAATGTAGAATACAAAAAAAAAATACTCATGATTGTAGCTTTTATCAGTTTTGAAATATTTTTATATAAATAACGATAAGTGCCAAAATTTCAACCTTCGGTCAACTTTGACTCTACCGAAATGGTCGAAAAACGCAATTATAAGCTAACACTCTTACATTCTAGTAATACTCAATCATTTGCATTCATTTTGCAACACATTGGACGTCTCTAGCACAATATTTCGATTTATGGTGAATTTATGAAAAAACTTTTTCATAACTCTTCTGATAAATTTTTTCGTGCGATTGTCCTAATGTTTGCACCATTTTAAATTTTCCGTTACATAAATTTTTATATATGGAAATGTGCGCAATTTCATGCAAAATACAACTAAAAACAATCCATGGTTATAGCTTTTATCAGTTTTGAAATATTTTCATATAAATAACATAAGTGCCAAAATTTCAACCTTCGGTCAACTTTGACTACCGAAATGGTCTAAAAATGCAGTTTTAAGCTAAAACTCTTATATTCTAGAAATATTCAATCATTTACCTTCATCTTTCAACGAATTGGAAGTCTCTAGCACAATATTTCGATTTATGGTGAATTTATGAAAAAAAAAAAAAACATTTTCCTTACGTCCGCGCAGTAACTTCCTAAAAAAATCAGACATTTTTTTGTGCGATTGTCGAAATGTTTGCACCATTTAAAATTAGCCGTTACATAAAGTTTTATATATGGAAATGTGCGCAACTTCATGTAGAATACAACGAAAAATGATTGAAGGTTGTAGCTTTTCTCTTTTTTGAAATATTTGCATATAAATCACGATAAACCGAAAAAAAACACATTCGGTCAACTTTGACTCCACCAAAATAGTCGAAAAACGCAATTGTAAGCTAAAACTTTTACAATCTAGTAATATGCAGTCATTTATCTTAATTTTGAAACAGATTCGAAGTGTCTAGCACAATATTTAGATTTATGGTGAATTTTTAAAATAAACTTTCTTTCCCTCCGCGCGCTGATTCGTGTCCGCAAATCTCCGAAATGCGTACGTCGCATTCTCCTAATATTTGCTCCCTTTCATATTAGGCGTTTTATAGAGTTTAATATATGAAAATGTGCGCAAATTCATGGTAAAAACAGAAAAAAATATTTAAAGGTTGTAGCTTTTCTCACTTTTGCAATAGTTGCATATAAAAAAATATATATATATAAAAATTTCGACATTCGGTCAAGTTTAACTCGTCCGAAATGGTAAAAAACTGCAATTCTAAGCTAAAACGCTTACAGTATCGTAATATTCAATAATTTGTATTTATTTTGAAACAAATTGGAAGTCTCTAGAACAATATTTAGATTTATGTTGAATTTTTGAAAAAAACTTTTTTTACGTCCGTGCGTTATGAATTCATGCATCATTTTGTGATAATATTTTTTCTGTGTTGCTTTGATTGTTTTACAATGTCTTATATATCAAAATGATCGCAATTTAGTGTACAATACAAAAAAAATTTAACTCTTTAGCTTCAACCGTTTTTCGCACAGCTAGATCTGAATACAATTATGTATGAATTTGTGTTTGTTGCTACCATATATCGCATTATTTATATATGATAATGATATTTTTTTTCATTTCTCATGGATGCCTACTAAACTTCAGGCAATGAAAAAAAAAGGAGCCAAAAATGAACTCTTAATCTTGAAAACTAAGCGCGCTGTGATTTTTTGAAAAATTATTTTTTCCGCTTCCGCACTCACTCCAAACCCGCCTCGGCATACGGGAGACATTTTGGTTTCTAGGGCTTAGGCGTACGAGGGCTAATTTCGAATTACCCGGTATATATATATATATATATATATATATATATATATATATATATATATATATATATATATATATATATATATATATATATATATATATATTCTATTAAAAACGGATAAGTTCTCTCAATAGTATATATACAATGTGTATATATATATATATATATATATATATATATATATATATATATATATATATATATATATATATATATATATATATATATATATATATATACACACAAATTGTAACAAATTGTAATCATGTGTAACATGTGTAACATTGACTTTGTTTGTTTGTTTGTTTGTATGGTGTTTTTACGTTGCATGGAACCAGTGGTTATTCAGCAACTGGACCAACGGCTTTACGTGACTTCCGAACCACGTCGAGAGTGAACTTCTATCACCAGAAATACACACCTCTCACTCCTCAATGGAATGGCCGAGAATCGAACCCGCGACCACCGAGGTAGGACGCTAATACCATACCAACCACGCCGCTGAGGCGCTTTCACATTGACTTTGTAAGGTCTGTCCAATAGGTGTTTTCCTCAAATTCTTTAATTTTCCTTTCTGAAATGATAATTATAATTGTGTAGGGAGAGTTGAAATGAATTCGATTCAATGTCCTCTTTTAATGTTTTCCCAAACAATTCTAACGGCAGGTGGCTTTCCTGTCAAAAGCAGGCGTTAGTGATGTACGCTGGTGTACCAATTAGCTGAAACTTTATTATTATTATTATTCTGTAGGCAGAAAGTTTCAAAGTAAATAGAGTGAAAGGAAAAGGTTTGAATAGGTTCTTCGACAGAACCGACAAACTTATTTTGTAATAATCCTTTTAAATATGCCATGATGTGTTAATAAAACTGGTAATGTAGAGGGATGATATTGAGGGAAAAAGAGATGGAATTTTATGAATATATATTTAAAACATTAGACCAATGAAACGTATTCGATTATCTTAAGTAATTAAATCAAGCAAATAGGAATTTTAGACGGAGATAACAATTGTACAAACAATTTAAAAGTTGAGCAACTGTGCAGAAAGATGTGAAGGTAAAAGGTAACTGTTATTCATTATGCGTTCAGTGAACTTTGAAATATCTTCAATTGGCCAAGTTGTGCTACTTAAGGCGAATCTCAGAGAGCTGCCACTGCTAGAAATATGGTTGAAGGAATGTCCTGAATATGAGGTTCGTATTCCGGTCCTTTTATTTTGGACTTAACGTTTTTTCAATTTTATTTGTATTTCTACAAGTTAGCATAAAAGCTATAAAGTTCCAAATCCACAGCCAATCCCCCCAAGAAATAACGAAGATAAGCTCATTAAGGAACTGGTCACGACATCAGTGTAACCGGTAAATAAATGCTTCTCCAGGTTTATAAGACACCGTTGCAGACTTTAGTTAGATAATCCAATTGAATTTTTTTTGAATGAACTTGCGATATAAGGCGCAGGAAATGTGTATTCCTGTGATTAGTAATACTGAGCAGCATAACCTTCATCATATTTTCACAATTATCTTTTTTCCAGCGCCTTAGAAACTTAACATACCAATAATGTGTTACAAAATAGCAGAGAGGAATGATGGATTACAATAGTATAAAATAACACCCTGAGATTCAAAGTAATTTCGACCTATATCCCATTTATATTTAAGTCGGCTTACAGTAATTTTTAGGTGAATATAATTGTTTTTTAATATGGAAGAAGTCAGACATAATTTTTATAAGTACAAAGAGGCAGCTTAGTGTTAGACAGCTTATCACAAGAGAAAGGTTGAACTAAAATGTAATATATGAAACTGGGCACTTTCGAGACATGTCATCCAAATGTTATTTGGTAATACCAGTGATGCAAGGTACTAGTTCAAATCTTTTACGGAATTGTCTGTCTCACAGATTAGGGACAAAAATACGTTCTTGATAATAACGTAGAAAAATGAATTTTAAATGTAGTAAATTTTTAAAGTACTTTAGCATTTATGAATTAATGTGGCAGCATAAAAAGCTACAATACTTTGTGACGATGTTGTAAATGGATTTATTTTTTGCAGACTTGAATATGAATTCGAAGTGCGCAATGGGATGATAGAATTACAGGTGAAATACTGAGGATAAGTTGCCAACTTTTGTGCGTGTATACCTTGTTGAGAGAAATGTATCATTTGAGTTTGTATGTTTAATAGATGATCCTTCATAAAAGGGAAGGGGAAATAGATATGGCCAGAAATATGTCTGTATAACATCACTTAATATTCCAAGTACGATTTTAAGAGAGCAATTTGATTAGGACGTGGACTTCTTGGATCGAGAAAACAAAAAATATGATAGATCTTATAGTAATGTGAGGTTGAGTGTATTAAGGATGTGTGATTTAGAGGGAAATTTGCTCAGGGCAATAAAAACTTTTCGTGATGAAAGTTCAACATCAGGTACAGTATGAAATTAGAAGAGCAACTGTGTCAGTTTCAAATTTGGGTATCTGATGCCTTTAACTTCTTGTATAAGTTGGTGATGGGTAATGTACTTGGTAATTGACTTTTATTAACGTGGCACAGCGAGCTAGTTACTTCCTCCATTAAATAAGCCAAACCAAGGGAAAATATACTTTATAGTTTTCATTTATATAACTTTGAAAATTATAACGATGGCAGTCCTCACTACAACACTTACAGGGATTTATCGTAACAAAATGCACGTGCTGTATTTTATATAATTACAGTGCCTGCTTCGGTAATAGTATGATCGAAAGTTCTCTATTATGTGGCTCCTCAGGGATTCACTAAAAATGTAGTGGCTCATGAATCTTTCTGCCCTTCCGATACATCCATATTTCAAACGGGATGCGTCTAGCCAAATGACCTAGAATCCTACTATAAATAAGTAAACGGAACTTTAAAGTTGAAAGTGTATGCGAATGGCAGCTGTGAAGCGCATGCATCTTAGTAGCGACTTAGTAAAAACAATATTATTTTTATTAGAAGTTGACAGCAAGTGTTTCTATTAAAAACGGACAAGTTCGCTCAATAGATAGTCATACATATATACATACATATATATATATATATATATAAGATATATCTATATATATATATATATATATATATATATAATATATATATATATATATATTAGTGTGTGTGTGCATGTATGTGCTTGCATATGTGAAATAAGATTCACAATAAAATACGTTACAAAACATAGTGTGTTAAGAATATATTTGAAAAAGCTAATGCACATCGTTCAACTGCTGTAGACTTGTTCACTAAAACGGATTATAATAGACCACTCAGGATACAAAGTAGAGCAGGAAAACAATGCATATAAAGGAACCAGTTCAAAAAGTAAATCTGTTAAACAGGTTGGGCCCTTGACACTCCTAAAATTCTGAGACTTTCTTGGTGGGACACACCTGGAGTCTTCCGCTAAAGAGCCAAAAGGATATTTTGTTGTAAATTATTATTTTGATTTGGAAAAGAATTTAAAGAGTTAGAAATATTTACAAAATTATGAATACCTGCACATTTACCAGTTTCTTTGCGTCTAATATCGTTCTCAACAATGCCCAAGTTTCTATCAAAGCTATTATTTAACGTCTTCTGGTAGTTCTGTCTAAGCATCTATGCACAGCCTTACCATTAATAAAATTTCTGATCTCTTTCGCAGTCGTCCCTAATAACCTGATTAATGGTTTTTATCTTCTGTAATGGATATTTGACATATTACATTTTCCTGCTGTATTTTGCTTCCTGCTATTCAAGTATTTCGCATTGGTTCGCATTTTCTGTCCCTTTTTTTATGAAATGTGGAGTTTCAGAAATTGGGCTGACGAACACTTTTTTCCTATTATATGGAAGCTCTTTAACTGGATTGTGTGTTTTTTTTTACCTGCATTAACAGAACATATTTCAAACAAAGTCTTACACTGGAAATGGGCTTGCAAACTGAGTGCACTATTTTTGACCACTTGCTGTAGAATAGTCTGAAATATTCTATTAGTTTGCCTGAATTTAAAACAAATCCCGGAAATGTAACTTGTAAATGGACCTTTGTTTTACAATCTTAAATGAAGTTGAAATATATTTATCCATTTCAGTTTGTATCTATTACTTTACACATAGTAATACCCACTCAAGTTAAAATTTCGTTTTTTCGAATATTACTTGAAACATAAAGCTAGAAATGCCAACTAATGACGTGATTAATTTAAATTACTTACCTCTTCATATCTTAAAACAGAACCATATAGAGATATGTCAATATTCCCACTTTAAACTTCGAAATAGAACCTTTTTATATAGAAACGAAAAGTAGATAGAGATATTATTCAAAAAGGCAAAATGACACAGTTTGGAAGTAATAGCAATGGAATCAGTACATATCAGTTATTTATAAAGCAGGGTTATTTTAAATATGAAGTCAAAACATGCTAACAGAAAAAAGAAGGCTAAGGCTTCAAAAAAACAAATTAGATTATCAATAACAACAATAAATGACAGTTCTGGAACTTAGAGACTTGAATTTAATAAAAACAAATCATGCTTGTGTATTCTTTTAGAATTTTCTTCGATGGGAATTTTTGGCAGAAATAGAAATAGCGGGAAAGTTACCCCCTCTCCCCAACAATAACAAAAAATCATTAGTAAAATTCGAAAAGAAAAAAAAATTGTAATACGAATTCTTACTCCATTATTTATAGGTTAAATATTAATATCAAACATCAGTACCAGGTAGTATTTTCAGTGAATTATTTGTAAAATCCCGATTTTTACTTGAATCAGCAGTCAGATTGAATAATTGGATTAATATGCTAATTCAACCTGTAAAAGTATGAATATGCATCGCGTAGTATGGGTCATTCAATGGAAATTTAGCTTCTATCCATGTTGTAAAAACTATCTCTAGCAGATTAATGTTTACCGTAAACAGTGCCAGTATCTTTGGATTCTAATGTGGGGGCTCGTGGATTGAATACAGGACACGCCTCTTTCTTTAGGCCAGCAGGAGCCACCTTCGCCTGGTGAGTTTCGTCTTCCTGTTACGGTTGTCAGTTATTGAAGTGTGCGAGTAGATTTGATGTACGCTAAAGTAGTTGAGTACCTGATGAATTCCTAAAGATTATGGGTAGGGGAAAATGCATCCTGACTTCCAGAATAAACTTCTGAAGTCGACTTTCATTGCCACGGGGTATCGGCTAAATAATACATTCATGGCTGTAGGTGACTTACAAGTCACCGTAAAGTCAGAGTCACGATACCAAGTACTTGCGTTAAGAGAAAAACCAAGGAAAACTAAACTATTAAAGTTTTAGGCTTTGTATATAGGTAGATTTATTGGCAAAGAGGATAACTGCATACTAGTGAAACAAAAATAGAAGAACACTTTATGTAGGAATGGGAAGCACATATCACTTGACTATACGTGAGGTTATAGAGTACAAATATATAATCACAGGTAAAATTTAGTGTGGTAGAACGAAATGTTGTATTAGTAAGTGAGAATGATTCGATGAAAAATTCAAGTAAAGAGTATATATGGCCCAGATCTGGAGATGCATAAGAGTACAAGAAACTGGGTCTTGGCAAGTTTGAATGTGTGTTTTATTGATTTAGAAAATAGGAAAAAGTCCTATGGCAGGTGATTTAACAGTACCTTTAGTCGGTCCAGAAATAACAGTATTGTTGGAAAGGGGAAAAGTTGTGAGTATGTTGGTAAAGTAGCATGAATATTTAAAAATAAGGTGGTTTTCGAAAACTAAGAATATTTAATAGTTTTTGGAAATTTACAAAAATAAAGAAACGGCGTATATTTGGTGATGATAACAGTAAGACTATGGAACAGACATTTGAGAGAGGTAATAGAAGAGTAAATGTAATCTTTATTAGGTAGACCCCAGTGCCTGGGCTTTTGCCCTAATACTCATACATCCATCTATCCTTATTAGGTAGAAGTCAAGAACATAATCAGTAGATAAACTGAGCATTGAGAAGTGCGGAAATAAGAGATATGGTTATATGGCTACAATGAGTATTTGTGGTTAAATGAGGAATGGAAGAGGGACTTGAATATTAAATAGGTTATAAAAATGAGAAATAAAAGTATTAATGCGTTAAGAATATTAAAGACTTAGCAAAGGAAAAAAGATAGGTTATTTTAAGCATAACTGCATAACAGCAAGGAAAAGAAATTATTGATGTAATAAAAAAGTAAGTGAGATCGTAAAATAAAAACAAATAACGAAACATAGGCGTGAATATTAGTAAGAACTTCGCGGAAAATAGGATTTTATTCTATTCAAAGAGAAAGGTTAATGACGAAAAAGGTCATAGAGTAAAAGTTCCTAAAAGGAGATATGTCATGAGCAAATACCATCCTGGGTCAGTGGAACGATTACCTTTAAGATTTGTTGAATGTGGAGAACAGAAAAAATGCAGAAAGGATATAGCAGTTATTGGGGTTACAGTCAACTTATGAATGCTTGGGAAATTAACAGTCCAAGAAGCAAGGAGGGCAATTAAAGATGTAATTAATGGAAAAACACCCGAAGAGATGCAAGAGTACAGTGGTGAAAATAAGATTGAGTTGTTGAACACAGTTTGTAAGGTAGTATTAATGAAGGAAAGAATAAATAATAATGGTGAAATTAATAATTTCCCCTTGATATAAAGTTAAGGGGAATATAAGATTAATAAGGACGTAACAATAATCAGTTGACCAGTAAATATGTAAGGTAAGGGGATAATAGAAGAAGTAAGTCTGGTGAAGAAAGATTATTGTCGAAGAAAGAAATATAGTTTTGCAAGAGGTACAGTGTGCGGTAAAGATCGAGAGCATGTATTTTGGGTAGGGGGGTGGCTGCGTGGGGGGTGGGGGGCGCGGGGGCGGGGGTGGGGGGCGAGAGGGATATGATAAGTTTGCAAATAAAGGAAAGGAAAGAAAGTTTATGGACTTCCGAAATGTTGATGTTAAGATTTATAGAGAAGGATTTTATGTGAAATTTAAGCTGAAGAAGATAAGTTTTCCGAGTTAACAAGTTCCTACGAAATAAGTTGTATTCTACAAAATGAAAATAGAAAGGTGAATGACATCATGTAAAATCTGATATGACACAAGGATATGCTTTTTCCATTTGGGTACTCATAACATTTATGGATAAAGCCTGTAAGAAGGGGGAGGTTAGGGGAGGGTGGAGTAGGGGAAGGGAGGGAAATGAGAAAGGGGAGGGAGAGGACACAGCTAAATTAACACTTGATCGTGTGCTCCAGTGTTTAAACAAAGAAACAACAGTTTCAGAGTTTTAGAATTATAGATAGACTAGCTGGCGAAACTGGTGCTGCCTGATAAACTGAATGACAACGAAATCTCTCTCTCTCTCTCTCTTCTCTCTCTCTCTCTCTCTCTCTCTCTTGGAGTTGAAGGGCATCGGGAGTTTCTCTGTTTATCCTAGCAACCTCGAAAACTATGGATATCTGCCGTTTCAGTTACTTCTACATTTCACCACCCCCTTCCCACCCCTTCTCAACACACAATTAAGGGCTGAATTATGACTTAGCATTGAAAGTGTCACTATTCTTCCAAGCGACCTTGAAAACGATGGATTAAATACTAATAGCTGTTGTCTTTTAATTATTTTTATATGCCGCCCCCTTTCTACCCCCTTCTCACCCCCTTCCTATCAAGGCTGAACTTGGATTAAAGGTCATTGGGATTGTCACTATTCATCTCAGTGACCTAGAAAACTATGAATTACATGTGTAATATCTGTCGTTTTCAGTTATCTTTACATGTCACCCTCTTCCCACCCCTCCTCAGCTCCCATCTCTATCAGGGCTGAACTTGCACTTAAAAGGCATCACGATTGTTACTATTCATCTCAACGACCTGAAAAATGATGGATTATACTCCTAATATCTGTTGTCTGTCGTTTTCAGTTATTTTTACATTTCACTCCCTATTCACACCCCCTCCATGGTGTCAGCGATGTATTTCTGAAATTTCAATATACATAAACTTCATACTCTGAATGTAATGATATGTAAATTCTGCGCAACTTAAGCATTTGCTGATTTAATAGAAAAAAAATTAGTATGAAAATTTCATGAATCTTCAAAAAATATACAATTATAATAGACTTCCATATTATTATACCTATTCTTTTATTGGTAGCCAAAGAGAAAAAAAATGGATTACACGATATTATTCCCTTTGTTACAACATAATTTTTCTTAGAAAGCTGTATGGATGACTGATTCAGTCATTTGAGTTGTTTCGCTCATTCGCACCCCAATAATAGAATGAACAAGAGAGTTAAGACGGAAATGAAGCATTACCTGAAAGACGTCAAATATTCAAGTCCAGATTAGATTTACATATAGATTGGCTTACTGATATGTAATCTGGCTACTGTAAATTGTGTTATGTGATAATATGATGTATGATTTGTTCATACATTTTCATTTTTACTAAAACATACTTCATTCAAAGTCCGAGTTATATCATTAAACAAAGAGAATACCATTTTACGTTAGAACAAGTAATAAATAAATAAATAATATATATATATATATATATATATAGATATATATATATATATTATATATATATATATATACTATTATATATATATATATATATATAAAGTCAAACCTCCGATTTCGTACACCCTGGTTTTTGTATGATTTCCATTTTTGTAGACTTTTTTCGACGAAATTTTGACTCGGGTTTCGTACAACTGCTAAATAACCCATCATGGGGCCAAAGAAAGTTCCAAGTGCCTGCCCTTCTGTATAAATGGTGATAGGTACTATAGTATTGGCGAAAGAACGCATAGCAATGTGTTGGAGGGTGTTGCACGCCGCCGATCACAGTAAGAAAATGCCCATAGCAAGTGCTGCTGTTAGTGAACTGAAAGACAGCAGCGGCTGATTTGAAAAAATTCAGAGAGCGAACAGGCATACATTATGCGCCTATTCAGTGATTAAGCATATTTTTGCCAATTGGAATGATATAATAGATTTTGTGTAGAATTATCATCACAACAAAGATGTAATCCGTGTCTCCAACACGGTTAATGACAATGCCATGTTTCGCTCTGAACAGTTTTATTGTGCGACAAGGGTGCAGTGACTCTCCTCATGCTTGTGCTAGTGCCAGTAAAAAACGGAGAAGGGAAGTAACCCCAGATAGGTCCTTGATACCTGAAGTCCTTCTGGATGGGGATTCCCCTTCCAAACAATAGCCTCTCCTCCCTCTCCCCTTTTCTCCGTCTTTCATGGCTAACAAGTCTTCAATAAAGGTAAGAGGGATGTTAAATGCATATTCATCCATTTCATTAGTCATTTATATTTATTTCTCATAGTTTTCTTTATGTAGAACTGTGTTTACTCTCTATAAAATGTTTTTATTTTTTTAATTTTTGGGTGGCTGGAACGCATTAATTGGATTTACATTATTCGGTATGGGAGTCGTCATTTCGGACTTCGTGAGACGTTCTGGAATGGAGTACATACAAAAACCGAGGTTCCACTTGTTGTATATATATATATATATATATATATATATATATATATATATATATATATATATATATATAATATATATAAATTGAACAATATTTGGTTAATTTATTCATTAAATATCCGTGTAAAACTATCTCCAGATATAATTAATTTCTATTACCAAAAATTAAAAATATTTTTCTTTGATAGAGAGTGGAATGAAATATCCGTATAGCTTTTCAGATTGCTATAATACTGTATTAAAAAAATAAACGCCAAAATTTTCATAATTCTCTAATATTCCGAGATTATTCAACAGCCATCTATTTACAAGGGGCTAAAATTCTTGTCTTGTTCATTTTCTAAAAGACTGGTTATATTGCTGCTAGTTCTCTCTAATGTTAGAGAAAACTTGAGATCTTGATCCAGGAATTAGCAATTAATTCCAGGCAAGAAGGCGAAGCGACGCTGGGAAAAAGGACATGTTGCTTACTGTTTACAAACTAAACAAGGTCTTATTCCCTAAGCCTCATGTGTTCCACCGGTGACTCTCCGTCTTTTGCAATGTTTTAATTTTTGCACAGCATTTACTTAGCAAAAGCCAGA
>NC_061107.1:119464315-119476815 GCF_015104395.2 Macrobrachium nipponense
ATTCCTTATTCAAAGAGACGCAGGTTTTGGATGGATGATATATACTCCAAATGTCGATGATAAATTAAAACTACCTGACATTATTGACTTAATACGTTTCCTTCCTAGTACTAGTAGCATAAGAGGTAGAAGAAAGTATTTACTACTGCTAGTACCAGTTTGTCCACTCACCTAGTTAGTAAATATTAGGAGAATAAACGACATGAATGTATTTCAAGAGTTAATATATAAAACATTACTTAATATATTTCAAATAAATTTTTTTTGAATTAATCATGAAAAGCGCTTTTGACTGAGTGAAACCTGCTTTAGAAAGAGGTATATAATACCAATGTTTTCGTATTGATGTTCTCCTCCTTAATGTCTTTATTTTTCGTGGATGCTATTGGTTTTGTGAGCTTTCATGGCTCTGTATTTTCCAGTTATGAAGGGATTACGTTTTTTCCTGAATATCTTTTTCTTTTGGGTTGAACAAAGGAATTACCCTCCTGGTTTGCTTTCTTAAGAAGATAGGTGGTACTTTGTGGTTGATTTCATGCATTTTGGCAGGTGTTAGTTGTTCCTTTGTCGTCTCCTCCTCTAATAGTGTCTGATGGTTTTCTTCAGTGAAATGCTATCCATTCTCTCTTTCACTTTGTTATTTACTCCCCGTTTTCATTCTTGTGTGTTTCGTCCTACCTCCTTCAAAGAAATAGGATTTTTGCTTTCTATTTTGACAGTATGCGTTGCTGGCTTAACGTTTCCTGTCGCGTTATTGACGTTTTTCCTTTCTGGTCTTATTTGTCGGACTTTCCCTTTTTCTCTCTTCCTCCATGAGAAACGTTCCATTGACATGAGAGTTCGTACTAATCACAGTAATAAAGTAAATAAAATTAGTAATCACACGTATGTTTTTTTTATCAGAATTGCGCTGATGTAGCACGGAATTATGAATAACGAAATTGTTGCATTTAGGGAGCCACGAAGAAATTTACAATATGCCAAAGCTGCAATGGATGATGCATTGAAAACAACAAAAGCAAGAAAGGAAATTACGATAGGCCAAAAAAAAAAAAAAAAAAAAAAAAAAAGTGTCCTACTATGCACGTCTGACAGCCTTAAAGTTATTCGTCATTTACTTAATATGTCGGTGTTGATGTCAGACTTCAGAACTAAAATACAATAGAAAACACTTATCGAGAACCTCCTAACAATTCAAATAGAAGTTATTATGTGACAAATTCTGTATCCCAACAACTGGAAAGTTGTTGGGAAGAGAATTGATTAGCAGTCAGTATCCATCATAATTACCACTGACGTAAAACATTAATGTTAAATTGCAATTTCCTGATATTTTGTATATATATATATATATATATATATATATATATATATATATATATATATATATATATATATATATATATATATATATATATATATATATATTACTACTGGCAATAGATGGGAGCCGATCTCTTCACTTGTTATTTAAATTCATTTAATTTCATGGCTGAGTTAGTACGTGTATCCATCATAAATGCACAAATTTATTTGTTTTAGGTAATCATAAACCTAATTTTTAGCACCAACGCAGAATATAAAACTGCTATTGAGTAAAGTAAATGCGTGATATTCTTATAATTCAGTTGCAAAACAATCAAGGGCGTTAAAGGTCACATGGAAATAATTTTTTTATTACAGGACATTAAGTGTATTGGAAATAAGGCCGTTCTATGCTACTTGCAACACATTTTCATGCAAGGATGAACGCTAAAAAACCTATAATTTACGATTCTCTGACACTGTAGGTTTCAAAATGATACATTTGCTTCTGGCTACTAACATTTCCTCGCTCTCTCATTCCCTCTCTTCCATCCCATTTTGTGGATCTCTTTTGCTATCCTTATGGCACTGTTGTACAAAATGATAGTTATAAGATGATAAACTTAAATATTTGATTAAGCTCCTGTCCTAATCTTATTTTCTCTTAAGTTGTGGCGTCCTACACCCGGCTGTGGAATGACGTTCCCCTCTTATTGAATGTCAGGAAATAGGATACACTTCCCCTTTTTACACTGTCACGTTTATGAGTTTATAATCACATAATGATAAGGTTATCAAATGTTCCTCTCCCTGTAAAGCGCACGACAAACAGTTAATTGATTCCCGTTGTCGTGCAGTTGAATGAACTGAGAGTTCATTCAACCTTTACCTTATTTTTCTCTCACATGCGTAGGTTCACTTGTGCTTGAATGTTGCGGTGATTTTTAAGAGCGTGAGGTGTATGCATTTCTGAATCAGCAGATGATGAATAAAAGCTATTGAAAATACAGATAGAAGATTGTACATAGACCTATGCATTTTGAAATAATGCAAAATTATGGTGACAAGGAGCCATATAACACAACAAAGGCAGCTTTACTACCATGCGAATGATTTGTATACTCAACGATCAAACTACCTATCTGAACGTTTGTATACTCCCCGCGAGAAAGTGGTGTTTATTCGTCTCGCGAAGCATCAGCCTCATTGTTTCATGTCTTTTCATGTAAAGTATAACACGGTGAAACAGTGTTGCTAGCATTTCAATGGATGGAAGTTCACGAAGAATCTTGAAAAGACGTAATTTCCAGTGATCATGAGCCTGGTTATATTAAGATCCATCTCATTATGTTTAAAATATTCCCATTCTCTATCGTTGTCCTTACTATTTTTGTTAATGACTGTTTTTTTCTTATAATTTGTTCTCATAATTTTTCTCTAAATTTTATTCATAAACTTCAGAATCTTGAAGTGAGTGAATATGTCTTGGGATTACTGCTTGATTTTCGTACAGGTAGGCAGAAGCGAGTTGCTGTGGATGGGATCTGTAGTGAACCAATACCTATTTGTCTTGAGTTTCACAGGGTAGTGTTCTTGGTCCAATAATAGTTTAGTTTATACAAGTGACATGGTTGTTGGCAGGGAAAACAAAATTGTTTAGTATGCCGATAATACAACACTTGTGGGTGTAGTAAAGTCTCCACTTATAAGAAATGAAACTGCCCTCAGCCTCGGTCGAGACATGGTGTAGTCAGTGTGGTATGTACCGTTTAAAACAAAAACGCTACTGATTAGCAGATCTCGTACAGATTTTCCACCCCGTCCTCCCCTTCAGATGGATGGAACTTTGCTGAATGAGTCTGGAGCTTTAACTCCTCTAGGTGTAACTTTTGACTCGCCTACAACTTTTTAGAAACATATAATGATAGTTTCAGCAAATGCCACACAGAAATTGTGTATTGTTCGTAAAGCGTCATATATTTATAAGAGTCTCTCTTAGATTGAGTGATCGTGGAGATAGATCTATTTTTCCTAATAGTAGCAGTTGTGACTTAGACCATCGATGGATGGCCTCTTGTTTGTCACTTTTTCATAAATGAATTTCAACAGATCTTTCACATTCACAACTGATCCCTGATCGACTTTACCTGCCGAGAGCAACCAGATTCGCTGAACAGCAGCTCCAATATGCAGTAAATGTGCCTCTCTGTCGAACTTCTCAGTTCCAGAGGGCCTTTATTCCTCTTTTCTTTGGACAGTGGAACAGCTTTCCAATGGATGTCGTGCAATTGCAACTTCAGAAGTTCAATCGAAGCTGCAATGCATTTCTACCTTAATACTATTCTCTTTTCATTTTAATACATTTTTACCTATTTATTAATTTGTTAATTAATTTTTTCTTTTTCAGTAAGTGGAATCCCTTCTTTATGTATTTCCTTTTACCTCCTCTTTCTTCCTAATGAACACCATATTCTTTGGAAGCTTGAATTTCAAGTCCATGGAGCCTGTGGGCTTGCTCCGTAACAGGTTTCATCTTCTCAACAGTGATAATAATGAAAATTGAGCATAGATTTGATGTATACGATGAGTGTGTAATTCCTTTTACATGCTCTTACGTAATTTTCATCGGAAAACGAAAATCTCGACATGATTTGTTATTATCCGTTATACAAATACCTCCATCATCCACGAAAAACAATTGTATATTTAAAAAAGAACCTTCTGGCAAACTTAGTGTAGTAACGATGAAAATATGCATATAAGTTGTTCGCCGAAACTCCGATCCTCACGAAAATTGAAAGCTTAAATCTTTTAATAGTTAGGAAATACATTATAAACACTTTCGCTTTATATGATCTTACCCGTGAACTCAGAACTGAGAAATCCTTGAAGCCGCCTTTGAGAAATTTCCTCTGAAAAGTTTGAGCTGCAGGGAACGTGTGAAAATGAGTATATACTGGCCGGCACATCCACGAAGGCATGAAAAATGAGTAACGCAGTTTTCTTCTGTGACTCATTTGAGGAAGCGTAATTCGTGAATTTATGCAGCATTTCGGGAAAAGTTCCAAAGCTGAAGCCGATGTTGGAGCTACTGCATAATTAGGAAAGGGATAGGAAGACTATTTTTCTTAATATTCAGATGTACGAAGAAATGAAAAGTGGAATTTATGACGCTTGGATACCATTACCTTCCAAAATTCATTTGCTTTGTTCACATCAATTTTCGAATAGCGAAAGAAACATTTAGTTTTGTAACGCGTTTTTCCAGTTGCGCGCGAGCAAATTATATCTCAAATAAAAGTGTATAAATAATTGACTGTTCATTGTGTATAGAAGCATAAGTATATACAAGATATGTTTGTATGTTTATACATTTTAGTCTACTGACAACCGCTTTCTAGGAGGCAGTATACAGTGCAGTCTGGGCATTAGTACCCTAGCAAAGGGATGAGTACCTTTTGGTGTGAGGTTAATCTTGCACATAGCAGATGATCCTTTTATCATGACGTCATTTGGGGTTTTATATGAGTATGGATATGGTGGAGAAGAAAAGCGTCTTTTTTATCTCATGGATGGGAAGCTATTTTACCTTAAAATTAAGTAATTCGTTAAAGGGACCAACAGTAATTGTGAATAAAGTAACTGGAGGATGTATAGTTGGAAAAAAATGGCTCTTGTAGTGTGCATGGATGTTTTTGGGAATAAGTGAAAAAATACACATGTGTTAGGTCAAGAATAATATAGGTGAAATTTATTTTGGCCACAAAAATATTTATGATTACGAGAGTAATGTTGTGGAAACGGGAGAGAATAGGAGTAAAAGAGATTAGTTTTGGAAGTCTGGACCCGTGCCTAACTAAGTTTTGAGCATACATAACTGCAGTTGAGTTAGATGGCGTAAAGCCAAGGGTAGGTGACTGAGACACAACCTTGTGGAATATTATTTGAAAATGGACTTGACTCCTGAAAATATATAATTTCGAAAAAAAAAAAATACTCTCAAATATTCGTCAGACCAATATTTGCTTGGGGTGGAAGTGAAGACAAATTGAAGTTCGAGTTACAGAGGAAAAGTTGAAAACTTTCCTGCAACTGTAAATAAGATAAGTCGTCTTGACAATAAAAAGTAAATGGATGAAAGGTTTGCTAGGGTGAGAAACACGTAAGCAAAAAATGATGATGTGAAAGAACATCAAAGGGCCACTAAGTTAACAAGGGTTGTTTGTGGGTATACGAGTGTAGGAAAAACCAACGGCAATAATATATTCTGGCATAATTACATGAGAGGCTTAGTTGAAGAAGTAAGGTTATTACTTGATTTGCAGTTACATAACAAAAGAGATCGTTTTTCAGGTATATGGAAGAATGAATGGATAGTCTAGAAGACACTGAGAGAAAGAACAAGAATAAGAAAAAGAATACAAGTAGTAAAAATGGAAAGGAGAAGTTAAGTAAAAACTTCTGGGGATATATATTATATATATATATATATATATATATATATATATATATATATATATATATATATATATATATGTACATACATACATACATACATACATACATACATACATTATCCATAATATATAGGAATATGCGTTGTAAACAGTATTTTACCTCTGTAAAATACTGTAGTTCCAGTCAGTGCATGTTCACCTTTAAAGGAATTCCTCCAACTTGACCTGAATATTGGAACAGTTAAAAATATTCTATTGTTCCTATGAATAGTTAGAATTTGAATTAATATTTATTTTATTTCTCATAAAAATATTTCATTTATTAATAAATATTACTAAGAATTATTTCCAATCTTATAATCTTTCATTCGGTGTTGCTCTCTTTCTGACGGATATAAATTAATAATAAAAAAAAGTTACCCACATAGCTGCTCTACATTTCCGTTTGCTTGTCCATGATGACATATTTAATTAAAAAAATAAGTAGTTTCTGTTTATCAAAATAAGACAAAAAATATCAAAGCATTTAACAACTGCCACGCTCGAGAAAACCTGATGATTACATGAAAAGTCCTACACTCTTGAAAACTGAAATTGCCCAGAAAACGTACGCAGCAGATATTCTAATAAGTTAATAAAACCCTTGCGCCATGAAGACCGTCTTTAATTAAAACTTTAACTTTTTAATAAAGTGCGAGGTGAGAAGACCGTAAAGAAGCCACGAGAAACAAAACGATCTCAAGTTTAACGCACTCCCTTGCAATTTGAGGAGGAGGAGGAGGAGGAGGAGGAGGAGGAGGAGGAGGAAGAGGAGGAGGAGGAGGAGGAGGAGGAGGAGGAGGAGGAGGAGGAGATTTTAGGGGAAAGGGGAGGAGGCAACAAAGGCAAATAGTGCATTTCCATTGCAGATGGAAGACGCGGCCTTACTTGCAATGCAGGGGAATTTCTTGCGAATAAAATGCAACGCCCGGAACGGTTTCCTTAAGCTTTACTTTGTGTGTCGCATGTAAATCTTGCACAGGATGCGCCATTCCCCTGGTTATGTATGCTAAGGATAGAGCGCGAATCGCTAGAGGTTCACATGACAATGGATGATAACCGTTGTCAAATTATACTGACATAAAAAGGGAATTCATTGGTGTTTTATGTGTGTATGTGTGCATAAATGTATTTATGGGTAGATATCTCGAGAGTTAACACGGAGTGACCGTAAAGTGTAAATATATAGCAACGAAGGAAAAAAAAAAAGAAAAACTTGAGTGAACCACCGCCAGATCCACAGTAAATCAGAATGAACATATTCATCATATTTACACTGAACAAGGGTTTCCTATCAGGTTATTTTTGTCATGACATCAGGTAAATCGGATTTCAGAAAAGAGGATAATAGAGGGTCGATGAAAATAGACCAGTTTTTTTTAATATGTAATTAACATTGTTTACGGGATATTGATTAGGGTAAAGTCATTATTATGGATTACTATGATGACCCTAGTTAAGCTAGTGGATGACAAGAGCATTATTTGCGTACCCTTTTGAGACCGCATTTTCATACCGTTTTCAACATGCATTGTGATGTTTAGTTTATGCGTTAAAACTTATCCAGGAATTTATGTGCGTAGGTAAGAATGTTTTATGTACCATTGTTAACATGGCTTCGTCACATTGCTTCATCATTTCGTTTAGTTGGGGTTCCTTATCGTAGCAGTTATGGCTACTACCATCGACGGATTGTCTCGTTTGTTTTTTTCATAAGTTGTATTTCACCAGAGATCTTTCACCTTCACAATAATTGATCGCTTATCCCCCTCTATTGCCGAGAGCAACCAGATTCGCCGAGCAGCAGCACTATTATGAAGTCAATGTGCGTCGCTGTCGAACTTTTCAGTTCCAGAGGTCCTTCATTCCAGAGGAAGTCGTCAAACTGGAACTTCAGAAATTCAAGCGAAAGTGCAATGCATTACTACCCTTATGTTGTTATCTTTGCATTTCAATGCAGTTTAACTATTTATTAATTTACTACTTTACTTTTACTTTATTGATAAGGGAGAACTCTTCCTTTTGTATTTCCTTTTACCTCCTCTCACTTCTTCCTAATGAGCATCATATTCTTTGGAAGCTTGAATTTCAAGTCAATGGCCCCTGTGGGCGTGGTCCATTTGAGTAGGTTTCATCTTCTGAATAATAATAATAATAATAATAATAATAATAATAATAATAATAATAATAATAATAATAATAATAATAATAATAACACTAGGCACGATCCCAAGATCCCTGAAAAGGAATCTGAAAAAACTACAGGCTGAAGTAGCTGCAGGACTCATGCAGAAGAGTGTGATTCTAGAAACGGCGCACATAGTGAGAAAAGTGATGGACTACTAAGGAGACAGGATGCAACCCGGAACCCCACACTCTAAATACCACCCAGTCGAATTAGAAGACTGTGATAGAGCAAAAAAAAGAAAAAAAATTAAAATAGTAATAATAATAAGTATAATGATAATAGTAATAAATAAAACAAATTTAATGTTTTATAGATTTTCTATTCGACTAGCGAGGACTCTCAGCTTCACCTGTCTGTTAGCACCTTAGTCTTGGAAACAACGGTTGCCTTTTACTTCACGTTTTAGGAAAAGTTATTTCCTTGTTTCTCCTCATTTTCTACATAATTTCTTTTCTGAAGATTTATTTTTGATACTTCGTTCTCGAAATCCTAAGCCCTATATCTTTTAATATTCATTATCATCTTTTTTTTTTTTAAGATAATTATGATTTTATGTGAAATAATGCAAAGGCAATGAGTTCACTAACGAAAAGAAAAACCTTCCATTACTATACGGAATTGCCTGAAAAAAAATAAATTCATAAAATAGGTGATTGAAGTTGGTCGAATGCACAAAGTTAGGAAGAAACATTTATGAATCATGAATAAAACACTCAGTTATTTGAACGCCGTTTTAATTATAACAACTGATGTTTCATATAGGTAAAGTGAGCATGATACTAAGTCCTAATTCACTGTCTTTCTTTTTTCATCCCATGAAAACGGTTTACTTTTACTGGGAGTAATTAGCTCGATCAGATTTTCTTATTTTAGTAACTGGTAATTTTTGCTTTAGTGATGCAGTAAATTTAGGAATAAAGAAGATATTATAAACTAAAAGTGTATACCTGATTTCTTATAAAAACATTTCCAAGTGTTTTATTCAACAGACTTGACACTTTTTTTTTTTTTTAAGAAAATCAGAATTATTCTTCCAGTTTATAGTTTTTACTGTACTTCCATATTCACTCCATCAAAAAAGAGAAAAATCCCAATTACAATATAAAAAAATAATTACGCCTGTAAAACAAGCCATTTTCGTTAAATATCTATATATAAATTATTTTACTTACACAATTCGTTATTTTTATCGGAGACTGGTTTTGAACATTAACCAGTTCAGTTACATAAAGGGCAAGTTTTCTTTAACGAAAAACTAATTGCTGAATGTTTATATCAATTATTATTTTTGGCTAAAAATTTTCGATAGAATGTTAAGAATTTTCAACTCTAGAAAATAGGAGGAAATCTAGATAAAGGTATATTTATAATCTTGAAAATGGTAAAATAAAAAAGAAATGGAAACAGAAATATAAGGGAAAATATAAAGAATCAGAATTTACTGTAAATATGAAATGCATGACTGCTCAAATAAAACATTATTTTTGTGGAGTAATATAAATTGAATCATAAAAATATAAGGGCGCCAAATTACACAAACCCTCTTGTAAAATTTCTGAAGTCATATTTAACCCGAAGCTGGTGGTTCTCGCAATATTCAAAAACAGAACAAGTAGGTAGCAATGAATGATGGAGATAAAAGCTCAGTTTACGTACATCAGCGTGATAAACGGCGCCATTTTTAAAGCATTATCATAGATAAACGAAGCGAGCGCACAATGTTTTTCCACTTGACAGGAAGGCCTTAACAATAAAATACATCAAGGTAACTTCGGGAACATCAAGTTTTGGAAAAATGGAGGCGGCATTTCCTTGGAAATATGCAAGGCAATGTTTTCCATTGCGAGCCTTTTCCTGCCTAACTTATAACGCTTGAATAGTGTTTTTATACCTTTGTGTGGGTGGTTATAACGTCAGCTATATTTGTTTTTTTTTTTGTTGCGTGTTTTACACGAGCTTACACTCACACACGCGCACTATATATAATTGCGTGTGTATACATACATACATACATACGTTACATACATACATATATATATATATATATATATATATGTGTGTATGGTAAATGTATATATTTATGTGTATGTAATGTATTATGTATGTTTATGGATTATGTATTATATGGTAATATATTTTATATTATATATATATATTATATATTATTTATTATATATATATATATATATAATTATATATTATATATATATATTATATATAATATATTGCTTAATTATCACATAGATGCACGTGACTTCATTATATAAGCGAATACCACGGGATAAATAATAGGCAGAAAGTCATTAACAAAGTTATACGGATGATATTTTCTATATTTAACAAGTTCACGAAAATCTCCAGGAATTTCTGGTTGAGCTGAATAATTTAGCCTCATCTATAAATTTACTGTAGAGGGAGAGAGAAATTGTAATTTGAAGGATAGAAATTTCACCTTTTCAGTCTTATGAAAATCAACAAACATTGCCTCTTTTGTTCATTATTATTGCAATCACCATCAAAATGTTAAATTCTCCGTTTTTTATTGTTTTTTCCGGGATGTTCATTAGGCTCTGCGCGTCTGTAGCCCGAAATTTATTGACACCGAGATATAAACAATTTGTGATATTCCCTGGAAATTTAATTACCCAAGGACTTTTGTAGATGTATCTAGCATTGACAAAAGCTAGTAAAACATTTTATTTATTTAATGATAAGCTGCGTAAATTCGTAAAATTTTAAAGCTTTGCTATATAAATGTTGTTTTCAGTAATACTGCTGTTAAGTTTAGTAAATACAAAATTCTCCAAAAGATGTTTCTGGCTGCATATATGAAATTCCTTGTAAAAAGCGTGATAAAATATATTACGGAGAAACTGGAAAATCACTTTCACTGACAATCAAACAACACCAATATTCTGTGAGAGCTGACCAAATATCGAATGTATTATTTGTACATATGAGAGAGTTAGGTCATCCCATTAACTGGAGTGAAGCTATATCCTTAATACCGTGTAGCGACACTGTTAAAATGAATATCATCAAATATCGTTTCATCTATGATTTCAAAATGAAAAAACTTTTATGTAAACATAAGCAACAGGATTAGTGTATTTAGTATTATCATATTTCATACTTTGTATGGCCAAGTTTTCCATATCTCTTATGGTTTGGTTTTAGTCGTTGACCGCGTGATCTCGGATTATCCTGGATTATCTCTTTGAATTTTATCCTTTAGACAATTAACCACCAGTTTCCAACTGTATTTCATTTGTGCTTCGAGAATGGCTGAATAAAGGCGAAAGGGCTTGGTATTGACCATCTGCCTATCATTTTTCTGTATAAATAGACATATAATATATATATAATATATATTATTATATATATAAATATATATACATATCTATAATATATAAATATTTATATATATATAGATACCCATCTATATATATATATCTATGTATTATATATTATATATATATATATATTATATTATAATATATATAATATATCATAGATATATCTTGGATATATATATATATATATATATATATATATATATATATAGATATATATTAGATATATATATATAGATATATAGATACAAGATAGTATTATTATATATAAAGAATAATATTATAATATATATTATAAAATTTATATATATATATATATATGTAGATACATATAATATTATAATATAATATATAATATATATTATATATATATATATTATATATATATGATATATATATATATAGATATATAATATATAATATATATAAATATATTATATATATATATATTATATATATTATATATCTATATTATATAAGATATAATATATATAATAATATATAGTATAGATATATATATGATATGATAATATATCATAGATATCATATATATAGATACATTATATATATATATATATATATAGATACATATATATAAATATATATATATATATATATAGATATATATATATATATATATATATATGTAGAATACAGTTGGAAACTGGTGGTTAATTGTCTAAAGGGTAAAATTCAAAGAGATAATCCAGGATAATCCGAGATCACGCGGTCAACGACTAAAACCAAACCATAAGAGATATGGAAAACTTGGCCATACAAAGTATGAAATATTGTGAGTGTGTTGTGTGTAATTTTAAGTAGTCTTCCTTATTTCGTGGAAAAACAGGTAGACAGGCCGTCAGGTATGTCATCCTCAGTTCCAGAGATTCTGTCTTTAACTTCAGATTCCTAATGAATAAGTTTCCTCGTAATACTCACACCCAAATTCTGTAATGTGTCCTTCGTGATTCCGGTTATGTAATACTATTCCGTCACTTTTCATTTGTTATGTTCTGTTGGACAACCACCGAACTGCGACGACATTTCTTTTAGTGTTTTCTAAACAAAGTTCATGCACTCCGACATAAATTTTATCATAACACATAGAATGACGTTCCGCTAAACGGTTGTCTTCGCCAGAAAAATGTCTGTCAAATA
>NC_061107.1:119489453-119504453 GCF_015104395.2 Macrobrachium nipponense
TATTTTTCACCTGTGGATATATATATATATATCATATATATATATATATATATTATATATATATATATATATATATATATATATATATATAGTATATATAGCGTTTTTCATCCCGCCTCGCTTCGCCGGTATTCAAAATTTGAATACTGGGGGGGAATTACAATGACTGCTGCTAGAAGCAGCAGTCATCTACAATTAACTCCCCCCCCCCCCCCCCCCCCCCCCCCCCCCCACCCCCCCTAGCCCTCCCAAGCCACATCATACGACTTGGGGATCGACATTTCCGTTCTTCCCAAAGGTGGGGGTCATAAGCGTTAACACTGACACCTATCGTAGTGTAAAAGAGCAGATCCACAGGGTTACATGAGCTTCTGGTTGGGGCCTTTAGGTAGTCTTAGCTTAAGATCTATTGTCCCACGACTTTGTGCTGGTTGTTTTGTACATTTTCAGACAAATGCCGCGCCCTGTGCTTGAACCCAGGTGAGACATGGCTGCCCTGTTTCGGTGTCAGAACTCGCTTAGTCCTTATAGCGGTCAGACGTGACTGCATCTGCCTAGTTCAACTCCTTTGTTCTCTTCGCTAGGTTTAAGTCTGCATCCTATATCAAGCTACATGCACACGCAATCTAACTTACGTCTGGGAGTTGCAAATTCAACCAGCCCTATCTCTCCAAGACAAAAACTCTCGATGTTACTTATTCAAATTTCCCTTTTCTCTCTACGAGCGTCTTTGTCTCATTTTTAGCATCACGTGTTTCCCTTATGAATTGTACAAAGCTATTAACTGAGCTATTCAACATAGCATTAGATTCCTCTCCATATTATCAGCATTGTGTTTGATTGAAGGATAAATTCCCTCCAAAGTGCATTAGTCATAAATTTTGTGAGAGAAGTCTTTGTTTTATGTGTAATTGTAACCTGGAATCCCATTCCAGATTCTGGCTGCCCTGCATTCCTGTCTCCTTGCTAAGCACCATTTACCGTAGATGATTATCATCATCAATATTCGGCAATCAGCCTTGGATAGATCGTGAATTTGGGGCCATCTCTCATGTTAAGAGGCAGCCTTTAACGACTTGCCATTGTGAATGAGAATAATCACAAACCATTCTGTGCCCTCTCCACGGGCTTATCTGCTGTTCGGATGTCTTGAGGTCTGTATATTTTTTTGTAAATAAACCTAATCTAAATCTAATTGGCTGGTTTCCTGGCGACCTTAACTAATTAAACTCAAGGTAAGTCAAAAGCGCTTCATTCTTACTCCATTAACCTACGTGTGGGGAATCGTGGCGGTCCTTACAGCGTTTTATAAGATTTATTAATATTCCATCATTGAAAACGACCCCCACACGTAAATATATATATATATATTATATATATATATATATATATATATATATATATATATATATATATATATATATATATAGTATATGTATATAAGGTATATATATATATTATTATATATATATATATATATATATTATAGTTATATATATATGGATATATATATATATATATATATATATATATATATCTTAGATATATAGTATATATATATATATCTATATATATATATGATGTATATATATATCTATATATATATATATATAATATATAATATAATATATATATATATTATATATATAATGTAATATATTAGTCGGTAGTAAAATAGCTTGTAGATCCTGAATGCAAGAAACGATATATTTCAAAAGTTTCGTGATGCAATAATTCATCAAATACTTGTCACATTTACTCTCATTACTTTAACACCAAATTACATTAGCAAAATTATATCATGTATCATAATATATGGTTATGAAGTTTAGACTCATTAATTATGCATTCAAAGTCCTTTCTGAAACATACAAGGCTTTGGAGAATTATGTATAGCAAGTTGAGGTGCCCACCAACATTCTAGACTTACCAAAATATTTTCATCAATGGAATGAATTTACTTTTATCGTAGTTATTGTCATTGTGAATTTCTAATGAAAGGATACGAAAAAAACAAAAACTGAAAAGGCTATGATACTAAGATATAAATACTACATAATAAACTGTATTTAGGCAGTTTTTGCGGAAGAAGTGAGACAGCCAGGAAATTGGTAAAAAAATAGATAGACCTGCTGGAACAGTCAAATACAAATTAATCAGATCATTGGACTTAAAACGGAATCTGCCTTATATCACGGCGATGTCAATATCCGTCTTTATCTGGAGAAAAAATAAAATCCATCGGATATTGAGCGATATGTTCTCCACAAAAAGAAAAAACAAGTTAAAAATCACCGAGGTTTCTTCGGCACAGTCAAGTTTTTTGTACATTGTGTTATGCTGCATGAAACTCTCAGTCACGGCCTATGGAACTCTCAGCCGCCGGCCATGAAACTCTCAGTCACGGCCCATGAAACTCTCAGCCGCGGCTCATGGCTAAATCTCACCTTAAATCAAATAAAAACCACTAATTCTAGAGCGCTGCATGGTATGATGGATGATTGGAAGATGGATGATCAACATACTAATTGGCAGCCCTCTTGTCTCCCTAGTTTTTAAGATCTGAGGGCGGACAGACAATTAGTCATTGCAAAAGTTGCCTTTCACAGAAAACTAAAGGGTTAAAGGCTTAGAAGACTATACGATAAATTCAAGGATGGGGAAAGTACTTGTCTCCTGTCCTAGTGTCACCCAATTCCATTCTGCAGGAACCAAATAGGCAGTCAGCCTTGTTCTCTGGCCTTTTACCATCCTGAGTATAACAAGAAACTGGAAGTTCTCGGTGCACGGGATAGAAGCGCCGTGAAACGAGCTTAGTGTAACAAAGTTACAGCCGAAACTTGATCTTTTTAATGCTTGGCCGTAAAAATGAGATTCTAGGGGTTTCTGGCATCCTGACAAGGGAGATTAATTTCCTAACCAATTCACATGGCGGGATCCATAACAATATTTGGCATTTTGAAATATTTTTATTTTTGAGACAGGTTTCGTTTGAAATCAAGCGCTTCCTTTCGATTCTAAGAACAGTAACAGCTATTTTTGAGGTTGGTTTTCCCGACAAAAAAAATGGGAAACATATGTTCTTCTGGCCACAGTTTGATAATACTACAGTTTTTATTTTTGCTCATGATGTGTTACTCGAGAACCCAAACTGATTCTCGAATTTAACCTGATAATTCCATTAGATTACTAAATAAACCAACATTATTTCATTTCTCTATTTTATATGTAAACTAAGGAAACATAAAATGCACAGCCGATTTTAGATGTTATTTCTAGCATGCAAATTTATTCGCCCGTTAGTGTCTCAAAAACGGACAGGCAATGTTATAATTAAATTATTTAAAGATTCTTCACTGTTGAAACAAATCTCGAAAACGGTTGTCAAATATGCATGACTTTAATGGGGGCACTCCTTGCTTTTCAAAATATGATTTCAAAACCTTTTTAAGAGGTCAAGCCTGTGAAAATACTCGGATAGGGGAATTGGCGGCTTGTAGCCAGTGAAAATTTGGTCCAGAGGAAAAGATACTTATCATTCAGGTACCCAACGAAAGCAATAATAATAATAATAATAATAATAATGTAATAATAATAATAATATATATATATATATATATATATATATATATATATATATATATATATATATATATATATATATATATATATATGACTGGTAAAAGTGTTTCTGTAACAACAGAATTCCATCTAATAAAAGGAGCCCATAAAAACACCAAAATGTAGAGAGAAAAGTACTATATTTCAGAGACTGCTGTCTCTCTCTTCAGGTATATGAATGAGAAAAGTTTACAGAAAAGGTGGTATTATACCAAGAGATTGCGTCCACAAGTAAGCCAATTTAGGTCACCCCCGCTGATAATCTTCCTTTAATCTTCTAAGCGTGGTTGTAATGAACACTGCGTCGACGATGTCCGATATCCAATTCCCTTTTGAGATGTTCATTACCTGCTTCTCTTTTATTAATGGCCGATTCCATCATTTGACTCTTGTTACCGGCAGTTGCTGCTATTAAATTACACGTGACATATTCCAGTTTATTCTATGGTTATGTTCATTTATATGATTGAAAAATAGCCGATTCTGTTGTCCATACCTAACTGACCGTTTGTGTTGTATTAATCTCTGGGGAAGTGATTTACCTGTAAATCCGATGTAAGATTGGTCACAGTCCTGGCATGGGATCTCATATACCCAGAGTCTTTGGGCGATGTCTTTGTTGGACGTTAATCAGGGATTTGGCTAAGGTATTTGGGTAGGTAAATGCAAAAGGGTTGGATTTCCCAAGGGTGTGAGTTACTCTCTTAATCGTCTCCAGGTGGGGAATTTTTATTTTATTGTTGGGTGTGTCTCTGGTCTTGTCTTTAGGGGGTCGGTAGAAAATTACGTTTGCTTTTTGAATTGCTTTCTCAATTATATGGTCAGGATACTTTAAAGATGAAAGTTGCTTGCGAATTAGTTCAAATTTTTTTCTTTTTCCAGGAAATCTGGGAACAAATTCGTAAGGCTCTTAAGAATAGGTTGCTAGCTAGACCTCTCTTAATAGTATTGTCATGATAGCTAAAGTAGTGAATATATGAAAGTGAGAACGTTGGTTTTCTGTATATGGTAAATTTGTATTCTGTCGTGTCTCTGATTATTAAAACATCAAGAAATTTAAAGTTGAATGGGAAACAGACAAAAAAATTCCTTTTCTTGATGTTTTAATAATCAGAGACACGACAGAATACTCGGCTATTTTCAATCATATAAATGAACATAACCATAGAATAAACTGGAATATGTCACGTGTAATTTATAGCAGCAACTGCCGGTACAAGAGTCAAATGATGGAATCGGCCTTAATAAAGAGAAGCAGGTAAAATGAACATCTCAAAAGGGAATTGGACATCGGACATCGTCGACGCAGTGTTCATTCAACCAACGCTTTAAGAAGATTAAAGGAAGATTATCAGCGGGGTGACCTAAATTGGCTTACTTGTGGACGAATCTCTTGGTATAAATACCACCTTTTCTGTAAACTTTTCTCATTCATATACTGAAGAGAGAGACAGCAGTCTCTGAAATATAGTACTTTTCTCTCTACATTTTGGTGTTTTTTATGGGCTCCTTTTATTAGATATATATATATATATAATATATATCTATATATATATATATATATATATATATATATATATATATGATATAGTCTATCTCTCTCTCTCTCTCTTTCTTGAAGTCAGGCAAACTTTCGTCTGGAGCTGCCAGACATCCTCGGGCTGGGAAGCTGAGGGTAGGACTGATCTTGAAGTGGTTGTTTGTTGTTTTTTGATTTAGCTGACCTTGTGTCAGCACGGGCTCTTGCTCAAAGAGCAGCCCGTAACTTGAAGTGGTGTCCGTCCTCGTTTATATTTGGAGTTGACAGCAGGGGTCTGCCCCATGCTGATCTACTATTGGCTGGTGGCGGTAGGTCTTCGTTTTCATTGGTGGCTTGGACCGGGTCTCAAGCCACTTTCCATGCGTTGATGGTTGCGATATTGTAATGCTGGGGTCACACATTCACGTATCACGACGGCGTATGCCCACGTATGTGGATCGTGGGCATCATCGCGGTGAAAATGACCTTGAACAGCTGGTAACAGGACACGGGCTAACGACGTTAAAGCCAGCACCGTAAATTGCGCCGCAAATGTACGCGCAAAGAAAGCAAGGTCGGACGTCTACCTGAAACTAACGCCGATATTGTAATGTTCTATGTACGTCAACTTCACGTCAAGACACGCCCACCGTTGTGGTGCCGCAGGGTACAAAAGGGCGGCGGGCCTGTGAACAGAGCTTGCCGTTCCGTAAACAATCATTGTAACAGTTCGTCTCTTCGTTGTTTTCCTACAAATTAATCTATTTTAGTTTTATGGTAACTTTTTTGATAGTAGCCATCTGTAATATTTATAATATGTAATTAATGTAACATCACAAATTTACCATTCAGACATACACTTAGACATATAAAACTGTTGAACTATGGGCGATTTATTTTATTTAAGCAATATAGAATAACATCTAATAACTTATCAAACATTCTTGGAAATAAATAGGAATTCTACCTATTCAAGATAGTATTTTTTAGATGTATATAAGAATTCCTCTCAGATATTTACATATTTGTTACGCCATTATTGTAAGACTGCTATCAGAAGAAATAAATATCTTCGACAAGGGAACGTTCTTTCCCTCGTCGATGGGGGTAGCTTCATGGAGAGTTTCCGTGTCGCTGTCCTCAGTCAGAATCTCATCCAACTCCGACTCCTGTAGGTGGAAGTTGACATTTTCCCTGTCCTGAATGTCTGCAGGAGTGGTTGTAGGAGTGGCTGTAGGAGTCTTTTCCGGGCCGAAAGAAGGTCTGCAATATGTGACGTTGATGGTCCCTTCTTGGTCGTTTTAGGAGGTTCGGCATCTTGAAGGGCGCTGTGGAGAGCTTGAAGGAAACTGCTGGTCTTAGGAGACGGAAACAACAGCTGACCTGAGGGCGCCGACCTGACCTTTTATACCACGCTACAGCGTTGGTATGTCGTACAGGGGTTGTAAATGTGTTAATCGGTTTGTCCGTAGCTGCAGCGTAAATAGGAGGCCCGCGTGCTTCGCCGCGGAAAGAAAACAACGACGGCGAACGATGCTGGTGACCCTAGCGCTTACCCCGCAAGAGTCACCGTGGTTCCACGTGCAATGCCTGGAGCTACGTCAGGTGACATTTAGCGTGACACAAACGACTTGTTTTGAACATTTCAAAACTGGAGTGGGCTACGGCGACCTAGTGGGCGGAGCTTAGCGCCCAGACGACCCGTCACCGTACGTCTACGATTATACGTGTGTTTTACGTTACATTTACGGTTTACTGACGTAAGCTGTTGCCAACTACCAATTTCCGCTCATGCGGGGCGTGCATGCGTTGATACGTGAATGTGTGACCTTAACATAAGTCCTGCAGCCGCCATAGACCTCCTTAGCGGCGCGGTTACGTCGATGGGCGTTTCGCTATGCTGCGGGACGTCACGGCTAACTTGATTATGATTGGTTGCAGGAGTATCTCGTTCGGGGGCGTTGTCTTCCGTGGAGCTGTCGTGCTCGGTGGTGTCATTGTTGGTGGCAGGTCTTCTCATACTCGTAGGGAGGAGAAATTCTTCCTGCGTCGTATTTAGTGTAGGTTTACTTGCTGGATGAGAGAGAGAGACATATATATATATATATATATATATATATATATATATATATATATATATATTATTATATATATATATCTATATCGTTAATGACTTTGATAACTATGGGTATCATAGTTTATCTGTAAAATTCAAAATAATAATAATAATAATAATAATAATAATAATAATAATAATAATAATAATAATAATAATAATAAAAATAATGGCAGAATTCACAGAATTGATTTTGTACAATATTCTTTCAATTCTCCTAATGATTTGCCTTTCTGGCACGCTGGTATTATAAAGCAGCTGTCCAATGTTCATCGTGCTGTAGGTCGTCAACGGAAATTTTCGGGCGGGCTGGTGTTCTCAAAAGCAAACTGGTTATCAGGGACAGGCTGGGGTCGTCAACAGGTAACAGGTGCGTTTCGTAGGTCGGGAACAGACCGTAGTCGTCAGGGGTCTATCCGGTATTTCTTGTTATTTCTTCGTTTCTGGTTTTTAAAACCAAGAAACGAAGAAATAACAAGAAATACCGGATAGACCCCTGACGACTACGGCCTGTTCCCGACCTACGAAAAACGCACCTGTATACCTGTTGACGACCCCAGCCTGTCCCTGATAAACAGTTTGCTTTTGAGAACACCAGCCCGCCTGTAATTCGTTGACGACCTACAGCACGATGAACATTGGACAGCTGCTTTATAATACCAGCGTGCCAGAAAGGCAAATCATTAGGAGAATTGAAAGAATATTGTACAAAATCAATTCTGTGAATTCTGCCATTATTTTTAATAATAAAAAACTTGTTTGAAAGAAGGTCTGTTTCCAGCATACAATAATAATAATAATAATAATAATACGGGTCATAGACCAGACGTGTTGTGATTGACAAAATCAAGAAAAAATTATCACTCATTGATGTGGGACACCAGAATGGATGAGAAAAGAAAGAGCAAAAAATTGATAAGTATCAAGACTTGAAAATAGAAATAAGAAAGATATGGGGTATGCGAGTGGAGAAAATGTACCCATAATCATAGGAACAATAGGCACGATCACAAGATCCCTCAAGAGGAATCTGGAAAAACTAGATGCCGAAGTAACTCCAGGACTTCATGCAGACATAGTGAGAAAAAGTGATGGACCCCTAAGGCAAGATGCTACCCGGACCCCCCCACACTAAGTCGGATTGGATGATTGTGATAGACAAAACAAAATAATAATAATAATAATAATAATAATAATAATAATAATAATAATAATAATAATAGAAAAATAGAAAAATGCGCCTTAGTCAACATACAAAAAAGGCAAAGTAAACGAGAACTGAAGGGATAAAGCTACCAGATGGGGCAAGCATCAAACACATAGATGAGACAGGATACAAATACCTGGGAAATAATGGAAGGAGGAGATATAAAACACCAAGAGATGAAGGACACGATCAGGAAAGAAATATATGCAGAGATCAAGGCGATACTCAAGTCAAAACTCAACGCCGGAAATATGATAAAAGCCATAAACACTGGGCAGTGCCAAGTAATCAGATACAGCGCAGGAATAGTGGAATGGACGAAGGCAGAACTCCGCAAGCAATAGATCAGAAGACAGCGCAGGATGTGAATGGACGAAGGCGAGAACTCCGCAGCATAGATCATAAGACCAGGAAAACATATGACAATACACAAAGCACTACACCCAAGAGCAAATACGGACAGACTATACCATAACACGAAAGGAAGGAGGGAGAGGACTACTAAGTATAGAGGACTGCGTCAACATCGAAAACAGAGCACTGGGGCAATATCTGAAAACCCAGTGAAGACGAGTGGCTAAAGAGTGCATGGGAAGAAGGACTAATAAAAGCAGACGAAGACCCAGAAATATACAGAGACAGGAGAAGACAGAAAGAAGCAAAGGACTGGCACAACAAACCAATGCACGGACAATACATGAGACAAACTAAAGAACTAGCCAGCGATGACAATTGGCAATGGCTACAGAGGGGAGAGCTAAAGAAGGAAACTGAAGGAATGATTGATAGCCGGCACAAAGATCGGCCCTAAGAACCAGATATGTTCAAAGTACGATAGACGGAAATAACATCTCTCCCATATGTAGGAAGTGCAATACGAAAAGTGAAACCATAAACCACATAGCAAGTGAATGCCCGGCACTTGCACAGAACCAGTACAAAAAGAGGCATGATTCAGTGGCAAAAGCCCTCCACTGGAGCCTGTGCAAGAAACATCAGCTACCTTGCAGTAATAAGTGGTACGAGCACCAACCTGAGGGAGTGATAGAAAACGATCAGGCAAAGATCCTCTGGACTATGGTATCAGAACGGATAGGGTGATACGTTGCAAACAGACCAGACGTGACGTTGATTGACGAAGTCAAGAAGAAAGTATCACTCATTGATGTCGCAATACCATGGGACACCAGAGTTGAAAGAGAAGAGAGGGAAAAATTGGATAAGTATCAAGATCTGAAAATAGAAAATAAGAAGGATATGGGATATGCCAGTGGAAATCGTACCCATAATCATAAGAGCCATTAGGCACGATCCAAGATCCCTGAAAAGGAATCTAGTAAAACTAGAGGCTGAAGTAGCTCCAGGACTCATACAGAAGAGTGTGATCCTAGAAACGGCACACATAGGAAGAAGAGTGATGGACTCCTAAGGAGGCAGGATGCAACCGGAACCCCACACTGTAAATACCACCCAGTCGAATTGGAGGACTGTGATAGAGCAAAAAAAAAAAAAAAAAAAAAAAAAAAAAAAAAAAAATAATAATAATAATAATAATAATAATAACATTAGTATACTTTAATTCCGGGATTCTAAGAAATTCTAAACTTCATTCTCACTTCATTGTGGCTTTGCATTGACTTTGCGAATTCTATCGCAGATAGTCGAATTCTGTGGCTAGAGCTTAAGAATTTCTTCGGCCCGAAAAAAATGGATATAAATAAATAATAAGCCTTTCTCAATGAAAGGTGATAATTTTAAAACTCTCTCTCTCTCTCTCTCTCTCTCTCTCTCTCTCTCTCTCTCTCTCTCTCTCTCTCTCTCTGGAAGGAAGGAAGAAGGAAGAAGAAGAATAAAAATAACTTCAGTCAGTGTTCAGCAGATTTTGTAATGACTGAAAAACATTATTGATGATAGTGAAATTATGTGATTGCTAGAGACCGTGGCTCAGGTGCGCCATCACTCTACTCAAGGCACTTGGAAATTAATTGAAAGCCATCATTTCAGGGGACTTTTCTGACTGGTTGTTATTCTTATTTTTTTGTGTTCGTCACAGTCCATCAGTGTATTGTCTGAGATTGCTGGTTACATCATGGTTCCTTAGGAGTCCACAACTCTCCTTAATGAATATGAGGTTTCTAGTAGCACGCTCTTCTACACAAATCTTCTGCATGTAAGTACATTTAAGGAGTGATTTGGATATTTCAATAACTAATGGCAGTCCTGTTGTGTTGCAAGCCCCCAAGCTGTTTTTTACCAATAAATTATTTAAACCGCTGAATATTCAGTCCCTGCTACACTATACACCTTTCAAGATATTAAAAAAGAGATGTATGCACACACACAGTACCGTATAACATTGCAGTATACTCAAAAATAATTTAACACTATGAAGATTGAATGACTACATACAGTATTTGATAATTCTGAATGTATATTAGTGGTGGTAAAGAAGTTCTATTCAATTTTGGATGCTTTAAAAAAAAACACACATTTGAAAGGAGTCATTGGTTTTCTCCTATAATTCCACATAATCTCTCTTGTGTGAAGGCCCGAGCTTTGCATAATGTATTTAGCAATATCTTTATCCTGCCACCCAAAAGGCAATGTAAAAGCTGAGAAGCACAGTGGATATAAATAAGCAGAGACCTACCAATTCCCACTAGAATTGATAACAGCAATTTTGTGGTCACATATGCACTGTGAAAACAACTGGGTGTATGCAAGTGCTTTTTCTGCAGTAACTTGAGCAACGGCCAGTGTACATTTGCTTGTTCTTTGTCGTCGTGTTTATGGTCGTTCTTGGTCTCACTGAAGGAATGGGCGGTGTGCTTTAAGGCTTTGGAGGCCTCTAGTAAACCGTTCGCCTTCTTTAATTAGTCCGCTTTGGGAGCACCTTCTGGGATGGATAGGGCACCAAGAATGTAGGTGGGGGACGGTGCAGCCTATCTCATCACCGGTGATGTCGACTTTCAGTAGCTTGCCATCTGTGCCGAGCTCTTGTAGTGGGAGGAGGGACTCGAGCTCCTCCCAGGATCCCATTGCTGGTGTATTCCACATTTGTCTGCTAAGGAGATCGATGGCTTGTCTGGTGTGGGTGGGCCACGACAATAATAATTACACAATTAGGAACTGATGAAGTTCTTTGAAGGCGGACTATTACTACCAGTGTGTCCAGCCAGTGAGCAAGAGAGTTATTTTATATCGCCTAGAAGGACATAGTCTGCCCACTATTTTTTCAAAACTCGAGACAATTTTGGAGGAAGAGCTGTATCTCTATTTTCCATGCTATGGATATAAAATCCATAACCGCCCTCATCAAAGATATAGCCAGACCTAAAATACTGTATTGAGACCTTAAGTGGCTTTGTTTCGGTGGGAATGGCCCTATTTATTCTGTTTGTTAATAGGGTTTAGTGCAAGTACTATGATTTTGTCTAATGCAAGGCTGCAAATAACTTGCTGGAAGTTTTTACTTAGGGCAAAACTGGATTTACTTTATGCTCCGGGGGTTTCAATTTAAAGGTCAAACTCGCACTCAGGTTGCCCGTAGTAAACTAATGTGCTATGAAGATTTGATCTGCTTTTGATACAACAAGTGGGCAATACAGATGACGTTGGTGATGTGCAAACATGTCATAGTGAGTCAAAGGATTAGCTGCCGATCTTACCGACTAAACCAAAGTGTGGCAGCAGAGCACAGGCTGTAATAACATGGATCATGCAAGAGTATCTGATTTATTATCAAGGCAAATAACTCAAATTCTATTTTTGTTTTATTTTCATTCTTCTTTTAGACACACTTTATTTAGAGCATGATGGAATTGCAAATCAAGCTGAAAGTTTCATATTTCATGCCAGATATATTTCCAACTATACCAGAGAAAAGTTAAATAAATTTCAAAGCCATTCAGTATTTCTTTATAAAAATTCTACGGAAATCCTTACTCCAAACTCACTGGATAACAGTATTGGCCCACGAAATAATACGCAACAAAAAAAGGACAATCAACATGGCTTCCCTCCTCACTAATAGGTTCAGCTAGAGTTTCAAACTTGTTGACACGCGCTGCAGATGTCGAGAAAGGATAGACGAAAATTAAAGGAGGCAGTATCTCTCTCTCTCTCTCTCTCTCTCTCTCTCTCTCTCTCTCTCTCTCTCTCTCTCTCGAGTTCAAATAATAATCAAATATATCCGTCTTTCTTTCTACAGGATCGTCATTTAAGTTGCACAGTTGCTCTAAAAATGTTGTGAAGGAATGCCTTCGTTTGAATCATATTATACCATTATACCATTATTAATTCAATTATCTTCATGTTCGGAATGTTACTAATTTCATCTACATCTCTTCTTTCAGATCTTTAATGAAATTATGCCGTCTGCAACTGCATTTGATTTAATAACTTTCATAACATATCCCTTGATGTTGTTGGCAATTATATATAGCTATATATATATATATATATATATATATATATATATATACTATATATATATATATATATATATATATGCATACATAGATACATACACACACAAACATATATATATATATATATATATATATATATATATATATATATATATATATACATATATATATATACATATGTATATATATATATATATATATATATATATATATATATATATATATATATATATATGTATATATAATTTAGACACATATGTTCACAGTCACAGGAAAGAAATTAAATAATGAGTTATGACAGGTTGGCCATTAAGGGTTATAAGGATTGCAGTCCCGAATTCTTAGATGAAGAACTGGAATACCTGAGAGTATTTTAGGGGATTAGGATACCCTAAGCATTGATGGGAAAAGAGATAGAAACAGAAAGACCGCAGAGGGGCGAAGAAGTAAGAGAAGGGGGTATATAAGGCAGCGTGTCTAGACTGTGAGCGAGAGCTGCAAAAACTTGCAAAGAGCGGAGCAATCAACACATACAAAACACAAAACATAAGCTCTACAATCAGACGTCGGAAGTAGCAAGCACTCTGTTGGAGAAATTACCACAAAATAGATCGGGAAGATATGAATTTTGTTTACAGGAACACTAACAAATGGACAGACTGATGGTAGAGAATGCCGTCATAACATGAGCTAAGAATGGGAGCAATACAAAGAACGGATTCGAAGACAACATATCAAGAAAAATCATATACTCCACACTAGAAAAAAAATAAGCACAGAAACAACCGTATGGAAAATGAACACCAGGAACAACGTGCCGCGGGCAATGGGAAGTCAAAATCACGAGGGCTAGCCCAAATAGGAGAAGCAAGGTAATTAAAAGATAAAGAAGCCAACACACATATGTCAATACAGTTGGCCTACCTCTCTGGTCATTCTAGTATTTTAAAGAATCCAGTCATATTGGCTCATGAACAAACAATTAATTTTCGGGGAACAATAGAGTAGGATTAAAATACTTAATGTCTGTTCTTATGTAACAAAATCTCTGGTTGTTAAGAATATGATGAGTAAATCTGAATAAATATGATGAATAAATATGATTATTCGTCAATATAACATTTAGTCGGATGTCATCCGATTAAATGTTATATTGACGAACAATCATATGGAAATGAAAATTCAGATTTTTCATCATATTCTTAACAACCAGAGATTTTCTTACTGGACCGAACTTGTCATAAGAACACATATTAAGTATTTTAATCCTACTCTATTGTTCCCCGAAATGACTGAATTTTTTAAAAATAATAATCAGATTTTTTTTTATTGTAGAGTTTCTGTTCATGAGGCGCAAAATTAAACAAATGCTCAGCGTTAACGATCCTTGTCGTTTAAGTCAATCATTAATTTTAAGGCTTATTCTTTATCTTCAAACAAAACTACATTTTTGTGGATAGATTAATCGTCACTGCTCATTTCCCACCGTAAGATCAAATAATTGAATACTGGAGTATGTAATCACTTTTTTAAAATAATTCCCGAATGGTGATCGCCCAAACACTTGGGAATACGGTTTAATTATGTAAGGCTGCCTGAATTTTACAAGGAAGGCTATCTGAAGAAAAATAACTATTGTGTGTTCAATAAGCTCATGGAAAAATAATAATTCCTATTTGTTATTATACGTGGACTTAAGAAGTCCTCCTGATTTACATTTTGCAACTACAAAACCGATAAAGAATTAAATGTTCGATTAAATCCTTTGAACTGCGAACAATTGCAGGACTCTTGCCTAAAAATATTTTTTCCACCATTAACACAGAAATTTCTTTTATTATATGTTTGAGACTGTTGGTTCTTTCACCAATAAATAACCGACATATACTCGTGCTTGAATAATATTAATAGGCGGTTAGGTATCTCTTATTAGCATGCGCCGAGGTTCTTGGGATTTATAACACCTATCCCTGACTACCAATTACTCTATATGAAGAAATCTCACCTTGATTAGACGACGTAACAGTTGTGCAAAATTATGTTATAAGTTAGAGTATATTTCTTGCGTCCTAGTCCTTTGTCGTCAAAATTGTTGGATCACGCTTAT
>NC_061107.1:119506953-119514453 GCF_015104395.2 Macrobrachium nipponense
TATATATATATATATATATATATATATATATATATATATATATATATATATAGATATATATATATATATATATATATATATATATATATTTATATATATATGTGTGTGTGTGTTAGTGTATGTATGAATGTGTGCATGAAACCTAGCAACATTGGTTCATGAAACCATATTTCATATATATAGTACGAATTTAAATATATGCTCAACAAAGGCAGAAATGTTCCAGAGCGAGAGAGAGAGTAAAAAAAAAAAAAAAAAAACAAAAAAAATGAGAGTTTCTTCTTAAGGGACGGCTAAAACGATATGCAGATCCTTCGCTCTTTGGTCTTCTCTCCTTTACCAATTCAAATCAAGAAAGTTTTCGATTAGGCAAAGAGATTTTCTGAGGCGAACTCAACTTTTCCCTCTCTTTTCTTTTGTGGACTATTGTATTCTCATGGCCGCTTTCAGCAAATTCGAGGATGGGATATCATTCTTGACTTGCAGTTCTTTTCTGATTTGATGAGAGAGAGAGAGAGAGAGAGAGAGAGATTTGGCGAATTTTTTTGGGGTGAGTTACAGAGAATTACTTATAAAAATAAAACGTAATGAAATCAAAATAATAGACAGAATTCTTTGACATTCTTGACTTGCAGTTCTTTTCTGATTTGATGAGAGAGAGAGAGAGAGAGAGAGAGAGAGAGAGAGAGAGAGAGAGAGAGAGAGATTTGTCGAGTTTTTTGGGGTGAGTTACATAGAATTACATTAAAAATAAAACGAAATAAAATCAAAATAATAGACAGAATTCTTTGACAGCGTCATACACTGACACAATTAATGGTTTTTCTTTCATAAATTAATATTCATTTCACAGTAATAACCCTCTGTCCTTTATTTTCTTTGTATGCTACTAAAAACACATATTATTCAGCTATCACTTCCTTTTTCTGTCTCCTTCACTATTGGGGTATCTTTTCGTTCTTCTAGATAGTTTTTCCAAAAAACTGCCCTGTATTTTATTACTAAACGTCGAGTCTCTGATTCTTATTCTTATCAAATTTATTATCTGAATCTACATAACTTTTAACGAAGCCAAATCGTAAGTTCAGTCGACAAGACAATAATGATTAATAACTTCTATAGGATTATACCCGAATTAAAACTCGTACGTATACATTTCTATACATTTCATAGTCATACGAAACTATAACGCAATTTAAGTTTCAGAATCCTATAACCTACAATCATGATATACTTTTTAAAAATGTAGCATGTTATATTAGAGTAGAAAAAACTATTTAAAACAAAAACAAAAGAAAAAAAATCGACACACAGTGGCCACTGACTTGTAATTCAAGCTTCCGAAGAATGATGGTTCCAAGCCTTTACCGCTTACCCCACACTGCAGCAATAACTGATCATAATGCAGAGCTTGTGATTTTTCATCTCCCTGGGGGAGGAGCGAACCCGCAACATCGGAGCGGCATGTCACGACGCTAGCCATATACTAGAGCCAGCGATTACAGTACCATGAAAAGTATTTCAAAGCTAAGGATGTCGGCAGGATTCCGTCTCTGGCATAAAGACCCGATGAATGGAGTCTAATTGCTTTGAAGCGACAGTCATTTGCGAAGCCGGCTAAAAGCCTCATGTGATGATGTTTGAGTATAAATGTAGTCATGGCGTGAAGAGTAAAATACTCTTTTCTGGGGGAGGGAAAACATCATACTTATATAAGTTTTTCATTATGTGACTTCTCGGAATTAGTCTTGATTATATCATTTTCTTAACAAGTTAGCCTTTATATCTTATGGGCATTTGGTTATATTATTACTAAATTTTACAGCGGAATTAACACTTACGTAAGAAAAAATAAAACGTAAATTTAAAAAGCAATATAACTGAATAACTATTTGACTAAGATGTCATATTACTTTTGTTTTAATCTTTGCAGCATGTATACGCCCGTAGGCTCTGTCTATACTGGTGTCAACGATAGACATTTCTCATCTTTATGTTAGATAAAGCTGGCATTATACTTTTACAAGGTTTTCCCTTAGGAAAACGTTTAACTAAAAACAGTCATCTGTTATAGCATAAACAAGACTAACTATCTTAGAATATTCTTTTTTAACACGACCTTTGGAATTTTTTTTTTTTTTTTTTTTTGAGGATTTGATAACTGTTATTACTCTCAATGCATATTTTTTTCTCTCCAGTATTATTACTGTTATTACCAGTATTATAATTACTACTTATATGCTACCTCAGCTATTTTGTGGATGAGTGCCAATTATTCACTTTCTTTTTCTTTTTATTATGTCTCATGTATCTAGATTGTGTATGTTACTGTCTGTATTTTGTATATTCAATGTATATGACCCTAAGCTGAATAAAGCATATTATTATTATTATTAAAATTCAGAGTACGTCCCTCCTTCCCTATACTAACTAACCTTTCAGTTCTTTTAAGCTACAAAGCACCCAAAAACCTAAATTTTGAGCCTTTCGTGTCTTATTATACACTGAACATCTACATTTCACTTCCAAAAAGCAGAGTTTGGTTTAATATCACTTTCATACATTTCCATATTATTTTTTATGAACAATCGAGGTCTCTTTTCCCAATCTTTTAGCACACATCCAGCATACTCCAACCATCCACAAACAATTTCAGTTAATCCTTCTTCCTGGTGTCCATTTACCATCAAAACCTTCCTTAATTACCTTTTCTCTTCATTTCTATTGATACAAAGAACTGTCCATGATTCATATAGTATATGTAGGTTTCTTCATAACTTCACCATTACTACATTGTTTGCAAACATCACACATTAAGCACTGATTTACAACTTTGCATGCACTTCTACGTTACTTCTCTGACTTTTCACTTCCCTCCTTTCGTAAAGATATGAAACATGTCCCTTCTATCCATTCTTACACATAGTAACTCCAAAAATACCTATTTCAATGGACACTTCACTTCCATCATATACAAATTTCTCGATTTTAGTAACGCAACTGTAATTATTAGACATTTCCGGGACTCTCCAAGTTCTTTGATATTATAGAATACTAATTAATATAAAACGGTAAAGAAGTTACTTTCGTTAAATTTCTCGTACCATCAGGCAATTTTGAAAAGGTCTCTCATACCCCGCCAACCCTTTTCATGAAATTTTAATCAGTAAACTTATATGTAGGCAGCCAGTGCTGTAGAATATATGAAAAAATAGGTTACCAGAGAGAGAGAGAGAGAGAGAGAGAGAGAGAGAGAGAGACTAGTACCTCTTGCTTCTGACGTACTTAAGCCCTGCAGTTAGATCTGTCCAAGTTCTGTTCTGGCTGACATCAGACAACGAAAACTTGTTACAGCCCAACTTCGAGAAGAGCAAATGAAGTCTCGTATCGTTTTTGTTGCCTATTCTGTGCATGTATCGTTGTCTGCTCTTGAAACACAACTTACGTAACTGCATCAGTAAAGAATATAAAATAGATAGCAACGCAAACTTCAGGGAGATTAGTGGAAAGGAATAACCCAAGAGTCAACGGTTAGGGGGAAATGGCACGTGATGGAACAAAATTGATTTCTTGGTCAATTAGAATTACCAATATTACATTGGGTCGCTGATTTTACGTTTTAGATTTGATAGCAATGTTTACCGATTAATCTATCAGAAAATATCCTCCCCAACAAACCGAGAAATGTACTTAGGAAGCTAAACATAGCGTTAACATTACATGATACCCAATGGTCATGTGACATAATAATTCACTTACACATTGCATAATTATACTGATTCAGTTTATTGTAAAACGATGCAAGGTTAAGTGTTTTGCAGCAGTACGTCATAAACACGTCCTTATCGCGAATAAGTTGAACAACGTCAAAGAATGGCAAGTGGAGACGAATCTTGGCAAATGATGCATAGCAGTAATGAATCAAGTGGTTGAAGACTATCAACGGGTCGTTCACGTTAATTCAGCTTGTTTGTGATGTGGTGTACGGTACGTTAACGAAGAGTTTTTTGATGTTTTACTGTACTTTGGTCGTATCGTCAGTCTTGTATTTGAAGGAATATAATCTATGAAATCATAATAAAAACAAAAACTAGGAACCTTCTGGCTATCAACTATAGAAATATGTGTTAATTTGAAATATGAATAATTTTTAGAAATTTTCAGAGGATATTGAATTACTAAAACCATTCTTTAGTTTTTAGAACACCTATGAAATTGAACAAAGGGTGAAGGTGAAGTTATATACACGGGTAAGAATTCGGACAAATAAAAGAAACACTCACACACACACACACAGACACACACACACACGAAGGAATATTCTCAGTTTCCACTGCAATATGTACTGTTTTATCACATATTGTATGATGCGAAGCGTTTGCTAGAATAAATATTTTCTATGTAATTCTACACAAGCTGTTGAAACTGTTAGAGAGAGAAAAAATCATGAAAAATGCAAAAGTAAAATTCTATTAATAGATAAAAAAATAATAGCTTGACTCTATTATTGAAGAACGGCTTTGCCGAAGTGGAAACAATCAAATGCCTAATAAAAATGTATTGTGTATGTCTACTGGCGTTCACCCAGTTAAAGCTGTTTTCATAAAAGTTCCAAGAGATGTGCAGGTTCAGGTAGTTTTCAGAATTAAATTCTACTATATACAGAAGTATATACCATTTATGCGTTAGTAGGGATATGGTTAGAATTTAACGTGATAGCTTTGGAGGAGCGGAAAGTTATTCTGCAAACTAGATATTTCATGATGACAAGGTCGAGCATTACAAAAAATAAACTTAACGAGAACATATTATTCTTTCAAAATCTAGAAGCATTGTAACATGTACAGTGTTATCAATATGTACCAGTTCTTGTTCATTTATTCCACTATATATATCTATATATATATATATATATAATATATATATATATATATATATATATATATATATGTATGTATATATATATATATATATATATATATATATATATATATATATATATATATATATATATACATATATATGTATATACATATATATATATATATAGATGATATATATATATATCTATATACTATATATATATATATATATATATATGTGTGTGTGTGTGTGTGTGTGTGTGCGTGTGTGTGAGGAATGTGCGATATTCCATAATGAGGTCAAGAGTGGGGAGGGAATATTATTGTTTTTAGGAGGGTTGAGAAGAGAAGAGAATGGTGGGGAACAGAGATATATAAATAAATATAAGAAAGTTGTTTGCGGCCTTAATTTGCAGATACAGAGATAAATAGATGTATAAGCATTTAAAAAAATAGCTTCAGAGGGCGGGAAAAGGAGGCATCTAATAAGTCAGTGGGTGGGAGGAAAGGTCAACAGGACTGTTAGTCGTAATAATTATTCTATAAGGAAGTAAATATAGAAAGAAAGCTTCACGCAGAAGTGGATCCGAATGAAGATATGCAGACTTAAGTCGATGAAGTGAGTACTTGAGGATTTATTGAATTTGCGAGACAGAAAAGAGAGATAAACGACATGTAACTGGAGATCTTATGGAAATGAAAGTTTAAGGGCATTCAAGAATTTGAAGAAAATAGATGACAGATATTGTTGTAATTATAATAAGATACTTTGGTATAATGAAGAAAGTGTGACTAAGGGGCTGAACTAGGATTGTATGGAATCAGTGTTAGTTATTACTTGTCCAATGTTTAAGGAGACACAAGAATTTTAACGCATAACGAGAGACAGTGTATGAACGGCATTTGGTTAAGGAGACGTGAGAGAAAAAGTGATAAGGGATGGACATGTTTTGTTTAGAAAGGAGAGGGTACAGAACCAGCGTTTGTTATCTAAAAAAAAGACATGTGAGAAGTTGCAAATTAGTTAAGATGCTGATAAGCAGAAAGATTGGACAGAACGTTAGAGACAATGTCTACGGTGTTGATGGTATATGTAATGAACATAACTGTGCTGAAATGAAACTTTATCATGAAAGTGGAGTGAATGTTCGAATTTGTAATTGGGAGGGCGAGGGGCTTCGTGTGGTAAATGGTGACAAGACGAGGTTCTCAAATATCTTTATGAAATGAATACATGAAACGTGGCTAAATAGGTGGTTTATCGGCGCGATCATGTGGATACGTGTCAGGCCGATGGCCAGTAAGTCATCATAACGACGCCATGCTGTAAGTACGAAGTAATGTGCAAAATGTCTACGAAACCGCGCAAGATTGACTGGGCGCTTTCGTTAATTACCCACGTCAATAGGCTACACCCCCCACAAATAGTGCGTGGCCGAGCAAGTAACGTATACCGTATGTGTAACGTCCTCACGTTAATCTAACGTACGTCGGCGGGTATACGTTAGGTACAAAAGGGCTGTGCTGCACATGTATGACTGCAGTTCCATTCACCGCCTACCTGCAAGCAAGAAGTATTCCCCAGCTGCTACATTAACATGGAGAACATTGACGACATCCTTGCCCTTATAACACATGCAAACAATGCTGCTTTCTATCTGGTAGGGGAACTGATGCCGCATACCCACTGCACGGCGTTTTATACACCCGACTCAGCAGGAGTCATCATAAATGGGTCTCATGGGGGCAGCGCAAGTTGTTCCGTATGTTCCCGAACCACGTAGGGACCCACATTGAGCTTGGTGGGATTGAACTGCAGCGGGGGACCACACGTCATTGCCAAGAAGGCATGCCGACCAAGCCACAGATGCACCGCGCCGTGCGCCTGGAGCAATGCAAAATGACAGTTGGAGTGACCAGGCACGTATCTTTTGATCAGGTCGAAGCGTGCGCAGCTCCCCACGCATGCCGGGATGGTTCGTAGCGACATCCCGAATGCCCACGATAAATGAATACAATGAATACGCACGGAATATTTTCGTAGTACTTTCGTAAGCGGTTTCCCAACTACCAATTTCTGTTCATGCATATGCATGCGTGACTTCATCCGTTGAATGTAGTGAATGGGCTTTAATATGCAAGGCTGAAATGGATGAAGGGGTTGGTGAACTAGTTCATGTGGATGTTGTCTGCAAATGAGGGAAAGAACAGAAAGCTATGGAGAAGAATTTTGTTTATAAGCTATGCAAACACTTGCCTTCGCAGCCTCATGTTTCTGGTTTTATTCGTGATTAACATCCCCACTTAAGTTCTGGTATGAAACGATTTGAAAGCGTGAAGAATATACGGAAAAAACAGACATGGAAAGGGTTAATGGAAGTGTGAGAATAAAAGTATTCTGTGAAGATTATTCATATAAAATGTATGTAATAACACGTTGGTGAAAGGACTGGATAATGTGGGACCACTAAAAGAAAGAAAGCGAAGAATAGGTAGACCTTGGCTGGAGAAACTGAATAAGTATGGTAGATCAACCACAACTTCTAAGAAGTCAGAGAGTTCGAGCATGAGAGAAGTAAAGAGCGTAGCGTGCATAAGGGCGCTTTAGTGACGTACTGAAGATATCTGAACAGATCCA
>NC_061107.1:119516953-119531953 GCF_015104395.2 Macrobrachium nipponense
CTTTGGAACAGAACTTACATACCATAATATCAATCTGGAGATCTGAAAATTCACTTTTGACATACAAAAGAATTCATTATAATTTTTCCCCGTCGAAACGTATGGTGCATAATTAATCATAACTATCTTCATATCATCTTACATCATTTAGTGAAGCTCATTCTGTTGGAATACAATCTTTGAATTGACATTCAGATATTTTTCTTTCTGTAAAAAATCCTTTATCAATGTAACTTATATATACAAAACATAAGTTCCGAAAAAATCGGTAGTAGTGTGTGCGTATATGTGTATAAAATATATATATATATATATATATATATATATATATATATATATATATATATATATATATATATATATATATATATATATATATATATGTATGTATATATGTATATATATATATATAGTATATATATATATATATATATATATATATATATATATCACATATATATACTTCTCTTGAGAAATTCCATTAAGTACCCACGCATTTTCTTCTTTACAACTCATTAGAACCCAAAAAAGGCGCAATTTTACTGTTAACAAGCTGAGGTGATCACATGGGAGCCGGAATAAATTGTCAGCTGCTTTGGAGTTTTGTTTAGGTAATATTATCTTTTAACCAATTCCCCCACCAAAAAAATAATCAAATAAAATATGATGAAAACGCACCGCCTGCCTCTGTCATATTAAATCTCCGGACCATTACTACAGCTTCTACATGAATGCTTTAGTAATGTCTTAGGTCGCCTTTGTGAAGCATGGAAGTCTGGAGGTTTTCTATTAAGAAGCTAGGAGCCACTGCGAGTACGGGGCTTTGGTGGTGCAAAGGCTTTCTCTCTCTCTCTCTCGTCTCTCTCTCTCTCTATTGAATCAGATTTTTCTGTTAGTCATAATATTCGTTTACTATCTTAGAAATTCCCGTAAAAGTACATTCATTTGTGACTACAGACTATGCCTACTATTTTTTGAGCAGTTTCCAAAACTCCTCCAAGCCGAACTATGTCTGCTCAGCAAATGATTTATTAATGTATATAGTTCCGTAATAATAATAATAATAATAATAATAAAATAATAATAATAATAATAATAATAATAATAATAATAATTACTGGCACTGCCCATGTGTTTATGGCTTTTATCATATTTCCGGCGTTCAGTTTGACTTTAGTATCGCCTTGAGTCTCTGCATATATTCTTTCTTGATCGTGTCCTTCATCTCTTGGAGTTTTATATCCCCTCCTTCCATTATTCCCAGGTATTTGTATACCGTCTGATGTATGTGTTTGAAGCTGCTCCCATCTGGTAGCTTTACCCCTTCAGTAAATATGATAAAAAGCCATAACACATGGGCAGTGCTAGTAATCAGATACAGTGCAGAAATAGTGGAATAGACGAAGGCAGAACTCCGCACATAGACCCGAAAAACTAGGAAACATATGACAATACACAAAGCACTACACCCAAAGAGCAAATACGGACAGACTATACATAACACGAAAGGAAGGAGGGAGAGGGCTACTAAGCTTAGAGGACTGCGTCAACATCGAAAACAGAGCACTGGGGCAATATCCTGAAAACCAGTGAAGACGATTGGCTAAAGAGTGCATGGGAAGAAGGACTGATAAAAGTAGACGAAAACTCCGAAATATACAGAGACAGGAGAATGACAAACGAACAGAGGACTGGCACAACAAACCAATGCACGGACAATACATGAGACAGACTAAAGAACTGGCCAGCGATGACACATGGCAATGGTTACAGAGGGGAGAGCTGAAGGAAACTGAAGGAATGATAACAGCGGCACAAGATCAGGAACCCTAAGAACCAAGATATATCCAAAGAACGATAAATGGAAATAACATCTCTCCCATATAGAAGTGCAATATAAATATGAGACCATAAACCACATAGCAAGAGAATGTCCCGGCACTTACACGAACCAGTACAAAAAAGATGGCTGATTCAGTGGCAAAAGCCCTCCACTGGAGCCCTGTGCAAGAAACATCAGCTACCTTGCAGTAATAAGTGGTACGAGCACCAACCTGAAGGAGTGATAGAAAACCATCAGGCAAAGATCCTCTGGGACTATGGTATCAGAACGGATAGGGTGATACGTGCAAATAGACCAGCTTGACGTTGATTGACAAAATCAAGAAGAAAGTATCACTCAATGATGTCGCAATACCATGGGACACCAGAGTTGAAGAGAATGAAAGGTAAAAAATGGATAAGTATAAAGATCTGAAAATAGAAATAAGAAGGATATGGGGTATGTCTGTGGAAATTGTACCCATAATCATAGGAACTACTAGGCACGATCCAAGATCCCTGAAAAGGAATCTCGAAAAATTAGAAATTGTTAGACTAAACACCCACGTTCTAATAATGTGTTCTAAACCTGACCTTAACATTAAGATTATGTACATACTATATGATATTTTATAAATCTAATAATCTTTTTGGCGCTGATATCCTCCTAGACAATGGAATCAACTACGTCATGTAAGCAGTGTATTTTGTCTTGCCTTTCTCCTTAGAGTCGCGAATCTGCTTGTTTGTTATTGTTGTAGGTTGTCATGAACTCACTTCATAGATTATGGTTTGTTTATTCATTTTACTAAGATATCATAATTTTTTGAGTTATGGATCTTAAATGTATATATATATATATATATATATATATATATATATATAATATATATATATATATATATATATATATATATATATATATATATATATATATATCAGTCATATCACATTACCGTGATTCATATACAAATATCGAACTACAAATGTCCTTTAATATCTAATTCTCTCTACCTCGGAATTATATATTTTCATATATGTTTAACCAAGGGGGAATTTTTATTAAGCGATAATAGGATGGGCGATCGCCAGGCTCGAACCAGCGAACTCTCAGTCCCAGGACTGGCAGTGAAGCCTAAAACCACTACGCCACCGCAGAGATATAAGTTCATGCCGCCTCCCAACTGAAATACCTGTCGTGCGCGGTATTTTTCTTGTTTTTTGGAGACGCCAGCCATTTTTCTCGTCCGGAACTGGGGGGGGGCCAAGCCCATCCTCGTCCATTTTTTGTTTTTGGAAGAACTGCCCAAGCCCAATCTCCGTCCTCGGTAGCGTAGTAGTGCTTTGCCGCACGTAGCCATTATATCAGTCATATCACCTTACCGTGATTCATATACAAATATCGAACTACAATGTCCTTTAATAACTAATTCTCCTCTACCTCGGAATTAATATATTTTCATATATGTTTAACCAATATTTTTTTATTAAGCGATAATGGATGGGCGATCGCCAGCTCGAACCAGCGAACTCTCAGTCCCCAGGACTGGCAGTGAAGCCTAAAACCAATACGCCACCGCAAGAGATATAAGTTCATGCCTAACCTCGCAACTGAAATACCTGTCGTGCGCAGGTATTTTTGTTTTTGGAGACTGCACAAGCCCATCTCGTCCTCGGTAGCGTAGTAGTGCTTTTGCCCGCACGTAGCCATTATATCAGTCATATCACATTACCGTGATTCATATACAAATATGCGAACCTACAAATGTTCCTTTAATATCTAATTCCTCTTCTACCTCGGAATTAATATATTTTCATATATGTTTAACCAAGGGGGAATTTTTATTAAGCGATAATAGGATGGGCGATCGCCAGGCTCGAACCAGCGAACTCTCAGTCCCAGGACTGGCAGTGAAGCCTAAAACCACTACGCCACCGCAAGAGATATAAGTTCATGCCGCCTCCCAACTGAAATACCTGTCGTGCGCAGGTATTTTGTTTTTGGACTGCACAGCCCATCTCGTCCTCGGTAGCGTAGTAGTGCTTTTTGCCCGCACGTAGCCATTATATCAGTCATATCACATTACCGTGATTCATACAAATATCGAACTACAAATGTCCTTTAATATCTAATTCTCTTACCTCGGAATTAATATTTTTCATATATGTTTAAACCAAGGGGGAATTTTATTAAGCGATAATAGGATGGGCGATCGCCAGCTCGAACCAGCGAACTCTCAGTCCCAGGACTGGCAGTGAAGCCTAAAACCACTACGCCACCGCAAGAGATATAAGTTCATGCCGCCTCCCAACTGAAATACCTGTCGTCGCAGGTATTTTTGTTTTTTGAGACTGCACAACCCATCTCGTCCTCGGTAGCGTAGTAGTGTTTTGCCCGCACGTAGCCATTATATCAGTCATATCACATTACCGTGATTCATATACAAATATCGAACTACAAATGTCCTTTAATATCTAATTCTCTCTACCTCGGAATTTTTTATATATTTTCATATGATGTTTAACAAGAATTTTTATAGCGATAATATGAGTGGGCGATCGCCAGGCTCGAACCAGCGTACTCTCAGTCCCAGGACTGCATTGAAGCCAATAAAACCACTACGCCACCGCAAGATTTTTGATATAAGTCATGCCGCCTCCCAACCTGAAATACTGTCGTGCGCCAGGTATTTTTATGTTTTTGAGACTCACAAACCCATCTCGTCCTCGGTAGCGTAGTAGTGCTTTTGCCCGCACGAGCCAATTTTATATCATAATCACATTTACAGTGATTCCATACCAAAATATCGAACTACAAATGTCTTTAAATATCTAATTCTCTCTACCTCGGAATTAATATATTTTCATATTGTTTAACAAGGGGGGAATTTTTTATAAGCGATAATAGGATTGGGCGACGCCAGGGCTCGAACCAGCGAAATCTCAGTCCCGGAATGGCAGTGAAGCTAAAAAAAAAAAAAACCCCCCCCCCCCCCCACTACGCCACCGCAAGAGATATAAGTTCATGCCGCCTCCCAACTGAAATACGGTCGTGCGAAGGGATTTTTGTTTTTTGGGAGACTGCAAACCAAATCTCGTCCTCGGTAGCGTAGTAGTGCTTTTGCCCGCACGTAGCCATTATATCAGTCATATCACCATTACCGTGATTCATATACAAATATCGAACAAAAATGTCCTTAATATAATTCTCTCTACCTCGGAATTAAATATTTTCATATATGTTTAACCAAGGGGGAAATTTTATTAAGCGATAATAGGATGGGCGATCTCCAGGTCGGAAACCAGCGAAACTCTCAGTCCCAGGGACTGGCAGTGAAGCCTAAAACCACTACGCCACCGCAAGGATATAAGTTCATGCCGCCTCCCAAACGAAATACCCTGTCGTGCGCAGGATTTTTGTTTTTGGAGAATTGCACCAAGCCCATCCTCGTTCCTCGGTAGCGTAGTAGTGCTTTTGCCCGCAAAATTAGCCATTATATCAGTCATCACATTTACCGTGATCATATACAAATAATTCGAAACTACAAATGTCCTTTAATATCTAATTCTCTTCTCCTCGAATAATATATTTTGTTTATATGTTTAACCAAGGGGGAATTTTTAATTAAGCGATAATAGGATGGGCGATGCCAGGCTCGAACCAGCTAACTCTCAGCCCAGGACTGGCAGTGAAGCCTAAAACCACTAACGCCACCGCCAAGAGATATAAGTTCATGCCGCCTCCCCAATGAAATACCTGTCATGCGCAGGTATTTTTGTTTTTGGAGACTGCACAAGCCCATCTCGTCCCTCGGTAGCGTAGTAGTGCTTTTGCCCACGTAGCCATTATATCAGTCATATCACATTACCGTGATTCATATACAAATATCGAACTGCCAGTCCTGGGGACTGAGAGTTCGCTGTTCGAGCCTGGTGATCGCCCATCCTATTATCGCTTAATAAAAATTCCCCCTTGGTTAAACATATATGAAAATATATTAATTCCGAGGTAGAGAGAATTAGATATTAAAGGACATTTGTAGTTCGATATTTTTGTATAGAATCACGGTAATGTGATATGACTGATATAATGGCTACGTGCGGGCAAAAGCACTACTACGCTACCGAGGACGAGATGGGCTTGTGCAGTCTCCAAAAACAAAAATACCTGCGCACGACAGGTATTTCAGTTGGGAGGCGGCATGAACTTATATCTCGGTTGCGGTGGCGTAGTGGTTTTAGGCGTTCACTGCCAGTCCTGGGACTGAGAGTTCGCTGGTTCGAGCCTGGCGATCGCCCATCCTATTATCGCTTAATAAAAATTCCCCCTTGGTTAAACATATATGAAAATATATTAATTCCGAGGTAGAGAGAATTAGATATTAAAGGACATTTGTAGTTCGATATTTGTATATGAATCACGGTAATGTGATATGACTGATATAATGGCTACGTGCGGGCAAAAGCACTACTACGCTACCGAGGACGAGATGGGCTTGTGCAGTCTCCAAAAACAAAAATAAAATAACCTGCGCACGACAGGTATTTCAGTTGGGAGGCGGCATGAACTTATATCTCTTGCGGTGGCGTAGTGGTTTAGGCTTCACTGCCAGTCCTGGGACTGAGAGTTTTGCTGGTTCGAGCCTGGCGATTCGCCCATCCTATTATCGCTTAATAAAAATTCCCCCTTGGTTAAACATATATGAAAATATATTAATTCCGAGGTAGAGAGAATTAGATATTAAAGGACATTTGTAGTTCGATATTTGTATATGAATCACGGTAATGTGATATGACTGATATAATGGCTACGTGCGGGCAAAAGCACTACTACGCTACCGAGGACGAGATGGGCTTGTGCAGTCTCCAAAAACAAAAATACCTGCGCACGACAGGTATTTCAGTTGGGAGGCGGCATGAACTTATATCTCTTGCGGTGGCGTAGTGGTTTTAGGCTTCACTGCCAGTCCTGGGACTGAGAGTTCGCTGGTTCGAGCCTGGCGATCGCCCATCCTATTATCGCTTAATAAAAATTCCCCCTTGGTTAAACATATATGAAAATATATTAATTCCGAGGTAGAGAGATTAGATATATTAAAGGACATTTGTTAGTTCGATATTTGTATATGATCACGGTAATGTGATATGACTGATATAATGGCTACGTGCGGGCAAAAGCACTACTACGCTACCGAGGACGAGATGGGCTTGTGCAGTCTCAAAAACAAAATACCTGCGCACGACAGGTATTTCAGTTGGGAGGCGGCATGAACTTATATCTCTTGCGGTGGCGTAGTGGTTTTAGGCTTCACTGCCAGTCCTGGGACTGAGAGTTCGCTGGTTCGAGCCTGGCGATCGCCCATCCTATTATCGCTTAATAAAAATTCCCCCTTGGTTAAACATATATGAAAATATATTAATTCCGAGGTAGAGAGAATTAGATATTAAAGGACATTTGTAGTTCGATATTTGATATATGAATCACGGTAATGTGATATGACTGATATAATGGCTACGTGCGGGCAAAAAGCACTACTACGCTACCGAGGACGAGATGGGCTTGTGCAGTCCTCCAAAAACAAAAATACCTCGCGCACGACAGGTATTTCAGTTGGGAGGTGGCATGAAACTTATATCTCTTGCGGTGGCGTAGTGGTTTTAGGCTTCACTGCCAGTCCTGGACTGAGAGTTCGCTGGTTCGAGCCTGGCGATCGCCCATCCTTATATCGCTTAATAAAATTCCCCCTTGGTTAAACATATATGAAAATATATTAATTCCGAGGTAGAGAGGAATTAGATATTAAGGACATTTGTAGTTCGATATTTGTATATGAATCACGGTAATGTGATTATGACTGATATAAGTGGCTACGTGCGGCAAAAGCACTACTACGCTACCGAGGACGAGATGGGCTTGTGCAGTCTCCCAAAAAACAAAAATACCTGCGCACGACAGGTATTTCAGTGGGATGGCGGCATGAACTTATATCTCTTGCGGTGGCGTAGTGGTTTTAGGCTTCACTGCCAGTCCCTGGGACTGAGAGTTCGCTGGTTCGAGCCTGGCGATCGCCCATCTATTATCGTTAATAAAAATTCCCCTTGTTAAACATATATGAAAATATATTAATTCCGAGGTAGAGAGAATTAGATATTAAAGGACATTGTAGTTCGATATTTGTATATGAATCACGGTAATGTGATATGACTGATATAATGGCTACGTGCGGGCAAAAGCACTACTACGCTACCGAGGACGAGATGGGCTTGTGCAGTCTCCAAAAACAAAAATACCTGCGCACGACAGGTATTTCAGTTGGGAGGCGGCATGAACTTATATCTCTTGCGGTGGCGTAGTGGTTTAGGTTTCTTCCTGCCAGTCCTGGGCGAGAGTTCGCTGGTTCGAGCCTGGCGATCGCCCATCCTATTATCGCTTAATAAAAAATTCCCCCTTGTTTTAAACATATATGAAAATATATTAATTCCGAGGTAGAGAGAATTAGATATTAAAGGACATTTGTAGTTCGATATTTGTATATGAATCACGGTAATGTGATATGACTGATATAATGGCTACGTGCGGGCAAAAGCACTACTACGCTACCGAGGACGAGATGGGCTTGTGCAGTCTCCAAAAACAAAAATACCTGCGCACGACAGGTATTTCAGTTGGGAGGCGGCATGAACTTATATCTCTTGCGGTGGCGTAGTGGTTTTAGGCTTCACTGCCAGTCCTGGGACTGAGAGTTCGCTGGTTCGAGCCTGGCGATCGCCCATCCTATTATCGCTTAATAAAATTCCCCCTTTGGTTAAACATATATGAAAATATATTATTCCGAGGTAGAGAGAATTAGATATTAAAGGACATTTGTAGTTCGATATTTATATATATATATATATATATCTATAATTTATGCACCATTGTATTAGATGCCATGGTAGACACTTCTATTGGTTATAGTAGCATCAAAATGATCATAATTGATTTCGATATCGATATCATGAAACTGTGGACATGTTGAGGTGCCTCTGGGACCCTCAGTACTATGCATTCAGATGCCAAGAATTATATATATATATATATATATATATATATATATATATATATATATATATATATATATATATATATATATATATATATGTATGTATGTATGTATGTATGTCCTTATAGTGGGGCGGTTGTTGAGCAAAAAATCGTTCACTTTGGGTTAAAAGCATGAAACTTGGAACACTGGTCCTTTGGGACCCTATTGATTAATTCTGGATGTGGTCCACTTCAGCAACCACCTCTGATGGCTGTTATAGATATTTTTCCAAAAATGTCCGACACTTTTTTTTATAAATGCTCATAACATCGGCATTCTTCATTATAGTATCACAAACTTGGTGTCAAATGTACAGTTTGAGGTTGCCAGAAACAGTGGCATGTCCCTAGCATCATATGGCAGCCATATTAGTCAATTTTTAATATGGCCACCTTTTTTTGTCAGATGCTTTGAACCTTAGGATTATTCATCATGGAAGTATAATCTTGGCATCTGAATGAATAGTACTGAGGGTCCCAGAGACAGGGCATGTCCCTAGCATCATATGGCAGCCATATTAATCAATTTTCAATATGGCCGCTTTTTTTTGTCAGAATGCTTGAACCTTTAAGCATTATTCATCATGGAAGTATAATCTTGGCATCTGAATGAATAGTACTGAGGGGTCCCACCAGAGACACCTCACATGTCCACAGTTTCATGTGACAACTAATTAGTCCCATTGATTTTATATATATGGCCACCATACTTCAATTTATTATGATATCGATATCAATTTTGATCATTTCGATGCTACTATAACCAATAGAAGTGTCTACCATGGCATCTACTACAATGCTGCATAATGTACGTCTTCTGTTGGAAGATTTTTTCCAAATATTCACCACATAAAACGTACACTGACTCATTTCTCTTTTTACAGGTATAACAAGACAACACAAGATAACAATGACCAGCGGTGCAGTTATGGTGGTGGTTTAGAATAGACAAAAACTAACCATGTCAAAGCAATATAAGCTTGTAGATAATGTAGAAGCAAGTTGCTCCAAGAAAACTATGCAATCCAACGAACTGGAATCTGTGTGTTTTAATATGCCAAAGATACACATCAGAGCCCTTGCAGTGCCCGGTTAATTCAACCCGAAGTGATGTGGGTGCTGGGTACAAGTACGTTGTTGAAAACCTGCTCAAATTCCAGGAAATTGGTTCCATACCCTCAGGTCTTACTGTACAACACTTATCACTGACTACTAACTGGAGCAAACATTACATGAACATGCTGCAGCATGGCACAAGTCCTGTAGAAATCAAATAAGCAATGCCAGGCTTGACAGAGCATGTAAAAGGAAGAATGATGAGTTACAGCAGCCTAGCCTAGTTAAAACTAGAAGATCAAGCTCAGAGCATCAACCTAAAAGGCAAACAGAGAATGTGCATCTTTTGTGATTAAGAAGCTGGGTCTGCTGGCCTTCACAGGGCTTCCACTTTTTGGAATTGAACATAAAGTTAGAAACTGTGCTATTGAACTTCGTGACACTAATCTGTTGGCAAAATTGGCTACTGAGGACATGGTGCTTTGATGCTCAGTATCATACCAAGTGTTTAGCAAAATTGTATATACGGGCCGAACTCTGCAAAGGATTGTCAGAAAATATGTCACATGGTATTGCATTTGCTGAGTTGGTCTCATATATGAGACATTTCGGGAGTTGATGGAAGCCAAACCAGTCTTTAAATGCAGGATCTATGACCCTCTATGAGACAGACTACATAAGTTTGGTTTTCAGGACGCCCAGGTTCATACCACAAGGCTCAAGGAAAGAATATTGTCTGCCATTCCAGATCTCAGAGCTCAAATGGCAGGGAGGTTTTACTTGCTTATGACCAAGACATTGGGGCAGCACTGAAACAAGCATGCAAAGAAGATTTTGATGCAGATGCTTTATGTGGCTGGCTAATGCTAAAAAAATCATCCAACGTAACATCTTCAAACTGAAGCAGACTTTCAATGAAAGATTCACTGCTGATTGTCAAGAAACATCTGTGCCATCATCTCTAACTGCACTGGTTAACATGATACTTAATGGGCCAGATATCAAAGAGCAATCTTTTCAAGATAAACCAATGTCATGTGCCAGCAAAACCATCTCCCAGATCATTGCATTTAACAGTGTCGAATCCAAGGACAGAATTCTACAAGTTCAACTCATCGGCACAACAGAGAAAGAGAAACACCAGTAGCCATCTATGTAGCATTGAAGATTCATGGAGAAACTAGAAAGAGAGGTCTTGTTGATTGTCTGTACCAACTGGGGCTGTGTCTCTTATGACCAAGTCCTTGGGATATCCAAGACATAGCGAACAAAGTTTGTGCTATGTATGATGATGCGGGAGTGATTTGACCCCATAACCTTAACCCAGAAATCTCTTCACTGTTGCAGCGGTCGACAATATTGACCACAATCCAAGTTCTACAACAACGAAGGATTCCTTTCATGGTGCAGGAATATCTCTCATGTGGCAAACATCTAGTGTAAATGAAGGATTGCGTCGCCCTTTCCTAGAAATTGACGATAATTTGCCAAGAAGAAAGAAGATTCAGCCACTTCCTGCTGCATGTACAAATGTGCCACCTGATCCAATTGTTCCTGAGGCAGTTGGTTCCAGTAACACCTGCAAACCTAAAGCCAGCTCTGGTTTTGTCAAAGGACAATGACTGGTTGCTACATCTGAGTGAACTGATTAAGAAGAATGAGTTGGCAAAGATGACTATCTCTCCTCGTCTGCTTACCATGGCTTCACTTCAACAGGCTGCAGAACACCTACTTACAAGAGTGTTGCCCTCATGCCCCTGTTCCTGGAGTGTGCACATTCAGTCACCATGATAAAACACTCTATAAATGTTGTAAAGTCTGCAACAGAATATCTCAACCCTGTCAAGTTCCAGTCCTAGTAATGGACCAACCACTCTTTGCTATAGCAAAAACTATCCAATGGAACAATCCTGACACCCATGGAGAAGACAAATTCTTCATAATGTTGGGAGGTCTACACATTGAGATTGCTGCCATCAAGATTCTTGGTGACTGGTAGATGGCAGCGGTTGAACTACAGCCATCTGCAATGCTGGTTTTGCTACTAATGGTGTAGCTGATTCTTTGCTGAAGGCCTCACATGTAACCAGAACAAGACATGCCCATCAAGTGACAGCTGCTGCTCTCTTCCTCCTGAAGCACAATGCTTATGGACAATACACAGAATCTCTATCTGAGGGAGAGAGCCCATGAGGTTCACAACTTGGAATGACAAGATGTCAGCAGATCAGCCCCAATTTCAACACTGGTAGCTTGTTCTTGAACTCTTGAACTGGAGCTGTGCATCCTTAAGATTATTGCAACCATCAGGAAAGGTCATTTCCAAGGCTACATAGAGTCACTTGCTCAGTTTATTCCATGGGCATTCAGCCTTGACCATTCCAACTATGCAAGGTAGCTATCAGTCCATATAATGATATGTGCTCCTTCCTCTCCGCAAAGCATCCTTCCATCTACCAAGAATTCACTGTAGGAGGGTTTGTGGCACGCAAGACTGGACGTCCATTTTCTGCAATTGCACTTGATCAGGCCCATGAACAAGTCAATGCCTTGGTGAAAGGTGAAGGAGGAGCGGTTTGGACTGACTGACAATCCAAATACCCTACAGCACTGGATGGTTTGCAGGCGGCCCAAAGATATCAAGGATGGTTGCAGAGTTCGAAGATGTAAGCATTGATGATTCACTAAAGCACCATGAACAAACCCCGGCTACTCAGATGACCTTTTCCAAAGAAGTGACAGCCCTTGTCGATGTCATAGAAGACATGGGAAACCCATTTAAAGAAGACAGTGGGGATCTCCTAACTTTGGACACAAAGGTCATTATGAACTCTGATGTACAGAAGACTGCGGAATCTGTGTACAAGGTGGGCAAGGAGCAACATGATTTATTTATCAAGGAAAGGTTCCTGGATAGAACCAAGTCAATCAAGGAACCAATCAAGAAGAATAAATTCCTTTTGTTCTCTAAGGAGAACTGTCAACCTAAACAAAAGTCACAGATGGCATCAATAAAAGAAGATTGTTCTTTGTTTTTAAGACAGTACATTGCATGCCAGTCCAGAGAAGGCAACCTTGAGGATTCTTCAAGCATGAAAATCAGCCATGGCCCCACCACTTTCCAAGCCTGGTGACATGAGGTCAGGGAACAAGGCAGATCATCTTCATGAGCTTGAACCTATGACCCAACCACCTGAAGGAAGCCCCAGAAGTTACTGCTTTGTTTATCTTAGATGGAGCCGTCATTATACAAATGCTTTCCCCAGGGACCTCAAAAACATTTGGAGACTACAATACTGTATTCATGCCATGCATTCAACACCAGCTGGAACATGTGAACAGATTGGATATTGTGTGGGCTGTGGATGATCCAAACAGCCTCAAAGGAGCCACCAGAGAGAAGAGAGGGACTGGGATACGAAGAAAGGTTGAAGCTGCCTCAAATATGCCTAGTAAGTGGCAAAGCTTTCTTCGTGTCCAACGAGAAAAAAAACTGAGCTGTTTCACATGCTGGCAGAGGAAGTTACAAATGTATACTTCCCAGGAAAAGAGGTGTATAGCACATGTGGTAAGCATGTGCTTTCATCACTTGGAGAAGGACAGAAGTCTCATTGAGCCATGCACGCATGAGGAAGCTGATACTCGGGTTAGTCCTTCATCTCCTGGATGCAAGTAACAGGGACAAAAAGATGTCAGGTACGAACATCAGACACAGACGTTTGTGGTTGCTCATCCTGTCTAAGCTACACAGCTTACCTATCGATGAGGTATGGATATCATTTGGAGTAGGGAAGCATCATAGGATATCCCATCACACAACATAGCAGCTTACCCTTGGTCCATCAAAATCCTACTGCACCTGGCATTGTTTCACTCATTTACAGGCTTGTGATACAACCTCCTTTGCAGGAAAGGGAAAGAAGACAGCATGGGATACCTGGTCTGCTTACCCAGAAGTCAACGATGCATTCCTCCTACTCTCAAATTCCCCACCAAGCATTTCCTGACAATGCCTTCGACCTTCTGGAGATATTTGTTGTTCTAATGTATGACAATGCATGTGGCCTGGTAAAGGTCAATGATGCACGACAGCAACCTTTTTCAAAGCAATCCAGAGCTCTGGAAAACATCCCCCCAACAGGCTGCCCTCAAGCACCGCGCATTACGAGCAGTGTATCAAGGTGGGCATGTTTGGGGGAAAATACATTACAAAAAGAACCACAGCTTCCAAGCCCTGATGAGTGGGGATGGGAAAAAGAGGATGGGTCATGGAAGGCAAAATGGACAACACTTGGCCAGGCTCAAGAGGATGTTATGAAACTGATACACTGCAACTGCAGAAAGGCATGTAGGGGGTTCTGCAAATGCTACAAGGCCAGTGCACAGATCTATGCCGTTGTGAAGGGCAGTGTTACCAGGACTGATTGAATATCTCTGATAGGGTTGTATCACATTCAAAATTGATCTATTTTCATGTGCATAGTCAGTGCAATGGCAGTATAACATGTATAGATATTTGTCATACTTGGAATGACTTAAACCTTCTTTTGTCTTTATACACCCCTGTGGTAGAGATCCATGTAACACTCGGTTAATAAAGTTTTTTGTGCTTGATTATTTGCAATAAATGTGGGTTAAAGTTCCTGATATGCAAAGTAATTTTGTTTATTATATGCAATTTCAAAACATATGCTCTATGTAGTTCTGCACAAGAGTTGGTTTTCTACTCAAAAACTGATTTAGGATTGTTAGATACACAAACTAAATTTGGAACATATATATCAGTAGTATTGTAGATAGATAGGGGAATGCTTTATAATATGATGAAGCATGGTGGCCATACTGAAAACAAAGATGTCTAAACAATTGTCATATAAAGAGTATGGACATGTCCCAGTGTCCCTTGGAATCTTCGATAATATACATTTAGACACCTAAATTGTACCTCTGTGATTATTTAGCCAAGATAAAAGCATCTGACAAAAAAGGTGGCCATATTGAAAAATTGACTAATTATGGCTGCCATATGATGCTGGTGA
>NC_061107.1:119536953-119554453 GCF_015104395.2 Macrobrachium nipponense
CGGCCTATACTTTCCAGTGGTAATTCGTGTTATCAACTTGCATTTCTCATTCCTTGGATTCTGTACCGTTTTCTTGGAAATATCAGTCGCAATAAAAAGAAGAGAAATATAAAGAAATTTAATACGTAAATAACAATTGTAAAATTATAATTAATTATTATTATTATTATTATTATTATTATTATTATTATTATTATTTTTATTATTTTATTATTATATTAATTATTATTATTATTATTATTATTATTATTATTATTATTATTAATACTAAAAACAACAGCTGTTTAAGAGGTATTCAATTTATATGTTTCTCTAGTTTTATTTTTATTTTATCGTCGCGAGGTAAATGATACAACACATTTCCAAAGGACATGGAAAGATATACTGCTGCTGCTTCCCTTGTTTATTTTCCGCGCCATTAAAGACAAGTTAAACTACTTTTCCCATTCAGGCCACTGGGTCTTCTTCAGTCAGGTGGAAATTTTGAGTAGCAAAGGTGATTCTGACAACTGGGTTATTTGTCAAATTATTTTCTTTTTCCTTGTGATAAACTGTACACTGTTCTAACCAGACATTTACTGTCCTTATTACTTATAGTGTGTAAAATCATAATTGAAACTTGGCATTCACTTCCTTAGTGACGTGATGTTACTTTTATTTTTACTTTACCTTAAAAATTGTATCGTTATGTAGTGTTAAACTGAGCTCATGTCATTTCCAGTTGTTAAACGCTCAGGTATCTAAGATGTTTGGGTCTTAGCCAATGCATTCTTTGAATCATATGAAATTAGATAACTAAAAAGAACTGGGCGAGAAGGAATTTATATAATTTGGAATAACGAGCAGGAAATGCAGTTACCTTCTCTCCCTCATTAAATTTCGGTTAGCGTTTATAGAGATATTGGGAGAATCATAAAGAGTTGTTTTTAATCAGTCATTAGGCTGAACTCCCTTAAAAATAAGGCTCAGGTACCTAGGTTTTCACTTTATACGAAAAATTTCCATAGTCTCATCAAAATTATCATTGATGGTGTTTGTAGTGAGCCTAGGCCTGTCTTGACTGGTGTCCCGTCGTCAAGGTTCTGACACCTTTGTTCTCTTTATCACTGATTATTGTTGCATCTGGAAAATAAGACAGAGCACAAGTGACAAAGTTGCCATAATTATATTTATTCACTCTCGAGCGTGAACTGCATTTATACAATGACCTTTATCTATTTTTTTGTGCATCTACATATTCATATCATGAATGTTAACACAAGAACACGAGCCAACACATTGTACATTTATTGGTAATAATATCAGTAATATCATTGTGATGAGAAGAAAAAAAAATTATAGCACAGTAAAACCAAAAAACGAATATTATTTAACATGCACATTATTTAATAATTACATTTTCATTATAATAAATAAATTATAAATACCCCATCGTAAAATTCCTGCATCTTTAACTCAACGCGAAACACCCTTTCAAGATCTTTTTAGGCTTTCCTACCCCACAACAAGAACAACAACAACAACATCAACCACAACAAAGGAATTTTTGGGCTTACTCTCCGAGTACGCTAAAATTGCGAAGCTAACTCATGGTAAGACAAGAATAGATAGGTGGAAAACAGGAAAACGAGTCTACAAAACGTATCACAGGCAACTGAAACACAATAACCCAGTTGCTGATTCTTGTCTCTTTAACGTAGGTTTTATTATGGGAGATCAGCGAGATTCGAAAATGAGACAGGACGTGTCATCCGAGTATAAACTGAGAATACTGAAGCTTTCTGTACGAGAGGATGGTTATCATACTCACAATGGAGGTGAATGGTCGAAAACGGTGGTTTGCATTTAGGGCAAAAACCCCTGGAGGAATGTTGTCCCTGCTGCTTTGCAATTCTAATCTTCAGGAGTCGCAAGCTTTGACTAGAGCAGGTCGCGGCACAGCGACCCCTGTTGCAACAATAAACAAATTCAGACTTCTCATGATCAGGAGCACTATCTTGGAAGGTGAATATCTGTTCATGAATACTTGTCTGTGTGAATTTCAACAAATAAATCCAGTTGGGGTGTATTTTCTAATACTGTTCCAGGAAGTTTTGCTTTCATAACGGAACTGTGTAAATTAATGGAAAAAAAATTACCAGCTGCATTTAACATACCTATCCATCTGCAGAGCACATCGGCGCATCGCGTCCTATATTCCGAACTTCGTTTACAATACTTCATTACATTGTACACAATTTGCTTTGCCTTTCCAATAAATCATATGTAATGTCTCTTCCTAAAGTATGTACTAACTGTTTTTGAACAGGATAAGATGTACATGCTCCCATCTGTCTTAAAAAGCAAAGGAGTGCTCTAAATCATCTTGATATAAGTTGTAAGTCATTTACACCTCTCCTTTCTTCCATACTTCCTTGACCTAACTGACGTACGGCTTATTTATTTAACTGACAGGGAAATGACCCGTCCGTTCGCTAAGTGGCTTCCATTACGAACTTGGCTACATTTTGAGTCAACTGTGAACAGTCCTCTTACTTAACCCAGGGGTAGACCAACCGGTTCCCATCGTAGCTCAGAAACGTTACTGAGCGTGTCGCTGGTGAAACTTGTCAGAAATGGGGTTTGAACGAGGGAACAATACATAGTGAAGTCGAGGGGAAAATAGCTGAGAAATACTAACTTACTCTGCATCTGTGTATGTCTTTTATATTCTGAGATAAATAGGAAGTCAAATTCGTCAAATTCGCAAGAAAAAATTGTCATGAAACCATATTACAACATTCATAAAAATCTTGGTGTTGTGTTAAACATTTACGACACATTTGAATTAATTTAAATCTGATCAAAATATTCTATTCTATAAGGAATTCATTATTAAAGGTCAAATCTCTCACGAGGATTCACTTACCGATTTGATTTTAATGATTATTTATTTTCTATAAGCTCGTAATGAAGTAAGATTACTCAAATGTGATTCTACAAGCATCGGAAAATTGTTTCATATATCTATCAAATAAACTGAATGACATAAGCTGCTCAAGTTGACTGCTCTTATACTGTCCGCTAAAGAAGAGTCCACTTTTTATTCACTTCTTGATGAGTAAAGATTATATGTATTTCATGTGGACAATGATCCAACTCTCACATATATTGGCTATAATGGCCTTTGTAAATTGGTGACTCATCGTTTTCCTTTACAAATACCAATTCGTCCAGCTTCACCAGAATGAAAGAGAAAGAACTGTCCCATCTATGTGGCTACGGATTATACATTTATTTTTATATATCTGTAGTTTAGCAATTCATTGTGACTGACTATTTCCCGTCTATTAAACTGAGCGGAGTTATGTCCCTCTCTCATTTTTCTTCTACCTCATACATTATGGTCTTTGAAAAGATGGTCAATGATTCCCTCCTAAATTCCAAACTACATTTTTCTATCGTCCTCTTTTTTGCAGCCAGCTGCCCCACCAGTCACGGCATAAGAAAATATCTAGGTCAATTTAAAGAAAAGTTCCGGTATAAGGCAAAGTGATTTATATAAGATTACTGGACACATTTGTCTCTAACCCCCCAAAAATGGCTGACGCTTGCCCCGCAGTAACCCACCTGAATAAAGGAAACGGGAGTTGGGAGATGGGAATTGAAGAGTTTGAGAAACGGGGAAAGTATAAGGGTGAACCCAATAAACGTATAGGTAAAGCCAATAAACGGTTAAGGATGTAGATTTATTGGCAAGAATAATTGGTACCATAAAAAAAACAGTAAATATGTTCAAATAAATTAAATTTTTTTCATATATCAACTCTGGAGCTCATACAAAAGTTAAAGAATAAATACTCCACTGAAGAGTTTCCATGTCAGATGTAGATTCATTAAACTCCGCATAGCATATAGAAATTGAAAGGGATTTCCCTTTTTAATCAGCTTATTAATTATATGATCGAAAGTGATTTGAGGTACTCATTTTTCATTAGGTAATACCACGCAAAGGTTTTTATTCATGTTTTATTTGTAGTGAAACGACAATGTTAAATACTCATGATTTGAAACAGATTCGTTTTTATTTATTCAGATTCAGTTTTCAACAGTGTGACTAATACTGGACTAAGTGTCAGAAAAAATAGTTACCGTATTTTTCAAGATCTAAAGAACATCAAGGAAATACATAAAAAATAAAGAAAATAGAACATAGTTCATTTACATTTGTAATTTTCTTATGTAATAAAGGAACATTAATGTTATACCATTACTGCACTCAAAAAGGTCAACAAAATAAAGTAAAAACATCATGGCCAATCCTACAACCCCTCATGGCAGCGTAAGATAAGAAGAAAACATTAAACGTAATGAAAGGACGAAAAATAGACGTCAGGTGTCTGCTTGATAAAATTTTCATGTCAAAAACAAGGATTTTTCGGCTGTGTTCATGAATACGAATGTCAGTGAGCTCCCAGCTTCTTCCTACCTCCTTTCTTAATGCACGATAAAAATAAATTCCCCGGGAAAATACCTCCATCTCCATTTGTGCGTCCGCCTCAGGATATCTGCAATTTCACTAAAACCTGGCTACAATCACAGCTTAGTTTCTTGTCTTAATAAAGCAATATGAATGCACATAACACACAATCAGGATCTATCATTTTTTGCGAATGTGATGAAAAACAAAAAAACACGCACACACTCACACACACATTCCTCATAGCCGTTCTAAACCTTTGTAAAATGTGATAAAAAATGTGATAAAATGTGATAATAAAAACACGCACACACTTGCACAAACACAATATTCATAGCCGTTGTAAACCTTTGTTAAATACTTCATGTATAATCTGAAAAAAGATTTTTTATATAAACATCTCAACGCTATAGTCACAGTCAATTTCATCTCGTATTTTTGGTGAGCCCTATGATCATTTACTTTTACATATTTGAACAGAATGACGATCATAAGTTGGAAAATGCCTTATTAGTTACAATTAAAGGGATTTTGAACACCGGAACGTATGCACAGTATCTTTAAATAAAAAAAGAATATCATTATAGGAAACTATCATATCTATTCATTAATTCAGTCACTGATATTTAATAGGACAAAAAATATAAGACTTCAGATTCCCGAATTTTACTGTTTCTTTCCACAGAGTGACTGATGCAAATGAACCAAACACTAATTATGCCTGTGTCACATTCACTGATGGTTAAAAGCTACCCAATAAAGTATTACATTTGGAAGTAAGAGAACACTTATCTGGACTTAACTAGGCGGATAAGCCATTCGGAAAGTATCGCTCATGTGAACCAAAACCCTTTCTACCGTTCTATGTTGTTTGTTGTTCCTCTTGTGAATTAAGATAACGTTGTTAAAGAGCATTTTGTTTCTCTCACAAATAAGTACAGCGTACTTGTTTTTGAATATATATTTTTTCCAAAACATTTCTCAATAATTAACAAGGGTGATATCAGCACTAGAATTTATATTCCTATTTTCAAACAAGTTTGTTCGAAAAGCAAATAATTTATAAGGATCCATTTCCATGTTAATATTGTCTTCTAATTTTTGGTTGAGAGTCAGCAAAATAACATTTTTATTTGTCGTTGCTGAAGTTTTTTTTATATCTGAGTGAATAAAAATACCAAGTTTTAAAGACGCTACTGATGCGCTATACCGCGTTTGTTATTACTGATCTGGCAATCGAAATCATGCCTACTGAAACACTCCCTTTTTATGGTGGTGCTATAGAGCAAAAAAAAAAAAAAGAAAGAAAGAAAAAAGAAAAAAGTAAATATACATATGGCTTGTCTACGTGATAGTCACTAAACTTACAGGTCTTTGGTTCTCACTTTTTCAATGTGAAATTAATGGAAGTTTGTTAAACTCTTTTTAGAACTAAGAATTATTTCCGTTATTCATGATTATATTTGTCTTCAAAAGAATCCGTTATCATCAACGTAGGGGAGAACTGAAATTTCGTAGAAATGGTCGATGATTCAGAATCGTCCATAGTTTGGTTATTTTTATACTATCATGAGTGAACTTTTTATGAAGTGGCGTTGACTATTTTTAAGGAGACAAACCTTACATGGGTTTGTAATGACTTGCTAGTAATTGACCTAAAATTTCAGCAGGATAACTAGGATGGACTTTGGGAGGATATACCACGGAAGAAATGAGAGGTATGGGCATACGTAAATTGCATAAAAGAAGAGCACTTCAGGTGGACAGGAGCGAGCATGACCATTACATTTTTCTAGTACATTTAGATATAGCATTGTGGTGCATTAGAAAGAATCTGATTCAAAAACTAATATTGGCTTTCGAGTAAAAAATAATGTTATCGAGCAGGATAAGGATATTTGCAATCTTGCTTCGATTAAAATAGCCCTTAAATGGACGTTGATGTCGTTGCGTTTTCTATATTGGATACACTGACCTCGCTGTTGAAGTCCGTATCGAAATTCTTCCGCCTAAATTGTACAGGAATTCAGTCGCATGCCAAATGAAGCCAGTAACCGTTGGTCAAAAGTCTGTTTAAAGGATTTCCCACCTTTTCTAAATCGAATCAAGAAAGGTTCTAATCATTTGCTAATGTCAAACTTCTGATAGATACCTAGGCAGTCTATACAGTGGATATATATATATATATATATATATATATATATATATATATATATATATATATATATATATATATATATATATATATATATATATATATATATCTATATATATATATATATATATGTATATATGTATATATATCTAAATAAAAGGAGCCCATAAAAACACCAAAATGTAGAGAGAAAAGTACTATATTTCAGAGACTGCTGTCTCTCTCTTCAGGTATATGAATGAGAAAAGTTTACAGAAAAGGTGGTATTTATACCAAGAGATTCGTCCACAAGTAAGCCAATTTAGGTCACCCCCGCTGATAATCTTCCTTTAATCTTCTTAAGGCGTTTGGTTGAATGAACACTGCGTCGACGATGTCCGATGTCCAATTCCCTTTTGAGATGTTCATTACCTGCTTCTCTTTTATTAAGGCCAAAATTCCATCATTTGACTCTTGTACCGGCAGTTGCTGCTATATATTAACACGTGACATATTCCAGTTTATTCTATGGTTATGTTCATTTATATGGTTGAAAATAGCCGAGTTCTGTTGTCCATACCTAACGGACCGTTGTGTTGTATAATCTCGGGGAAGTGATTTACCTGTAAATCCGATGTAAGATTGGTCACAGTCCTGGCATGGGATCTCATATACCCCAGAGTCTTTGGGCGATGTCTTTTGTTGGCGTTAATCAGGGATTTGGCTAAGGTATTTGGGTAGGTAAATGCAAAAGGGTTGGATTTCCCAAGGGTGTGAGTTACTCTCTTAATCGTCTCCAGGTGGGGAATTTTTATTTTATTGTTGGGTGTGTCTCTGGTCTTGTCTTTAGGGGGTCGGTAGAGAATTACGTTTGCTTTTTGAATTGCTTTCTCAATTAATATGGTCAGGATACTTTAAAGATGAAAGTTGCTTGCGAATTAGTTCAAATTCTTTTTCCAGGAAATCTGGGGAACAAATTCGTAAGGCTCTTAAGAATAGGTTGCTAGCTACGCCTATCTTGATATTATTGTCATGATAGCTAAAGTAGTGAATATATGAAAGTGAGAACGTTGGTTTTCTGTATATGGTAAATTTGTATTCTGTCGTGTCTTTGATTATTAAAACATCAAGAAAAGGAATTTTGTTGTCTGTTTCCCATCCAACTTTAAATTTGATGCTGGGCACTAATGCGTTTAATTTTGAGAGGAATTCATTAAATTACCCCACTTATTATCCCAAAATGTTAGTATGTCATCCACGTATCTCATCCACAGCATGTTTTGTTTTTGGGTTTTATTGCATTTATTACTGTAGTTTCAAGTATTCCATGTACAGATTGGCTAAAATAGGACTTAAAGGACTACCCATACTACACCCGAATTTTTGCTTGTAGAATGATTCCCCGAATGAAAATACGTTATTAGATGCACATAATTCAACTAACTTTATTATTTTGTCAAGTGCCAAAGGGAAATGATCTGAATAGGGGATAATTTTTCCCGTAAAAACTGAAGAACGTCCTGTACTGGTACTTTTGTGAATAGGAGTCTAAACGGTCCCAGGCTTAAAAGAAGTTTTTATGTTGTGAAGTGGTATATGTGCTTCTCTGAATTTGTGACAAAAGTCTTCGAATGTTTGATGTGGCTGGGAGAAAAAGTGCCTAAAAAAAGGAGAAAGGAGGCCAGCTAACCATTTAGAAATTTTGTAATTGAAAGCTCCGGCGCATGAAACGATGGGTCTGAATGGAAGATTGTCTTTGTGAGTTTTGGGAAGACCATAAAAGTAGGGTAATTTAGGATTAATTACTTTAAATTTCTCTAATAGTTCAATACTCTTTTTGTCTTGGCCAATTAATCTTACTTTCCGAAAAAATTCTGTGGGAACGTTCTAGAGGGGATTTTTCGTCAGTTTTTCGTAAGTATTGTGTCGCTAAGGAGCTGGTTGATTTTGCTCGAGGTAGAAGTCTTTGTCCATTATTACAATTTTGCCGTCTTTGTCGGATCTACTTATTATAACATCTAACTTTTTTAGCGAGTGGATGGCTATCATGAATCTGCGGGGAACAGGATATTTCTTATGAAGGTCAGTTAAAGCATTTAGTAACACTCCTTTTAAACATATCTCTTCACGGCTGTAGTTTTTGTCAGATATAAGTTTATCAAAAGCCACTATGAAGTCTAGGTTGTTTTTGCGGTCTGGCATAAGGGCAAAGGATAAGCCTAAATTTAAAACTAAATGTTGATTTAAAGTAAGGGGGGTGTTGGATAAGTTTAAAACTTTGTCTTGTTGTTCAAGATTATTCCATGCGCTATTATCTATTAGGTTATTTAACTTGCGTAAAAGTCTGTTGGGAATGAGTCACGCTATTATAGGCAGCAATGCGGAACAGAATGAAATCAGATACCTGTATACGTGGTTCCGTAGTGAGGAGGCGAAGATTAGATTGAGTTCCATATATCACTCTGCGTAGCACGAAGATGTCGTTTCTCGTATTGGTGATTCTTTTCTTCCAGGAAAATCTTGTGTGATGAGGGAAGGGGTTTGATTGCAGAGTCCATCTCCCGAATCCGTACATTTTTGGAAGTACTTGTTCTTTTAGGCCATTCTTCCAAAAAGTGTTTTTGGTTTTTCAGCCGGTGTAGTCTGTTCAGTTCTTTTTCAAACTTGCGGAAAACTGGCTTGACTTCTGGAAGTGAGTGAAGAATCGTGGAAAGGCGGTTGAATTCCATAATGGGCTGACAATGACTGGTAAAAATGTTCTGTAACAACAGAATTCCATCTAATAAAAGGAGCCCATAAAAACACCAAAATGTAGAGAGAAAAGTACTATATTTCAGAGACTGCTGTCTCTCTCTTCAGGTATATGAATGAGAAAAGTTTACAGAAAAGTGGTATTTATACCAAGAGATTCGTCCACAAGTAACGCCAATTTAGGGTCACCCCCGCTGATAATCTTCCTTTAATCTTCTTGAACGTTGGTTGAATGAACACTGCGTCGACGATGTCCGATGTCCAATTCCCTTTTGAGATGTTCATTACCTGCTTCTTTTTTATTAAGGCCGATTCCATCATTTGACTCTTGTACCGGCAGTTTGCTGCTATAAATTACACGTGCATATTCCAGTTTATTCTATGGTTATGTTCATATATATGGTTGAAAATAGCCGATTCTGTTGTCCATACCTAACTGACCGTTTGTGTTGTATTAATCTCTGGGGAAGTGATTTACCTGTAAATCCGATGTAAGATTGGTCACAGTCCTGGCATGGGATCTCATATACCCCAGAGTCTTTGGGCGATGTCTTTTGTTGGACGTTAATCAGGGATTTGGCTAAGTATTTGGGTAGGTAAATGCAAAAGGGTTGGATTTCCAAGGGTGTGAGTTACTCTCTTAATCGTCTCCAGGTGGGGAATTTTTATTTTATTGTTGGGTGTGTCTCTGGTCTTGTCTTTAGGGGGTCGGTAGAAAATTACGTTTGCTTTTGAATTGCTTTCTCAATTATATGGTCAGGATACTTTAAAAAGATGAAAGTTGCTTGCGAATTAGTTCAAATTCTTTTTCCAGGAAATTCTTGGGGAACAAAATTCGTAAAGGCTCTTTAAGAATAGGTTGCTAGCTAACACCTATCTTGATATTATTGTCATGATAGCTAAAGTAGTGAATAAAATGAAAGTGAGAACGTTGGTTTCTGTATATGGTAAAGGTAAATTTGTATTCTGTCGTGTCTCTGATTATTAAAACATCAAGAAAAGGAATTTTGTTGTCTGTTTCCCATTCAACTTTAAATTTGATGCTGGGCACTAATGCGTTTAATTTTGAGAGGAATTCATTAAAATTACCCCACTTATTATCCCAAAATGTTAGTATGTCATCCACGTATCTCATCCACAGCATGTTTTTGGGTTTTATTGCATTTATTACTGTAGTTTCAAAAGTATTCAATGTACAGATTGGCTAAAATAGGACTTAAAGGACTACCCATACTACACCCGAAGTTTTTTGCTTGTAGAATGATTCCCCGAATGAAAATACGTTATTAGATGCACATAATTCAACTAACTTTATTATTTTGTCAAGTGCCAAAGGGAAATGATCTGAATAGGGGGATAATTTTTCCCTTAAAAACTGAAGAACGTCCTGTACTGGTACTTTTGTGAATAGGGAGTCTACGTCCAGGCTTAAAAGTTTTATGTTGTGATAGGTGTAGCTAGCAACCTATTCTTAAGAGCCTTACGAATTTGTTCCCCAGATTTCCTTGAAAAAGAATTTGAACTAATTCGCAAGCAACTTTCATCTTTAAAGTATCCTGACCATATATTGAGAAAGCAATTCAAAAAGCAAACTGTAAAATAATTTTCTACCGACCCCCTAAAGACAAGACCAGAGACACACCCAACAATAAAATAAAAATTCCCCACCTGGAGACGATTAAGAGAGTAACTCACACCCTTGGGAAATCCAACCCTTTTGCATTTACCTACCCAAATACCTTAGCCAAATCCCTGATTAAACGTCCAACAAAAGACATCGCCCAAAGACTCTGGGGTATAATGAGATCCCATGCCAAGGACTGTGACCAATCTTACATCGGATTTACAGGTAAATCACTTCCCCAGAGATTAATACAACACAAACGGTCAGTTAGGTATGGACAACAGAACTCGGCTATTTCAACCTATAAATGAACATAACCATAGAATAAACTGGAATATGTCACGTGTAATTTATAGCAGCAACTGCCGGTACAAGAGTCAAATGATGGAATCGGCCTTAATAAAAGAGAAGCAGGTAATGAACACTCTCAAAAGGGAATTGGACATCGGACATCGTCGACGCAGTGTTCATTCAACCAACGCTTAAGAAGATTAAAGGAAGATTATCAGCGGGGGTGACCTAAATTGGCTTACTTGTGGACGAATCTCTTGGTATAAATACCACCTTTTCTGTAAAACTTTTCTCATTCATACACCTGAAGAGAGAGACAGCAGTCTCTGAAATATAGTACTTTTCTCTCTACATTTTGGTGTTTTTTTATGGGCTCCTTTTGTTTATTAGATGGAATTCTGTTGTTACAGAACATTTTTACCAGTCATTGTCAGCCCATTATGGAATTCAACCGCCTTTCCACGATATTCTTCACTCACTTCCAGAAGTCAAGCCAGTTTTCCGCAAGTTTGAAAAAGAACTGAACAGACTACACCGGCTGAAAAACCAAAAAAAACAAAACTTTTTGGAAGATGCCTAAAACAAAGAACAAGTACTTCCAAAAATGTACGGATTCGGGAGATGGACTCTGCAATCAAACCCCTTCCCTCTATCACACAAGATTTTCCTGAAAGAAAGAATCACCAATACGAGAAACGACATCTTCGTGCTACGCAGAGTGATATATGGAACTCAATCTAATCTTCGCCTCCTCACTACGGACCACGTATACAGGTATCTGATTTCATTCTGTTCCGACATTGCTGCCTATAATAGCGTGACTCATTCCAACAGACTTTTACGCAAGTTAAATAACCTAATAGATAATAGCGCATGGAATAATCTTGAACAACAAGACAAAGTTTTAAACTTATCCAAACACCCCCTTACTGTAAATCAACATTTAGTTTTAAATTTAGGCTTATCCTTTGCCCTTATGCCAGACCGCAAAAACAACCTAGACTTCATAGTGGCTTTTGATAAATTCATATGACAAAAACTACAGCCGTGAAGAGATATGTTTAAAAGGTAGTGTTACTAAATGCTTTAACTGACTTTCATAAGAAATATCCTGTTCCCCGCAGATTCATGATAGCCATCCACTCGCTAAAAAAGTTAGATGTTATAATAAGTAGATCCGACAAAGACGGCAAAATTGTAATAATGGACAAAGACTTCTACCTCGACAAAATCAACCAGCTCCTTAGCGACACAAATACTTACGAAAAACTGACGAAAAATCCCCGCCCTCCAGAACGTTCCCACAGAATTTTTTCGGAAAGTAAGATTAATTGGCCAGACAAAAAGAGTATTGAACTATTAGAGAAATTTGAAGTAATTAATCCTAATTACCCTACTTTTATGGTCTTCCCAAAACTCTACAAAGACAATCTTCCATTCAGACCCCCATCGTTTCATGCGCCGGAGCTTTCAATTACAAAATTTCTAAATGGTTAGCTGGCCTCCTTTCTCCTTTTTTAGGCACTTTTTCTCCCAGCCACATCAAACATTCGGAAGACTTTTGTCACAAAATTCAGGAGAAATCAACATATACCACTTTCACAACATAAAACTTTTAAGCCTGGACGTAGACTCCCTATTCACAAAAGTACCAGTACAGGGACGTTCTTCAGTTTTTAAGGGAAAAAATTATCCCCTATTCAGATCATTTCCCTTTGGCACTTGACAAAATAATAAAGTTAGTTGAATTATGTGCATCTAATAACGTATTTTCATTCGGGGAATCATTCTACAAGCAAAAATTCGGGTGTAGTATGGGTAGTCCTTTAAGTCCTATTTTAGAACCAATCTGTACATGGAATACTTTGAAATAAACTACAGAATAATAACTGCAATAAACCCAACCCAAAACATGCTGTGATGAGATACGTGGATGACATACTAAACATTTTGGGATAATAAGTGGGGTAATTTTAATGAACTTTCCTCTCAAAATTAAACGCATTAGTGCCCAGCATCAAATTTAAAGTTGAATGGGAAACAGACAACAAAATTCTTTTCTTGATGTTTTAATAATCAGAGACACGACAGAATACAAATTTACCATATACAGAAAACCAACGTTCTCACTTTCATATATTCACTACTTTAGCTATCATGACAATAATATCAAGATAGGTGTAGCTAGCAACCTATTCTTAAGAGCCTTACGAATTTGTTCCCCAGATTCCGGAAAAAGAATTTGAACTAATTCGCAAGCAAACTTTCATCTTTAAAGTATCCTGACCATATAATTGAGAAAGCAATTCAAAAGCAAACGTAATTTTCTACGACCCCCTAAAGACAAAGACCAGAGACACCCAACAATAAAATAAAAATTCCCCACCTGGAGACGATTAAGATGAGAGTAACTCACACCCTTGGGAAATCCAACCCTTTTGCATTTACCTACCCAAATACCTTAGCCAAATCTGATTAACGTCCAACAAAAGACATCGCCCAAAGACTCTGGGTATATGAGATCCCATGCCAGGACTGTGACCAATCTTACATCGGATTTACAGGTAAATCACTTCCCAGAGATTAATACAACACAAACGGTCAGTTAGGTATGGACAACAGAACTCGGCTTATTTTCAACCATATAAATGACATAACCATAGAATAAACTGGAATATGTCACGTGTAATTTATAGCAGCAACTGCCGGAATACAAGAGTCAAATGATGGGAATCGGCCTTAATAAAAGAGAAGCAGGGTAATTAACATCTCAAAAGGGAATTGGACATCGGACATCGTCGACGCAGTGTTCATTCAACCAACGCTTAAGAAGATTAAGGAAGATTATCTTCAGCGGGGGGTGACCTAAATTGGCTTACTTGTGGACGAATCTCTTGGTATAAATACCACCTTTTCTGTAAACTTTTCTCATTCATATACCTGAAGAGAGAGACAGCAGTCTCTGAAATATAATACTTTTCTCTCTACATTTTGGTGTTTTTATGGGCTCCTTTATTAGATGGAATTCTGTTGTTACAGAACATTTTACCAGTCATTGTCAGCCATTATGGAATTCACCGCCTTTCCACGATTCTTCACTCACTTCCAGAAGTCAAGCCAGTTTCCGCAAGTTTGAAAAAGAACTGAACAGACTACACCGGCTGAAAAAATAAAAACACTTTTTGGAAGAATGCCTAAAAGAACAAGTACTTCCAAAAATGTACGGATTCGGGAGATGGACTCTGCAATCAAACCCCTTCCCTCTATTACACAAGATTTTCCTGGAAGAAAGAATCAACCAATACGAGAAACGACATCTTCGTGCTACGCAGAGTGATATATGGAACTCAATCTAATCTTTCCTGGCCTCACTACGGACCACGTATACAGGTATCTGATTTCATTCTGTTCCGACATTGCTGCCTATAATAGCGTGAACTCATTCCAACAGACTTTTACGCAAGTTAAATAACTAATAGATAATAGCGCATGGAATAATCTTGAACAACAAGACAAAGTTTTAAAACTTATCCAACACCCCCCTTACTGTAAATTCAACATTTAGTTTTAAATTTAGGCTTATCCTTTGCCCTTATGCCAGACCGCAAAAAAACCAACCTAGACTTCATAGTGGCTTTTGATAAATTCATATCTGACAAAAAACTACAGCCGTGAAGAGATATGTTTAAAAGGAGTGTTACTAAATGCTTTAACTGACCTTCATAAGAAATATCCTGTTCCCCGCAGATTCATGATAGCATCACTCGCTAAAAAAGTTAGATGTTATAATAAGTAGATCCGACAAAGACGGCAAAATTGTAATAAATGGACAAAGACTTCTACCTCGACAAAATCAACCAGCTCCTTAGCGACACAAATACTTACGAAAAACTGACGAAAAATACCCTCCAGAACGTTCCCCCACAGAATTTTTCGGAAAGTAAGATTAATTAGGCCAAGACAAAAAGAGTATTGAACTATTAGAGAAATTTGAAGTAATTAATCCTAAATTACCCTACTTTTATGGTCCTTCCCAAAACTCACAAAGACAATCTTCCATTCAGACCCATCGTTTTCATGCGCCGGAGCTTTCAAATTACAAAATTTCTAAATGGTTAGCTGGCCTCCTTTCTCCTTTTTTAGGCACTTTTCTCCCAGCCACATCAAACATTCGGAAGACTTTCGTCACAAATTCAGAGAAGCACATATACCACTTCACAACATAAAACTTTTAAGCCTGGACGTAGACTCCTATTTCACTAAAGTAACCAGTACAGGACGTTCTTCAGTTTTTAAGGGAAAATTATCCCCCTATTCAGATCATTTCCCTTTGGCACTTGACAAAATAATAAAGTTAGTTCAATTATGTGCATCTAATAACGTTATTTTCATTCGGGGAATCATTCTACAAGCAAAAATTCGGGTGTAGTATGGGTAGTCCTTTAAGTCCATATTTTAGCCAATCTGTACATGGAATACTTTGAAACTACAGTAATAAATGCAATAAAACCCAAAAACAAAATGCTGTGGATGAGATACGTGGATGACATTACTTAAACATTTTGGGATAATAAGGGGGTAATTTTAATGAATTACCTCTCAAAATTAAACGCATTAGTGCCCAGCATCAAATTTAAAGTTGAATGGGAAACAGACAACAAAATTCCTTTTCTTGATGTTTTAATAATCAGAGACACGACAGAATAAAACAAATTTACCATATACAGGAAAACCAACGTTCTCACTTTCATATATTCACTACTTTAGCTATCATGACAATAATATCAAGATAGGTGTAGCTAGCAAACCTATTCTAAGAGCCTTACGAATTTGTTCCCCACAGATTCCTGGAAAAAGAATTTGAACTAATTCGCAAGCAAACTTTCATCTTTAAAGTATCCTGACCATATAATTGAGAAAGCAATTCAAAAAGCAAACGTAATTTTCATACGACCCCCTAAACGACAAGACAGAGACACACCCAACAATAAAACAAAAATTCCCCACCTGGAGACGATTAAGAGAGTAACTCACACCCTTGGGAAATCAACCCTTTTGCATTTACCTACCCAAATACCTTAGCCAAATCCCTGATTAACGTCCAACAAAAGACATCGCACAAAGACTCAGGGGTATATGAGATCCCATGCCAGGACTGTGACCAATCTTACATCGGATTTACAGGTAAATCACTTCCCCAGAGATTAATACAACACAAACGGTCAGTTAGGTATGGACAACAGAACTCGGCTATTTTCAACCATATAAATGAACATAACCATAGAATAAACTGGAATATGTCACGTGTAATTTATAGCAGCAACTGCCGGTACAAGAGTCAAATGATGGAATCGGCCTTAATAAAAGAGAAGCAGGTAATGAACATCTCAAAAGGGAATTGGACATCGGACATCGTCGACGCAGTGTTCATTCAACCAACGCTTAAGAAGATTAAAGGAAGATTATCAGCGGGGTGACCTAAATTGGCTTACTTGTGGACGAATCTCTTGGTATAAATACCACCTTTTCTGTAAACTTTTCTCATTCATATACCTGAAGAGAGAGACAGCAGTCTCTGAAATATAGTACTTTTCTCTCTACATTTTGGTGTTTTTATGGGCTCCTTTTATTAGATGGAATTCTGTTGTTACAGAACATTTTTACCAGTCATTGTCAGCCCATTATGGAATTCAACCGCCTTTCCACGATTCTTCACTCACTTCCAGAAGTCAAGCCAGTTTTCCGCAAGTTTGAAAAAGAACTGAACAGACTACACCGGCTGAAAAAATAAAAACACTTTTTGGAAGAATGCCTAAAACAAAGAACAAGTACTTTCCAAAAAGTACGGATTCGGGAGATGGACTCTGCAATCAAACCCCTTCCCTCTATTACACAAGATTTTCCTGGAAGAAAGAATCACCGCAATACGAGAAACCGACATCTTCGGTGCTACGCAGAGTGATATATGGAACTCAATCTAATCTTCGCCTCCTCACTACGGACCACGTATACAGGTATCTGATTTCATTCTGTTCCGACATTGCTGCCTATAATAGCGTGAACTTCCATTCCCAACAGACTTTTACGCCAAGTTAATAACCTAATAGATAAATAGCGCATGGAATAATCTTGAACAACAAGACAAAGTTTTAAACTTATCCAACACCCCCCTTACTGTAAATCAACATTTAGTTTTAAATTTAGGCTTATCCTTTGCCCTTATGCCAGACCGCAAAAACAA
>NC_061107.1:119559453-119562834 GCF_015104395.2 Macrobrachium nipponense
CACACACACACACACACACATATATATATATATATATATATATATATATATATATATATATATATATATATATATATATATATATATATATATATATATATATATATATACAGAGGAAATATCACTACTGTTGAGTCAGATACAGTATCAAGACTCCGATGTTCTGATTTCAGACTATTCATTCATATCTTTCAACATTCATATAGTGATTCCAACAACTGAAAATTATTTTCATCCTTTACACAGCATAATCCACAGAATACGAAGTGTAGCCTTTAGATTTATTTGGCTATTTATTTTACGAAATCAAATTGAGGAATAGGAAAGCAAACTAGAACAAGGGTGCCATTATGAGTGTCTACTGAGCATTCATATGAAGGGGTTAAACGAATTCGCAAAAAAAAGAAAAGAAAAAAATAATAATAATAAATAAATAAATGGAGGACTTTTCTGGCTATCTGTGTAGAGCGAGATCACTGACAATCTTCCTGAAATCAAACTGTGTAGCATTCTACATTCGATACTCTTTTATGTGTTATTTAGACTTGGTGCATAGCTCAGGGTTTATATACCTACTTTCTATGAGATCAGGGGAATATGGATTGTTGAGGCCGAAATAAAGCAACTGTAAGAGTTAAGTATATCTTAGTTTTACCAGACCACTGAGCTGATTAACAGCTCTCCTAGGGCTGGCCCGAAGGATTAGATATTTTTACGTGGCTAGGAACCAATTGCTCACCTAGCAACGGGACCTACAGCTTATTGTGGGATCCGAACCACACTATATCGAGAAATGAATTTCTATCACCAGAAATAAATTTCTCAATTCCGCGTGGGCCGAGTCGGGATTCGAACTTCGGACCACCGTATTTGCAGCCGAGCGCCAAAACCAGTCGTCCATGGAGGAACTAGCAACTGTGAGAGGGGCTTGTGATTTCTACGGGCTGCTGAGGAGCAAAAGCCCGTGCCACCACAAGGCAGGCTGAATCTAGACATGCGTGTGAGCATATTGCACCCAGAATAACAAGAATGTGAAAACATGAAGGTGTCTAAGCTGAAACTGAAGACGTATCATTTCAGAAGATACGACTCTGAAGAGTCAATTAGTTGACAAAATTTCAAAGAAATCTCTACCTAATGAATCAAATGATTTATTAACAAGACTTTAGTAACAATCAAATGTGAATGGCAACGCAACTTAGAATTACTTACAAAATTGCCTAAAGAGCTAACAGGAACAACAGTTCATTTTGCTTCCAGACTGAAGAGCCCTTGCTTAACGTTGATCCTACAGGAAAAATAAATTCAAATTCAAATGAACACCAAAGAATCTTTATCGCAACGTGATCGATTGAAAATTATCAATGAAATGATACACACAATACTATTGTAAGACAAGGTCAAGGGCACATGAAAGCTACCATCGATATTCAAAAAAGTAAATTATTTAATATAAAATATTTTCGCAGATGATCAGAAATGAACACATTTTCTGAAAATACCGTTTGTCTTTTTAGAACTAAATACCGTATATCTTATTGGAACTGAGAGTTTTCACACCCAAAAATGGGGAAACAAAGTACACTTTTAGTCTACCAATTCCTTATAATTCTCCGTTAAAACTCTTGCACGCTATTTATTATAACGTCCCGACAGAATATATTCGAATATTTATCGATCATAAGTGGTTAACATTATAACTGTACCGCTCAAATACCGTTGGATTGTGAATTATAAGCAGTTTACCGCCTACTATTCAGTGTACCTGATATTTAATAATACCAAAACATCGTCGAATATTTAATTTCTGGTTTTTACAAATTTAACGATTTGAGATTAAGACCACACTACTTTCATAAATGTAATATTTTCATCCCACATACATTCACAATTTCTGGGGGTGTTTTCGATTCCGTTAAACCTAAAGGTTTAATTTCACCTTTTTTCTCAAATCTCTTTTATGAATTGCAAATTTCTCTCTATCTTTTCACTTTCAAAAAAAAAAAAAAAAGTTTTCTTTGATCTTGATCTCGAGAGGCTTCGTCTTTTTCCCGCTCTCTCTTTTTATCCTCCTCTCTGCCAAGAGATATCTCCTTCATGATTCCCTAGGGTAAATCCCGATTTCTTTTCCTATTCCACCAGATCGTCCGTCATTCGATGACCTTCTAAAGATCCTATAAAACATCCGTCTCTTCCTAGCTAAGTACTTTTTAATCTTTAGTATAACTCTTTCCGAATATTCGCTTCTCATTCTGTGATTAATATCGTATTGGTTTCCTCTTCCCTTCGTTCTAGTTGCGTTATGGGACAGTAATATAATAAAAAATTATATTTCAAAAAAGGCAAAGGCTTTATTTTGTAAATACCTCCATATCATGACAATTTCTCATAAGCCATTATGTATGATATTGTGAAACGGCATATATCATGAAGAATTTGATCAATTTAGGATAAAAACCTTCATTTACCTAGATGTTCTTCGTAGCGATTGTGGTGATTTTGTATATAATGATCTGAAGAAATGCTTCTATTGCGTCAAGTAATTAAAAGAATTGGTACTTTTTATCGGAGCTGTTTTTGTGCTCTAGTCTATTTGGCGACTGAAGTTTTGCACTCATGCCTATTTTTTTATACTTTAAATATTATCTTTAAGCAAAGTTTTAAAGGAACCAGATTACTATATCCCTACTACTAAATTAGGATTAAATTAGGCATAAGTAATAAGTTTACTTATTGTCTTTTACCGCTGTTACACTGAATGTTTTTGCACTGCTTGATAAATTGCAGGCTGAGACTAAGAATGAAACAAATCTTCACAGCATTCACATTGCTATAACAACAGAAAGTGAAGTTAATTAGTCAATTTTTATATCTGTTTAATTATTTCTTATCAAGGAGATTGGCTGTAACGCTTACATTTACTCGAGTACAAGGGAGTGTTTTTTAAACCGTTCGACTTGCTTGTCAAAAACATTAAACTTTTATCAGCTGCAAAATATACAGTAACGCTTTTCGAAATTCTCAAGAAAGTTTTAAGAACAAAAGTTTCTAAAAATGGAGATTTGTCTCCCATTTTTTTTAAGGATATAAGGAGCGCAGTTTACAGAAACTGGAGTATATATTAGCTTTCAATACACACTTATTACGTCAGACATAAAATTTTGAATATAATTATAAGTTCAAAAACCACATTATTTGAAGGTTCATTTCAGATAATAGTGTAAAATTATGACATCCTTTAGCTCCGAACAGCATGTAATTTTCCTGAATATGACCCCGTATGGATGTAACAACGCAAATAATTTTTACATTATCCCCAAACAATCCCCCGCAACTTGAGTATTTAACAGGACAACAGTGACATTGGCTGCAAACTTATAT
>NC_061107.1:119563334-119595834 GCF_015104395.2 Macrobrachium nipponense
ATATAAGTTTGCAGCCAATGTCACTGTTGTCCTGTTAAATACTCAAGTTGCGGGTCACACGTCTCATTGCCCTAAGAAATAAACCTGTTAGAACCCCTATTTTTATATCATGACTATGAAAAGAGAAGAAATGAATATATGAGTTTGTATGTGTGTGCTTTCTATATGTGCTGAATTCATATCCTGTTTCTTTTCTTTCTATGAGTATGTCTAAAAAGGGCCAGTTTATTATTGTTACTTTTCTCTAAAGTGGAACTGGTATTGTTATCAAACTTATTGAGTTCATCTAGAAAAGTTTCTATTTTTTTGTTTCCATCCCCTTGCAGAATAGCAAAAATATCATCCACAATATCTCCATCCTTGCAGTTTCAAGTTAGGGACATTAACATTAGGAACTAGATTAGTTTCAAAATATTCCATATAGATGTTAGCGAGTATAGGTGATAATGAGGACCCCATAGCTACTCCACATTTCTGTTTGATAATACCGTAAAAAACAAAGTATGTAAAAATTAATTGGAAGGAGAAGACAGGAATACAGATGATATAGTGGGGGTATACATAATCAATTGCAATAATTGTGGAGACAGATAGTGTGGCGAATCAGCTAGGGGAATAAGGACTAGAGTCCAAGAACATAGAAGGGGCAGTACAGCTTAACTCTCAGTGGAGTGCTATAGCTAGACATTGTTTGGGAAAAAAAATGACCATAGGTATGGATTTCAAAAACAGTAGGCTTATATACAAAAGCAACAAAATTAGTCACAGTTGGGTAGTAGAAGGCGCACTTATCAGAGAGATTAAAGTAATTGAAGGAAACAAAGGTTTTACCTCAGAAAATCCCACAAGCCGAGCTTTGATATTAAAAGAAGCTAAGATTGACCCTGCTGACCTGGAGATTAGGTTTCCTGCCCAACAGACTTTTGGTGACCACACCCTTACCACAAGGGTGAATCCCATTGACCATCAGCTAAGGATATCAAGGTGACAAGAGGGGATTGGAAACAATCTCAAGAAAACCAGAAACAGCCATCACATAAATGACAGCTCAGAGAGAAGAAGTTCCAAAAGACTGTTGGGCCCTTTGGACCCAGGGCTAACATCCCAAAGCATCTCTTGAGAATGGGCCACAGGGGTACCAGGGGCCCTTGAAAAAGTACTCGGGAGGTGTGGAGGGTAAAAAAAAACTAAATGGTAAAATACCTTAGAAGTAAACAAGTTACAAAGTGATTTTGTGGGTTTCTTTTTCAATCTTCAGAAGAAAAATGGAAGAAGATTTGTTTGGTTCATTATTATTATTATTATTTTTATTATAATACAGAGTTATACAAGTAGGGACCCAATAACGATAGCAGCCCATTGCATAAAACTTAGAACATTAACTGATGAAATAGAACCAATCTAATAGTGGGGCAGTTAAGGAAGAATCATGCACTTTGGGTTAAAAGCACGAAACTTGGCACACTGGTCCTTTGGACCCTTCTGAGTAATTCTGGATGTGGATCAACTTCAGCATCCACCTCTGATGGCTGTTATGGATGTTTTTCCAAAATGGCCGTCACTTTTTAATAAATGCCCATAACATTGGCATTCTTTATCATAGAATCACAATCCTGGTGTCAAAATGTACAGTTTTGAGGTTGCCAGAAACAGTGGACATGTCACTAACATCATATGAAAGCCATATTAGTCAATTTTAAATATGGCCTTCTTTTTTGTCAGATGCTTTTAACTTGGGCATAAATAATCATAGAGGTACAATTTAGGTGTCTAAATGTATAGTATTGAGGATTCCAAAGACACTGGACATGTCCATACTCTTTATGTGACAGTTGTTTAGACACCTTTGTTTTCAGTATGGCCACCATGTTTCATCATATTATAAAGCATTCCCTTATCTATCTACAATACTATCGATATATATGTTCCAAATTTAGGTTGTGTATCTAACAATCCTAAATCAGTTTTTGAGTAGAAAACCAACTATTGGGCAGAACTACATAGAGCATATGTTTAAAATTGCAAATAATAAACAAAATTACTTTGCATATCAGGAACTTTAACCCACATTTATTGCAAATAATCAAGCAAAAAACTTTATTACCCGAATGTTACATGGATCTCTACCACAAAGGGTATATAAGACAAAAGGAGGTTTAAGTCATTCCAAGTATGACAAATGTCTATACATGTTATACTGACATTGCACTGACTAGGCACATGAAAATAGAATCAATTTAATGTGATAACCCTATCAGAGATATCCAATCAGTCCTGGTAACACTGCTCCTCACAACGGCATAGAGCTGTGCACTGGCCTTGTAGCATTTACAGAACCCCCTACATGCCTTTCTGCAGTTGCTGTGTATCAGTTCCTAACATGCCTCTTGAGCCTGGCCAAGTGTTGTCCATTTTGCCTTCCATGACCCATCCTCTTTTTCCCATCCCCACTCATCAGGGCTTGTAAGCTGTGGCTCTTTCTGTAATGTATTTCCCCAAACATGCCCACCTTGATACACTACTCGTAATGCACGCTGCTTGAGGGCAGCCTGTTGGGGGGATGTTTTCCAGAGCTCTGGATTGCTTTGAAAAAAGGTGCTGTCGTGCATCATTGACCTTTACCAGGCCACATACTTTGTCATACATTAGAACAACAAATTTCTCCAGAAGGTCGAAGGCATTGTCAGGAATGCTTGGTGGGGCATTTGAGAGTAGGAGGAATGCATCAGTGACTTCTGGGTAAACAGACCAGGTATCCCATGCTGTCTTCCTTCCCTTTCCTGTAAAGAAGGAGGTTGTATCACAGCCTGTAAATGAGTGAAACAATGCCAGTGCAGAGGATTTTGATGGAACAAGGGTAGCTGCTATGTTGTGTGGTGGGACATACCTATGATGCTTCCCTACTCCAAATGATATTCATACCTCATCGATAGGTAAGCTGTGTAGCTTAGACAGGATGAGCACCACAACGTCTGTGTCTGATGTTCGTACCATGACATCTTTATGTACCTTGTTACTTGCATCCAGGAGATGAAGGACTATCCGAGTATCTGCTTCCTCATGTGTGCATGGCTCAATGAGACTTCTGTCTTCTCGGAGTGGTGATGAAAGCACATGCTTATCACATGTGCTATACACCTCTTTTCCTGGGAAGTGTACATTTGTAACTTCTTCTGCCAGCATGTGAAACAGCTCAGTTTGGTTTCCCTTGACGTGAAGAAAGCTTTGCCACTTACTAGGTACATTTGAGGCAGCTTCCACCCTTCTTCGTATCCCAGTCCATCTCTTTTCTCTGGTGGCTCCTTTGGGGCTGTTTGGATCATACACATCCCACACAATGTCCAATCTGTTCACATGTTCCAGCTGGTGTCGAATGTATGGCATGAATACAGTATTGGTGTAGTCTCCAAATGTTTTTGAGGTGCCTGGGGAAAGCATTTGTATAATGGCGGCTCCATCTAAGATCAAAGCAGTAACTTCTGGGCTTCCCTCAGGTGGTTGGGTCATAGGTTCAAGCTCATGAAGAAGATCGGCCTTGTTCCCTGACCTCATGTCTCCAGCCTTGGAAAGTGATGGGAGCCATGGCTGATTTTCATGCTTGAAGAAATCCTCAAGGTTGCCTTCTCTGAACTGACATGTAATGTACAGTCTTAAAAACAGAGCAATCTTCTTTTATTGATGCCATCTATGACTTTTGTTTAGGTTGACAGTTCTTCCTAGAGAACAAAGGTAATTTATTCTTCTTGATTGGTTCCTTGATTGACTTGGTTCCATCCAGGAACCTTTCCTTGATAAATAAATCATGTTGCTCCTTGCCCACCTTGTACACAGATTCCACAGTCTTCTGTACATCAGAGTTCATAATGACCTTTGTGTCCAAAGTTAGGAGATCGCCACTGTCTTCTTTAAATGGGTTCCCCATGTCTTCTATGACATCGACAAGGGCTGTCACTTCTTTGGAAAAGGTCATCTGAGTAGCCGGGGTTTGTTCATGGGGCTTTAGTGAATCATCAATGCTTACATCTTCGAACTCTGCAATCATCCTAGATATTTCTGGGCCTGCAACCATCCAGTGCTGTAGGGCATTTGGATTGTCAGTCAGTCCAACCGCTTCCTCCTTCACCTTTCACCATGGCATTGACTTGCTCATGGGCCTGATCAAGTGCCATTGCAGAAAATGGATGTCCAGTCTTGCGTGCCACAAACCCTCCTACAGTGAATTCTTGGTAGATGGAAGGATGCTTTGTAGAGAGGGAGCACATATCCCTTATATGGACTGATAGCTACCTTGCATAGTTGATATGGTCAAGGCTGATTGCCCATGGAATAAACTGAGCAAGTGACTCTATGTAGCCTTGGAAATTACCTTTCCTGATGGATGCAATAATCTTAAGGATGCACAGCTCCAGTTCAAGAACAAGCTCCCAGTATTGAAATTGGGGCTGATCTGCTGACATCTTGTCATTCCAAGTTGTGAACCTCATGGGCTCTTCTCCTTCAGATAGAGATTCTGTGTATTGTCCATAAGCATTGTGCTTCAGGAGGAAGAGAGCAGCAGCTGTCACTTGATGGGCATGTCTTGTTCTGGTTACATGTGAGGCCTTCAGCAAAGAATCAGCTACACCACTAGTAGCAACACCAGCATTGCAGATGGCTGTAGTCCAACTGCTGCCATCTAACCAGTCACCAAAAATCTTGAAGGCAGCAATCTCAATGTGTAGACCTCCCAACATTATGAGGAATTTGTCTTCTCCATGGGGGTCAGGATAGTTCCATTGGATAGTTTTTGCTATGGCAAAGAGTGGTTGGTCCATTACTAGGACTGGAACTTGACCAGGGGTGAGATATTCTGTTGCAGACTTTACAACATTCATAGAGTGTTTTATCATGGTGACTGAATGTGCACACTCCAGGAACAGGGGCATGAGGACAACTCTTGTAGTAGGTGTTTCTGCAGACTGTTGAAGTGAAGCATGGTAAGCAGCCCAGGAGAGACAGTCATCTTTGCCAACTCATTCTTCTTAATCAGTTCACTCAGAGCTGGCTTTAGGTTTGCAGGTGTTACTGGACCAACTGCCTCAGGAACAATTGGATCAGGCCTGTGCAGTACTACTGGTGGCACATTTGTACATGCAGCAAGAAGTGGCTGAATCTTCTTTCTTCTTGGCAAATTATCGTCAATTTCTAGGAAAGGGCGACACAATCCTTCATTCACAGTAGATGTTTGCTGCATGAGAGATATTCCTGTACCATGAAAGGAATCCTTCGATATTGTAGAACTTGGATTATGGTCAATACTGTCGACTGCTGCAACAGTGAAGAGATTTCTGGCAAGGTTAGGGGGACAAACCACTCCCTCATCATCATACATAGCACAAACTTTGTTCGCTATGTCCGTGGATATCCCAAGGACTTGGTCATAAGAGATACATAGCCCCAGATTGTACAGACAATAAACAAGACCTCTCTTTCTAGTTTCTCCATGGATCTTCAATGCTAGGTAGATGGCTACTAGTGTTTCTCTTTCTCTGTTGTGTCGATGAGTTGAACTTGTAGAATTCTGTCCTTGGGATTCGACACTGTTAAATGCAATGATCTGGGAGATGGTTTAGCTGGCACATGACATAGGTTTATCTTGAAAAGATTGCTCTTTGATATCTGGCCCATTAAGTATCATGTTAACCAGTGCAGTTAGAGATGATGGCACAGATGTTTCTTGACAATCAGCAGGGAATCTTCCATTGAAAGTCTGCTTCAGCTTGAAGATGTTACGTCGGATGATTTTTGATGCATTAGCCAGCACTAAAGCATCTGATCAAAATCTTCTTTGCATGCTTGTTTGAGTGTTGCCCCAATGTCTTGGTCATAAGCAAGTAGAACCTCCCTGCCATCCATTTGAGCTCTGAGATCTGGAATGGCGGGCAATATTCTTTCCTTGAGCCTTGTGGTATGAATCTGGGCATCCTGAAAACCAAACTCATGTAGTCTGTCTACATAGAGGGTCCATAGATCCTGCATTTTAAAGACTGGTTTGACTTCCATCAACTCCCGAAATGTCTCAATATATGAGACCAACTCAGCAAATGCAATACCATGTGACATACTTTCTGACAATCGTTCTGCAGAGTCTTGAGAGTTCGGCCCATTTATACAATTTTGCCAAACACTTAGTATGATACTGAGCATCAAAGCAACCATAGTCCCCAGTACCCAATTTTGCAAACAGATTAGTGTCACGAAGTTCAATAGCACAGTTTCTAACTTTATGATCAATTCCAAAAGTGGAAGCCCTGTGAAGGCCAGCAGACCCAGCTTCTTAATCACAAAAGATGCACACATTCTCTGTTTGCCTTTTAGGTTGATGCTCTGAGCTTGATCTTCTAGTTTTAACTAGGCTAGGCTGCTGTGACTCATCATTCTTCCTTTTACATGCCCTGTCAAGCCTGGCATTGCTTATTTGATTTCTACAGAGCTTGTGCCATGCTGCAGCATGTTCATTTAATGTTTGCTCCAGGTTAGTAGTCAGTGATAAGTGTTGTACAGTAAGACCTGAGGGTATGGAAGCAATTTCCTGGAATTTGAGCAGGTTTTCAACAACATACTTGTACCCAGCACCCACATCACTTCGGGTTGAATTAACCGGGCACTGCAAGGGCTCTGATGTGTCTCTTTGGCATAGTACACACAGATTCCAGTTCGTTGGATTGCTAGTTTTCTTGGAGCAACTTGCTTCTACATTATCTACAAGCTTATATTGCTTTGACATGTTTAGTTTTTGTCCATTCTAAACCACCACCGTAACTGCACCGCTGTAATTGTTATCTTGTTATTGTCTTGTTATACCTGTAAAAAAGAGAAATGTGTCAGTATACGTTTATGTGGTGAATATTTTTGAAAAAATCTTCCAACAGAAGCCATACATTATGCACCATTGTAGTGGATGCCATGGTAGACACTTCTATTGGCTATAGTAGCATCAAAATGATCAAAATTGATATCGATATCATAATAAATTGAAATATGGTGGCCATATATCTAAAATCAAATGGACTAATTAGTTGTCACATGAAACTGTGGACATGTTGAGGTGTCTCTGGGACCCTCAGTACTATTCATTCAGATGCCAAGATTATACTTCCATGATGAATAATGCTAAGGTTCAAAGCATCTGACAAAAAAGGCGGCCATATTGAAAATTGTCTAATATGGCTGCCATATGATGCTAGGGACATGCCCACTGTTTCTGGCAACCTCAAAACTGTACATTTTGACACCAAGTTTGTGATTCTATAATGAAGAATGCCAATGTTATGAGCATTTATAAAAAAAGTGGCGGCCATTTTGGAAAAATATCTATAACAGCCATCAGAGATGGTTGCTGAAGTGGATCCACATCCAGAATTAATCAGTAGGGTCCGAAGGACCAGTGTTCCAAGTTTCATGCTTTTAACCCAAAGTGCATGATTTTTTGCTTAACCGCCCCACTATAAGGACATAACTTTACATACATACATACATACTACATACATACATATATATATATATATATATATATATATATATATATATATATATTATATACATATATATATATATATATATATATATATATATATATATATATATATATAATCTTAGCATTTGAATGAACAGTACTGAGGGTCCCAGAGACACCTCAACATGTTCCCAGTGTCATGACATTGATATCGATATCAATTTTGATATTTTTGATGCTACAATAACCAATAGAAGTGTCTACCATGACATCTACTATAATGGTGCATAATGTGTGTATATATATTATAATATATATTATAATATAATATATATTAATATATATATAATATATATATAAGATCATAACTCGAAAAATGATAACATCTTAGTAAAAGGAATAAAACAAACCATAACCTAAGAAGTGAAGTTCATGGCAACCTCACCCAATAATAACAAATAAGCAGATTCGCGACTCTAAGGAGAAGGGCAAGACAAAATACACCTCTTACATGACGTAGTTGATTCCATATATATATTATATATATATATATATATATATATTGTATAATATATATATATATATAGATTGATATATATATATATATAAGATTCATAGCTCGAAAAATGATAACATCTTAGTAAAATGAATAAAACAAACCATAACCTAAGAAGTGAAGTTCATGGCAACCTACTCAACAATAACAAACAAGCAGATTCGCGACTCTAAGGAGAAGGGCAAGACAAAATACACTGCTTACATGACGTAGTTCATTCCATTGTCTAGGAGGATATCAGTGCAAAAGATAATTAGATTTATAGAATATATCATATAGTATGTACATAATCTTAATGTTAAGGTCAGGGTTATAACACATTAGAACGTGGGTGTTTAGTCTAACAATTTCAGATAAAAGTCAGCTGCTGAATACCAAACTAGACTACTTGTTATAAGTTGAATGGAAAATGGTGGATGATGTCGGGGGAGGTTATAGATTCCCACTGCCTTTGATTTACTCTTCATTTTTTTTTACTATATAAAATATTTGATATTTTATAAGCTTGATTGTTTATAAAATATCAAAGACAATTTATTGAAAGGTTTTCGAAAAAAAATTTTTCCTTTCAGTCAAACTTCATATGATAGCAGAAAAATGAAGCAAGAGCATGCTTACAAATATTGTCGTTTTTAACTATTTTTTTCCGAGGAAAATGTTTGAAATTTTTCAGGATTAAAATCTGAATTAAAACAAAGGTTAAAAGAAACGTCCCGGTCACTCTCTCTCTCTCCATGTGCACGCTTTACAAACATTCCTTAGTAGGAAATTTCCCTAGAAAAAGTCTTAACTGATTTTTTTTCTTGAAAATCTATTCATGAATATAAGGATTTCAAAAGTGTTACTTCCAATTCCACTGAGGTACTATGGAAATTCTGAAAAAAAATATTGAAAAGTTATGAGTAGTTCGGGACAGCTAAGAGGAACTTGTTAAAAAATGTTTCATAAAAAGTAATAAATCATGAAAATGATATACATGTTTTGGTTCAATAATGTTCTATGCATATTAGAATCAAACAATGCATGAAATTTTATTAATATCAGCTTCTTCTTCTTCTTCTTCTTCTTCTTCTCATTATTATTATTATTATTATTATTATTATTTATTTTTTTTTTTTTTTTTTTTTGGTTAATCACAGTCCTCCAATTCGACTGGGTGGTATTTATAGTGTGGGGTTCCGGGTTGCATCCTGCCTCCTTAGGAGTCCATCACTCTTCTTATTACGTGCGCCGTTTCTAGGATCACACTCTTCTGCATGAGTCTTGGGATCGCGCCTAGTGTTCCTATGATTATGGGTAAAATTTTCACTGGCATATCCCATATCCTTCTTATTTCTATTTTCAGATCTTGATACTTATTCATTTTTTCCTTTTCTTTCTCTTCAACTCTGGTGCCCATGGTATTGCGACATCAATGAGTGATACTTTCTTCTTGATTTTGTCAATCAACGTCACGTCTGGTCTATTTGCCCGTATCACCCTATCTGTTCTGATACCATAGTCCCAGAAGATCTTTGCCTTATCGTTTTCTATCACTCCCTCAGGTTGGTGCTCGTACCACTTATTACTGCAAGGTAGCTGGTGTTTCTTGCACAGGCTCCAGTGGAGGGCTTTTGCCAATGAATCATGCCTCGTTTTGTACTGGTTCTGTGCAAGTGCCGGACATTCACTTGCTATGTGGTTTATGGTCTTATATTTCGTATTTCCGTCTATCGTTCTTTGGATATATCTGGTTCTTAGGGTCTGATCTTGTGCCGCTGTTATCATTCCTTCAGTTTCCTTCTTGAGCTCCCCCCTCTGTAACCATTGCCATGTGTCCTCGCTTGCCAGTTCTTTAGTCTGTCGCATGTATTGTCCGTGCATTGGTTTGCTGTGCCATTCCTGTGTTCTGTTTGTCATTCTCCTGTCTCTGTATATTTCTGGGTCTTCGTCTACATTTATCAGTCCTTCTTCTCATGCACTCTTGAGCCACTCGTCTTCACTGGTTTTCAGATATTCCCCCAGAGCTCTCTCGATGTTGACGCAGTCCTCTATGCTTAGTAGTCATCTCCCTCCTTCCTTTAGTGTTATGCATAGTCTGTCCGTATTTGCTCTTGGGTGTAGTACTTCGTGTATTGTCATATGTTTCCTAGTTTTCTGGTTCATGTTGCGGAGATCTGCCTTCGTCCATTCCACTATCCCTGCACTGTATCTGATTACTGACACTGCCCATGTGTTTATGGCTTTTATCATATTTACTGAAGTGATAAAGCTACCAGATGGGAGCAACTTCAAACACATAGATGAGATGGGATACAAATACCTGGGAATAATGGAAGGAGGGGATATAAAACACCAAGAGATGAAGGACACGATCAGACAAGAATATATGCAGAGACTATATAACATTAATAAATCATTTGCTGAGCAGACATAGTTCGGCTTGGACGAGTTTTTGGAAACTGCTAAAAACACAGTGGGCATAGTCCGTAGTCACAAATGAATGCACTTTTACGCGGATTTCTAAGACAGTAAACGAATATTATGACTAAAAGGAAAATTCTGATTCAATAGAGAGAGAGAGAGAGAGAGAGAGAGAGAGAGAGAGAGAGAGAGAGAGAGAGAGAGAGAGAGAGCCTTTGCACCACCAAAGCCCCGTACTCACAGTGGCTCCTAAGTTTCTTAATAGAAAACCTCGAGACTTCCATGCTTCACAAAGGCGACCTAAGACTATTACTAAAGCATTCATGTAGAAGCTGTAGTAATGCTCCGGAGATTTAATATGACAGAGGCAGGCGGTGCGTTTTCGTCATATCTATTTGATTACTTTTTGGTGGGGGAATTGGTTAATAGATAATATTACCTAAACAAAACTTCAGAGCAGCTTGACAATTTATTCCGGCTCCCATGTGATCACCTCACCTTGTTAACAGTAAAATTGTGCCTTTTTTTTGGGTTCTACTTAATTGTAAACAAGAAAATGCATGGGGTACTTAATGGAACTTCTCAAGAGAAGTATATATATATGTGTATGTATATATATTATATATATATATATATATATATATATATATATATATATATATATATATATATATATATATATAGTATATATTATATATACATATATATATGTATGATGTATAAAATCATATATATATATATATATATATATATATATATATATATATATATATATATATATATATAATATATATATATATGATATATATATATATATATATATATATATATATATATATATATATATATATATCTATATATATATATATACACACACACTACTACCGATTTTTCAGAACTTATTTTGTTATATATAAGTTACATTGATAAAGGATTTTTTACAGAAAGAAAATATCTTGAATGTCAATTCAAAGATTGTATTCCAACAGAATGAGCTTCACTAAATGATGTAAGATATTATGAAGATACTTTATGATTAATTATGCACCATATGTTTCGACGGGAAAAAAATTATGTAAATCCTTCTGTATGTCAAAAGTGAATTTTCAGATCTCTAGATGATATCATGGTATGTAAGTTCTGTTCCAAAGTATCACTATTTAAATGATCGTTGCCACTCAGAGAACAGGAAAATGCAATGTTTTCATTGCGATAATTGAGTATCATATTACATCATCCTGCCCTTTACATCAAGTTTCCTTATATTTATTTAGCAAATTATATTTTTATATATATATATATATATAATATATATATATATATATATATATATATATATATATATATATATATATACATAGTATACCATATGCTACATATAAACTTGATATGATAGATGCATTCGATAAGTGTAAGACGCATAATGTCCGTGACTGGTATATTTACTAAAGAGATGGATGTTGACTGCAAATGAGGGAAAGAAACAGGAAGCTATAGAGTAGAATTTTGTTATATAAGCTATGCAAACATTTGCCCTTCGCAGCCTTATGTTTTTGGTTATTCGTGATTAACATCCACTCTTAAGATCTGGTACGAAACAATTTCAGTGTGAACAATATAGGGGAAAACCAGATGTGGTAAAGGGTAAGTAGAAATGCAAGGATAAAAGAATGCTGTGATGATTAATTCATATGAAATGGATGAAAATAACACGTTGGTGAAAACGATTGGATAATGTGGGAGCATTACAAGAAAGCATACGAAGAAAAAGGTAGAGTTAGATTAAGGAACTGAAATAGATTTGATAGATGAACCTCAACATCCAAGAAGTCAGAGAGTTCGAGCAAGATTATATATATATATATATATATATATATATATATATATATATATATATATATATATATATATATCTATACATATATATATATATATCTATATATATATATATATATATATATATTCTATAGTATATATATATATATATAATCTTGCTCGAACTCTCCTGACTTCTTGGGATGTTGAGGTTCATCTATCAAATTCTATTTTCAGTTCCTTAAATCTAACCTCTACCTTTTTCTTTCTTCGTATGCTTTCTTGTAATGCTCCCACATTATCCAATCGTTTCACCAACGTGTTATTTTCATCCATTTCATGTATATATATATATATATATATATATATATATATATATATATATATATATATATATATATATATATATACATGCGCTAAATGCTCTACCGTAAAAAATATCTTAAACATAAAGTTACCATAATATTTATGGTTTCATGCATCTGCTGAGAATATCTTCAGTACGTCACTAAAGCGCCCTTACGCACGCTATGCTCTATACTTCTCTCATGCTCGAACTCTCTGACTTCTTAGAAGTTGAGGTTGATCTTCTACCATACTTATTTCAGTTTCTCCAGCCAGGTCTACCTTTTCTTCGCTTTCTTTCTTGTAGTGGTCCCACATTATCCAGTCCTTTCATCAACGTGTTATTTACATCCATTTTATATGAATTAATCTTCACAGCATACTTTTATTCTCACACTTCCATTAACCCTTTCCATGTCTGGTTTTTCCGTATATTCTTCACGCTTTCAAATTGTTTCATACCAGAACTTAAGTGGGGATGTTAATCACAAATAACCAGAAACATAAGACTGCAAAGGGCAAGTGTTTGCAGAGCTTATAAACAAAATTCTTCTCCATAGCTTTCTGTTCTTTCCCTCATTTGCAGTCAACATCCACATGAGCTAGTTCACCAACCCCATCCTCCATTTCAGCCTTGCATACTAAAGCCCCATTCACACATTCATGGATGGAGTCACGCATGCCTATGCATGAACAGAAATTGGTAGTTGGAACCGCTTACGAAAGTACTACGAAAATATCCTGTGCGTATTTATTTATCGTGGGCATTCGGGACGGAGACGGGATGTCGCTACGAACCATCCCAGCATGTGTGGGGAGCTGTGCACGCTTCGACCTGATCAAAAGATATGCTCCTGGTCACGCCATCTGTCATTTTGCATTGCTCTAGGTGCACGGCGTGGTGCATCTGTGGCTTGGTCAGCATGCCTTCGTGGCAATGACGTGTGGTCCCCTGCAGCGGTTCCGATCCCACCAAGCTCAATGTGGGTCCCCACGTGGTTCGGGAACATACGGAACAACTTGCGCTGCCTCCATGAGACCCCATTTATGATGACTCTTGCTGAGTCGGGTGTATAAAACGCCGTGCAGTGGGTATGCGGCATCAGTTCCCCTACCAGATAGGCGGCAGCATTGTTTGCATGTGTTATAAGGGCAAGGATGTCGTCAATGTTCTCCATGTTAATTTAGCAGCAGGGGAATACTTCTTGCTGCAGGTAGGCGGTGAATGGAACTGCAGTCATACATGTGCAGCACAGCCCTTTTGTACCTAACGTATACCCGCCGACGTACGTTAGATTAACGTGAGGACGTTACACATACGGTATACGTTACTTGCTCGGCCACGCACTATTTGTGGGGGGTGTAGCCTATTGACGTGGTATTTAACGAAAGCGCCCAGTCAATCTTGCGCGGTTCGTAGACATTTTACACATTACTTCGTACTTACGGCATGGCGTCGTTATGATGAATTACGGCCATCGGCCTGTGACACGTATCCACATGATCACGCCGATAAACCACCTATTTAGCCACGTTTCATGTATCATTTCATAAAGATATTTGAGAGCCTCGTCTTGTCACGATTTACCACACGAAGCCCTTCGTCCTCCCAATTACAAATTCGAACATTCACTCCACTTTCATGATAAAGTTTCATTTCAGCATAGTTATGTTCTATTACATATACCATCAACACCGTAGACCATTATACCAAAGTATCTTACTTATAATTGCAACAATATCTGTCATCTCTTTTCTTCAAATTCTTGAATGCCCTTAAACTTTCATTTCCATAAGCTCTCCAGTTACATGTCGTTTATCCCTTTCTCTTATCTGTCTCGCAAATTCAATAAATCCTCAAGTACTCACTCCATCGACTTAAGTCTGCATTATCTTCACTAGCAAACTTATCCATCTACGATGGGTGTTAAAATATGGGTGCAGAAGTGAAAAATTTATATGTACTATTTGTTCAGCAATATTAAAATAAGGGCGATTTTTATACATACCTGCTACAGAAATCTCTTTACCACAATATTATCAGTTGTCCACAACTTAATTTCAAGTTGGCAGAGTCAGTTGCTCTGCTCATTGGCCACATACATTGTTGGGGCCATGCGTGAACATGGGTGATCAGCACAAAAACCAACACGATCCAAAGTCTGGCCCTGCGACTTGTTTGCAGTGAATGAGAAGGCCAGGTTGATGGGAAACTGCCTGTGCCGTAACTGGAACAGAAACTGGTTGTCCGAAGGCATCAGAGGAATCCAGGGGATGGACATACGTTTGCCGGTGTGAGGGCCCGTTGCTATCACTGCTTTGATGACGTGGGAGTTTAGCTCCATAACGGTGTACCTCGTTCCGTTGCAATGTCCATTGGCAGGATCGAAATTCCGAAGCAACATTACCGGGCAGTACTTCTTCAACGTTATTTTGTGCACTGGCAGTCCTGGTGGATTTAAGTTATTAAAAAAATCTTGCGGATATTGATGATAATTTTCATCTTCTATTGTGTCCGAGCTGAAATATTCACGACTTTCGCTGGGGAAGTTGTACAGAAATCCGGGGGATGAACAGATGTTTGCCAGTGTGAGGGCCCGTTGCTATCACTGCTTTGATGACGTGGGAGTTTAGCTCCATAGCGGTGTACTTCGTTCCGTTGCAATGTCCATTAGCAGGATCGAAATTCCGAAGCAACATTACCGGGCAGTACTTCTTCAACGTTATTTTATGCACTGGCAGTCCTGATGGATTTAAGTTATTCAAAAAATCTTGCGGATATTGACAATCATTTTCATCGTCTATTGTGTCCGAGCTGAAATATTCGTGACTTTCTCTAGGGAAGTTTTACAGAAATCCGGGGGATGAACAGACGTTTGCCGGTGTGAGGGCCCGTTACTATCACTGCTTTGATGACGTGGGAGTATAGCTCCATAACAATGTTCCTCGTTCCATTGCAATGTCCATTGGCAAGATCGAAATTCTGAAGCAACATTACCGGGCAGTACTTCTTCAATGTTATTTTGTGCACTGGCAGTCCTGATGGATTTAAGTTATTCAAAAATTCTTGCGGATATTGATGATAATTTCCATCTTCTATTGTGTCCGAGCTGAAATATTCACGACTTTCTACGGGGAAGTTGTACAGAAATTATGTATGAAAAATCGTAAAGTAACTAAGTCTACGGGAATAACCAGCCTCGTTTCACGACCAGAAACTGCTCCGTTTCAGGGAATCCCTTCTCACCCCCACCCCCTACAAAGGAGGGGGTTTAGGTTGGATGAAACCCCCATTGTACAAAACCATCCTTAGGGGTCCCCACCATAACCCTGCTAAGTTTCATGCCCATCTGACAAGCCGTTTGGCCGTGATTGAATGACAGACAGACATACATTATGCCCATTATAGTATGATTCGGATCCACTTCTGCGTGAAGCTCTCTTTCTATATTTACTTCCTTATAGAATAACTATTACGACTAACAGTCTTGTTGACCTTTCCCCCACCCACTTGATTTATTAGATGCCTCCTTTCCCCGCCCTCTGAAGCAATTTTTTTTAAATGCTTATGCATCCTATTCATCTCTGTATCAGCAAAGTAAGGCCGCAAATAACTTCTTATTTTATTTAGTTATATATCTCTGTTCCCCATCCCATTACTCTTCTCTTCTCACCCTCCTAAAAACAATAATATTCCCTCCCCACTCTTTGACTTCATTATGGAATATCGCACATTCCTCCACACATACACACACACACACACACACACACACATATATATATATATATATATATATATATATATATATATATATATATATATATATATATATATATATATATATATATAGATATATATATATATATATATATATATATATATATATATATATATATAGATATATATATATTATGGAAATGAACAAGAACAGGTACATATTGATAACACTGTACATGTTACTATGCTTCTAGATTTTGAAAGAATAATATGTTCTCGCTAAGTTTATTTTTTGTAAATGCTCGAACCTTGTCATCATGAAATATCTAGTTTGCAGAATAACTTTCCGCTCCTCCCAAAGCTATCACTGTTAAATCTCTAACCCCATCCCGATTAACGCATAAATGGTATATACATATCTGTATATGTAGAATTTTTATTCTGAAAATACCTGACTGCACATCTCATGGAACTTTTATGAAAACAGCTTTAACTGTGAACGCCAGTAGACATGCACAATACATTTTTATTAGGCATTTGATTGTTTCCACTTCGGCAAAGTCGTTCTTCAATAATAGAGTCAAGGTATTATTTTTTTATTTATTAATAGAATTTTACTTATGCATATTTTTCATTATTTCTTTCTCTCTCTAACAGTTTCAACAGCTTGTGTAGAATTACATAGAAAATATTTTATTCAAGCAAACGCTTCCCATCAAACAATATGTGATAAAAAAAGTACATATTGCAGTGGAAACAGAGAATTATCCTTTGTGTGTGTGTGTGTGTGTGTGTGTGTGAGTGTTTCTTTTATTTGTCCGAATTCTTACCCGTGAATGTAACTTCACCTTCACTCTTTGTTCAATTTCATAGGTGTTCTAAACTAAAGAATGGTTTTAGTAATTCAATATCCTCTGAAAATTTCTAAAATTATGAATATTTCAAATTAATCATATATTTCTATGGTTGATAGCCAGGAGGTTCCTAAGTTCTTTATTATGATTTTCATAGATTATATTCCTTCAAATACAAGACCGATGATACGACCAAAGTACAGTAAAACATTAAAAAACTCATCGTTAACGTACCGTACACACATCACAAACAAGCTGATTAACGTGAACGACCCGCTGATAGTCTTCAACCACTGATTCATACTGCTATGCATCATTTGCCAAGATTCGTTCTCCACTTGCTTTCTTTGACGTTATTCAACTTATTCGCGATAAGGACATGTTTATGACATAAAACGCTGCAGTCTAGACGTATCAGTGTATCTCCATGTACTGCTGCAAAACACTTAACCTTGCATCGTTTTTACAATAAACTGAATCAGTATAATTATACAATGTGTAAGTGAATCATTATGTCACATGACCATTGGGTATCATGTAATGTTAACGCTATGTTTAGCTTCCTATGTACATTTCTCCTGTTTGTTGAATATTTTCTGATAGATTAATCGGTAAACATTGCTATCAAATCTAAAACGTAAAATCAGCGACCCAATGTGATATTGGTAATTCTAATTGACAAGAAATCAATTTTGTTCCATCGCGTGCCACTTCCCCTAACCGTTGACTCTTGGGTTAGTCCTTTCCACTAATCTCCCTGAACTTTTTGCGTTGCTATCTATTTTATATTCTTACTGATGCAGTTACGTAAGTTGTGTTTCAAGAGCAGACTACGATACATGCACAGAATAGGCAACAAAACGATACGAGACTTCATTTGCTCTTCTCGAAGTTGGGCTGTAACAAGTTTTCGTTGTCTGATGTCAGCCAGACAGAACTTGGACAGTTCTAACTGCAGGGCTTCAGTACGTTCAAAAGCAAGAGCTACTAGTCTCTCTCTCTCTCTCTCTCTCTCTCTCCTCTCTCTCTCTCTCTCTCTCTCTTGTAGCCTCTTTTTTCATATATTCTACAACACTGGCTGCCGCCTACATATAAGTTTACTGATTAAAATTTCATGAAAAGGGTTGGCCGGGTAAGAGAGACCTTTTCCAAATTGCCTGATAGTACGAGAAATTTTAACGAAAGTAACTACATTAGCATTTTATATTAATTAGTATTCTATAATATAAAAGGACTTAGAGAGTCCCGGAAATGTCTATAATTACAGTTGCGTTACTAAAATCGAGAAATTTGTATATGATGGAAGCGAAGTGTCCATTGAAATAGGCATTTTGGAGTTACTATGTGTAAGAATGGATAGAAGGGACATGTTTCATATCTTTACGAAAGGAGGGAAGTGAAAAGTCAGAGGAGTACCGTAGAAGTGCATGCAAAGTTGTAAAACAGTGCTTAATGTGTGATGTTTGCAAACAATGCAGTAATGATGAAGTTATTGAAAAAAACCTATAGAAACTATATGAAATTATGGACAGATCTTTGTATGAATAGAAATGAAGAGAAAATGTAATTAAGGAAGGTTTTGATGGTAAATGGGCACCAGGAAGAAGGATTAACTGAAATTGTTGTGGATGGTTGGAGTATGCTGGATGTGTGCTAAAGATTGGAAAGAGACCTCGATTGTTCATAAAAAAATAATATGGAAATGTATGAAAGTGATATTAAATCAACTCTGCTTTTCGGAAGTGAAATGTAGATGTTCAGTGTATAATAAGACACGAAAGGCTCAAAATTTAGGTTTTTGGGTGCTTTGTAGCATAAAAGAACTGAGAGGTTAGTTAGTATAGGGAAGGAGGACGACCTGAACTGATTAATAATAAGAATAATAAATAACATAATAATAATAATAAAAAAAAAAAAAAAAAATTACAATAATCAATTTTTTTTTTTAAATAATAATAATAACATATGGGCAAAACATATGGAGCAATCCGGTATCACACAACAAACATGCAACATGGCTCCAGGAAGTCAAGGAAGAAGAAACAGGGAGAATAAAACAAAGATTCACAGACATCACGACAGACACAGTCAGACACCAACTAAAGAAAATGCCAAACTGGAAACCCCAGGTCCGATGAAGTCCATGGATACTGGCTCAAAAACTTCAAGCCCTACACCCACGAATAGCAGAACAACTCCAGCATTGTATCTCAAATCACCAAGCACCCAAAAAGGATGACCACAGGAAGAACATCCTTAGTACAAAAAGACAAGAGTAAGGGAAATATAGCCAGTAACTACAGGCCTATCACCTGCCTACCAATAATGTGGAAGTTACTAACAGGTATCATCAGTGAAAGGCTATACAACTACCTAGAGGAGACAAAACACCATCCCCTACCAACAGAAAGGCTGCAGAAGGAAGTGTAGGGGCACAAAAGACCAGTCCTGATAGACAAAAATGGTAATGAAGAACAGTAGGAGAAGGAAACCAACCTAAGCATGGCATGGATAGACTATAAGAAAGCCTTCGACATGATACCACACACATGGCTAATAGAATGCCTGAAAATATATGGGGCAGAGGAAAATACCATCAGCTTCCTCAAAAATACAATGCGCAACTGGAATACAATACTTACAAGCTCTGGAATAAGACTAGCAGAGGTTAATATCAGGAGAGGGATCTTCCAGGGCGACTCACTGTCCCCACTACTCTTCGTTAGTAGCCATGCTTTACCATGACAAAACAGTACTCTCCAGAAGATGGATTGGCCGAGGGTACCAACTCAAGAAAAGAGGCAACAAAATCAACCATCTGATGTTCATGACGACATCAAGCTGTATGGTAAGCGCATCAAGGAAATAGATACCCTAATCCAGACTGTAAGGATTGTATCTGGGACATCAGAATGGAGTTTGGAATAGAAAAATGCGCCTTAGTCAACATACAAAAAGGCAAAGTAACGAGAACTGAAGGATAAAGCTACCAGATGGGAGCAACATCAAACACATAGATGAGACAGGATACAAATACCTGGGAATAATGGAAGGAGAGATATAAAACACCAAGAGATGAAGGATACGATCAGGAAAGAATATATGCAGAGACTCAAGGCGATACTCAAGTCAAAACTCAATGGAGGAAATATGATAAAAGCCATAAACACATGGGCAGTGCCAGTAATCAGATACAGCGAGGAATAGTGGAATGGACGAAGGCAGAACTCCGCAGCATAGATCAGAAAACCAGGAAACAAATGACAATACACAAAGCACTACACCCAAGAGCAAATACGGACAGACTATACATAACACGAAAGGAAGGAGGGAGAGGACTACTAAGTATAGAGGACTGCGTCAACATTGAAAACAGAGCACTGGGGCAAATATCTGAAAACCAGTGAAGACGAGTGGCTAAAGAGTGCATGGGAAGAAGGACTAATAAAAGTAGACGAAGACCCAGAAATATACAGAGACAGGAGAAAGACAGAGAGAACAGAGGACTGGCACAACAAACCAATGCACGGACAATACATGAGACAGACTAAAGAACTAGCCAGCGATGACAATTGGCAATGGCTACAGAGGGGAGAGCTAAAGAAGGAAACTGAAGGAATGATAACAGCGGCAAGATCAGGCCCTAAGAACCAGATATGTTCAAAGTACGATAGACGGAAATAACATCTCTCCATATGTAGGAAGTGCAATACGAAAAAATGAAACCATAAACCACATAGCAAGTGAATGCCCGGCACTTGCACAGAACCCAGTACAAAAAGAGGCATGATTCAGTGGCAAAAGCCCTCCACTGGAGCCTGTGCAAGAAACATCAGCTACCTTGCAGTAATAAAGTGGTACGAGCACCAACCTGAGGGAGTGATAGAAAACGATCAGGCAAAGATCCTCTGGGACTATGGTATCAGAACGGATAGGGTGATACATGCAAATAGACCAGACGTGACGTTGATTGACAAATCAAGAGAAAGTATCACTCATTGATGTTGCAATACCATGGGACACCAGAGTTGAAGAGAAAGAGAGGGAAAAAATGGATAAGTATCAAGATCTGAAAATAGAAATAAGAAGGATATGGGATATGCCAGTGGAAATCGTACCCATAATCATAGGAGCACTAGGCACGATCCCAAGATCCCTGAAAAGGAATCTAGAAAAACTAGAGGCTGAAGTAGCTCCAGGTCTCATGCAGAAGTGTGTGATCCTAGAAACGGCACACATAGTAAGAAAAGTGATGGACTCCTAAGGAGGCAGGATGCAACCCGGAACCCCACACTATAAATACCACCCAGTCGAATTAGAGGACTGTGATAGAGCAAAAAAAAAAAAAAAAAAAAAAAAATATAATAATAATATGCTTTATTTCAGCTCAGGGCCATATACATTGAATATACAAAATACAGACAGTAACATACACAATCTAGATACATGAGACATAATAAAAAAGAAAAAGACAGTGAATAATCGGCACTTATCCACAAAATAGCTGAGGTAGCATATAAGCTAGTAATTATAATACTGGTAATAACAGTAATAATATTGGAGAGAAAAAAAAATATGCATTGAGAGTAATAACAATTATCAAATCCTCAAAAAAAAAAAAATTCCAATGGTCGTGCAAAGAAGAATATTCTAAGATAGTTGGTCTGTTTATGCTATAACAGATGACTGTTTTTAGTTGAAGATTTCCCTAAGAAAAACCTTGTAAAAGTATAATGCCAGCTTCATCTGACACATAAAGATGAGAAATGTCTATCGTTGACACCAGTATAGACAGAGCCTACGGCGTATACATGCTGCAAAGATTAAAACAAAAGTAATATGACATCTTAGTCAAACCAGTTATTCAATTATATTGCTTTTTAACTTACTGTTTTCTTTTTTCTTACATAAGTGTTAATTTCCGCTGTAAAATTTATTAATAATATAACTAAATGCCCATAAGATATAAAGGCTACTTGTTAAGAAAATGATATAATCAAGACTAATTCCGAGAAGTCACATAATGAAAAACTTATATAAGTATGATGTTTTCCTCAGAAAGAGTATTTTACTCTTCACGCCATGACTACATTTATACTCAAACATCATCACATGAGGCTTTTAGCCGGCTTCGCAAATGACTGTCGCTTCAAAGCAATTACGACTCCATTCATCGGGTCTTTATGCCAGAGACGGAATCCTGCCGAACACCCTTAGCTATGAAATACTTTTCATGGTAACGTAATCGCTGGTCCGCTAGTATGGTGGCTAGCGTCGTAATATGCCGCTCCGATGTCGCGGGTTCGCGCCTCCCCCAGGGAGATGAAAAATCACAAGCTCTGCATTATGATCAGTTATTGCTGCAGTGTGGGGTAAGCGGTAAAGGCTTGGAACCATCATTCTTCGGAAGCTTGAATTTGACGTCAGTGGCCACTGTGTGATTTTTTTTTTTTCTTTTGTTTTAAATAGTTTTTCTACTCTAATATAACATGCTACATTTTTAAAAAGTATATCATGATTGTAGGTTATAGGATTCTGAAAGCTTAAATTGCGTTATAGTTTCGTATGACTATGAAATGTATAGAAATGTATACGTAAGAGTTTTAATTCGGGTATTAATCCTATAGAAGTTATTAATCATTATTGTCTTGTCGACTGAACTTACGATTTGGCTTCGTTAAAAGTTATGTAGATTCAGATAATAAATTTGATAAGAATAAGAATCAGAGACTCGACGTTTAGTAATAAAATACAGGGCAGTTTTTTGGAAACTATCTAGAAAGAAAGAATAAGATACCCCAATAGTGAAGGAGACAGAAAAAGGAAGTGATAGCTGAATAATATGGTGTTTTTAGTAGCATATAAAGAAAATAAAGGACCAGAGGGTTATCACTGTGATGAAAGAAAAACCATTAATTGTGTGCTCAGTGTAGAGACGCTGTCAAAGAATTCTGTCTTTTATTTTGATTTCATTACGTTTTATTTTTAATGTAATTCTCTGTAACTCACCTCAAAAAACTCGACAAATCTTTCTCTCTCTCTCTCTCTCTCTCTCTCTCTCTCTCATCAAATCAGAAAAGAACTGCAAGTCAAGAATGATATCCCATCCTCGAATTTGCTGAAAGCGGCCATGAGAATACAATAGTCCACAAAAGAAAAGGAGAAGGAAAAGTTGAGTTCGCCTCAGAAAATCTCTTTGCCTAATCGAAAACTTTCTTGATTTGAATTGGTAAAGGAGAGAAGACCAAAGAGCGAAGGATCTGCATATCGTTTTAGCCGTCCCTTAAGAAGAAACTCTCATTTTTTTTTCTCTCTCTCTCTCTCTCGCTCTGGAACATTTCTACCTTTGTTGAGCATTTATTTTAAATTCGTATTATGTATATGAAATATGGTTTTCATGAACCATGCTGCTAAGGTATGCATACATTCATACATACACTAACACACTCACACACACACACACACACACACATATATACTATATATATATATATATATATATATATATATATTATATATATATATTATATATATATATATATATAATATATATATATATATTATATATCGTATATATATATATATAATATATATATATATATATATATATATATATAATATATATATATATATATATATATATATATATATAGATATATATCATATATATACATATATATACATATATATATATATATATATATATATATATATATATACTATATATATATATATATATATATATATATATATATATTATATATATCATATATATACATATATATATATATATATATATATATATATATATATATATATATATATATCTATATTGTAATACGAACGGATTGAATATATTTGTTACTCGTTAACAGGTTACCGCTTTTTATGCCTCAGTATTTCTGGAACCATAATTAATGGGGGAAAACCATTCTCAATTCACAAAAGCAGCTCTTCCATTAATATCTAATCTAATATTCCGTTTTCGGGGAATCATTTGCTGCTAAAATTGAAATGCCTGAATGGGTTAACTTTTGTCGGCATGTACAACCTCTTAAACTTCTATTTATGTAGTTTGCATGCGTATTGCCCTAATCGAAGTATAACACTATCCTGAATATATAATAACTTCAAATTGACAAGTCATTCAGCTTAAAGGCCAACGGCTTAATTGAATGCGAATGTTGTCTTTATTATAAAACCAAGTTTTAGCCTAATGATTAATTTTGGCTTTAAATTTAGTTATTTCATTTGTTTCTTTGTACGGTCCTATTACCAACCTCTTTCCTGTCTTTGAGCGCATGTATTCCCCTTTTTGGATTAATCATTTAGATATGATTCCTTATGCTATTCATAATCAAATTATCTACCTACAGGATGCTAGCAAGTGATTGTGCTTTATCAAAGGGAACAAACAACTTGTGAGAAACTCCGCAAACAATGTCTTTTCCCTGCAAGGACAGTAACCGAATATGAGGAAAAAAACATAATGCTGTGATGGTGTGAGCATGCAACTTTCATGAATAACGAATCCATTTGATATATAAACATGTAAACATTGAAATGTATGAAAAACGGATTCAATTAACATATAAACAAGAATATATGAAAGCGTAATGCAAGGGCGGGAGTAATGCCTTTTGGTACCTGGGAAGTTAATTGGACACGTAAGGGAGAAAATGTTGCAAAGTGGAGAAACTATTAAATGTATGTGCTATAGTTCAGTTACACTGTGTACTGAGGCACTGTGTACTGAGGAAAAGCGTTATGGGATCTTGGCTAGCCGTAGTTGATTTTCAACGTTGGGAAAAAAACTCAACAGAATTTCGCTACCTAAATACAAAAGAGGTCAACAAAGATGGGGAATTTGATGTTCATGTGAGCAAATAAAAATTTTGATTCCATGCTCTTTGAGGATCTTCGTTATCACATATAAAGGAATTCCAAATTATATGCATCAGAAAATAAAATAAAAACGAAATATCATATCACATAATACGGTAGGGCATACAGAATACAAGACAACTGTAAAACAATGGCAATTAGAGAATATATATTTAATCATTATTCACTGGAAGCCGCTTTGCAAACATATGGTAACCTTATATCTAAAGAGAAATGTGAGCATAATGAAGCCGTGAAAGATATGATACACAGTTGAGTGAAAATCGGGTTTACGAAAGGTTTAAGGGATTTGTGTTCATGGCCAGGTTAAGAGTCTGCAAATACCGGTAAATCATTTGAACATGATAATGCAGCTGATGGTAGAGCACAGAATTAGGGACCAGTAAAGGAATTATCTCATGGAAATGAAGCTAGAAGGTTTGACGAAGGAAAAAAAGTGTAAAGGAATGCGAGAGAGACATTAGCTTAGGATACAAATGCAATACTTTGTACGGTGATCTGTACCTCCTATTAGGAGAAAATAAGACGAGTCTTTTCTTTTCATGTTAACAACACCCTCATTTTTATTTACACCCCTTTATGATGCAAATAAACATTAAAAAATGGCATTCTTGCCAGGGTGTTTGCTGTAAAAGTCAATAAATGCTGAGTCCAGGCTTTTTGCAGCTTCAGGTTTAGTGTATCCAAATTTTTCCTGAAAGTGGTAAACAAAAAAATAAGTGCATGATTACTGATTTGTTTAAGGTGACAAAGTTTAGTGGCAATCTTGGAGACATGTGTTCAAAGTCAGAAAGTGAATTGATAGGAATTATGGTGCACAAAATTGTCAAAATGCACAACATTGTGAAAAAAGAATGTATAAACTAAAGCCTAATCAGGATGTCTCCCCACGCCACATTTACATAACAAATTATCATAGTTAGGCCTCAAAGTCTTGTTCTCATTCCAGATTTCAACGTAAACACCTCAAGTGGAATTTGGCTGCAAACAAATGAACTTTGTCTTACCAGAGAACATATGCTAAAAGTCCTCCAGCCTACGGTAAACTCAAAATTTGTAAGACGTTTGATAATTAGAGGGGACAACAACAAACTAGATATTTCCTTCTTTAAAATCACTGTGGACCCTCAGGCACAGACTACGAATAGTTTGAGATCACTTACAAATATATTGACAAAGAGGATAAGCGTGATCCAACAATTTTGACGACAAAGGACTAGGACGCAAGAAATATACTATAACTATAACATAATTTTGCACAACTGTACGCCGTCTAATCAAGGTGAAATTTCTTCATATATAGAGTAATTGGTAGTCAGGGATAGGTGTTATAAATCCTAAGAACCTCGGCGCATGCTAATAAGAAATACCTAACCGCCCTATTAATATTATTCAAGCACGAGTATATGTCGGTTAGTTATTGGTGAAAGAACCAACAGTCTCAAACATATAATAAAAGAAATTTCTGTGTTAATGGTGGAAAAATATTTTTAGGCAAGTCCTGCAACTGTTCCCAGTTCTTAATATAATCGAACATTTAATTCTTTATCGGTTTTGCAGTTGCAAAAAGTAAATCAGGAGGACTTCTTAAGTCCACGTATAATAACAAATAGGAATTATTATTTTTCCATGAGCTTATTGAACACACAATAATTATTTTTCTTCTGATAGCCTTCCTTGTAAAATTCAGGCAGCCTTAATAATTAAAACGTATTCCCAAGTGTTTGGCAGGGTACAGCTGCAAACGATCCCCATTCGGGAATTATATTAAAAAAGTGCTTACGTACTCCAGTATTCAAGTATTTTGATTCTTACGGTGTGAAATGAGCAGTGACGATTAATCTATCCATAAAAATGTAGTTTTGTTTGCAGATAAAGAATAAGCCTTAAAATTAATGATTGACTGAAACGACAAGGACCGTTAACGCTGAGCATTTGTTTATTTTGCGCCTCATGAACAGAAACTAAAATTTAAAAAAATCAGATTATTATTTTTAAAAATTCAGTTATTTCGGGGAACAATACAGTAGGATTAAAATACTTAATATGTGTTCTCATGACAAGTTCAGTCCAGTAACAAAATCTCTGGTTGTTAAGAATATGATGAATAAATCTGAAATTTTCGTTTCCATATGATTGTTCGTCAATATAACATTTAATCGGATGTCAAAACACACACATACATATATATATTATATATATGTGTGTGTGTGCGTGTATATATATATATATATCATATAGATATATATATATATAAATATATATATATATATATATATATATATATATATATATAATATATATATAATATATATATATATATATATATATATATATCATTCGAGCTACAAATGTCCTTTAATATCTAATTCGCTCTACCACGGAATTGATATATTTTCATATACGTACCTTCGGTACATATATGAAAATATATCAATTTCCGTGGTAGAGCGAATTAGATATTAAAGGACATTTGTAGCTCGAATGGTATATATGAATCACGGTGATGTGATAATTATTCATATATATATATACATATATACACACCACACACATACACACACACACACACACACACATATATATATATATATATATATATATATATATATATATATATATATATATATATATATATATATATATATAATATATATATATATATATATATATATATATATATATATATATATATATATATATATATATATATATATATATATATATGTGATTGTGATGTGTGCGTGTGTGTGCGTGTGTGTGCGTGTGTGTGTCTTTTGACATCCGACTAAATGTTATATTGACGAATAATCATATTTATTCATCATATTTATTCAGATTTATTCATCATATTCTTAACAACCAGAGATTTTGTTACTAGACCGAACTTGTCATAAGAACAGATATTAAGTATTTTAATCCTACTCTATTGTTCCCCGAACGTTAATTGTTTGTTCATGAGCCAATATGACTGGATTTTTTTAAAATACTAGAAATGACCGGAGAGGTAGGCCAACTGTATTGACATATGTGTGCTGGCTTCTTTATCTTTTAATTACCTTGCTTCTCCTATTTGGGCTAGCCCTCGTGATTTTGACTTCCCATTGCCCGCGGCACGTTGTTCCTGGTGTTCATTTTCCATATGGTTTGTTTCTGTGCTTATTTTTTTTCTAGTGTGGAGTATATATATGATTTTTCTTGATATGTTGTCTTCGAATCCATCCGTTCCTTGCATTGCTCCCATTGCATTCTTAGCTCATGTTATGACGGCATTCTGTACAATCAGTCTGTCCATTTTGTTAGTGTTCCTGTAAACAAAATTCATGTCTTCCCAATCTATTTTGTGGTAATTTTCTCAACAGTGCTTGGCTACTGCCGACGTCTGATTGTAGAGCTTATGTTTTGTATGTGTTGATTGCTCCGCTCTTTGCAAGTTTTTGCCGCTCTCGCTCACAGTCTAGACGCGCTGCCTTATATACCCCCTCCTCTTACCCCTTCGCCCCTCTACGGGCTTTCCGTTTCTATCTTATTCCCACCAATGCTTAGGTATCCTAATCTCCTAAAATGCTCTCAGGTATTCCAGTTCTTCATCTAAGAATTCGGGACTGCAAATCCTTATAACCCTTAATGGCCAACCCTGTCATAACTCTTATTTTAATTTCTTTCCTGTGACTGGTGAACATATGTATGTCTAAATTATATATATATATATATATATATATATATATATATATATATATATATATATATATATATATGTGTGTGTGTGTGTGTGTGTATATATATATATATATATATATAATATTATATTTATATATATATATATATATATATATATATATTATATATATATATATGAATAATTATCACATCGAACCGTGATCCATGTATATATCAATTCAAGCTACAAATGTCCTTTAATATCTAAATTCACTTTACCTCCCAAATGATATATTTTTATATATGTACCGAAGGGGAATTTTTTAATTGATAATAATTTCGTCCCCCGTGGGATCGAACCACCGTCCAAGTGGACGGGGACGAGAATCAGGACAGTCAGTGACGCTATCCAAATCAGCCAAACAGATTGCGTCACTGACTGTCCTGATTTCGTCCCCGTCCACTTGGACGGTGGTTCTTGATCCCATGGGGGGACGAAATTATTATCAATTAAAAAATTCCCCTTCGGTACATATATGAAAATATATCATTTGGGAGGTGAAAGTGAATTTAGATATTAAAGGACATTTGTAGCTTGAATTGATATATATATATATATATATATATATATATATATATATATATATATATATATATATATATATATATACTTATAATTGCTAACAACATCAAGGAATATGTTATGAAAGTTATTAAATCAAATGCAGTTGCAGACGGCATAATTTCATTAAGATACTGAAAGAAGAGATGTAGATGAAATTAGTAACATTCCGAACATGAAAGGTAATTGAATTAATAATGGTGTAATGGTATAATATGATTCAAACGAAGGCATTGCTACACAACATTTTTAGAGCAACTGTGCAACTTAAATGACGATCCTGTAGAAAGAAAGACGGTATATATTTGATTATTATTTTGAACTCGAGAGAGAGAGAGAGAGAGAGAGAGATACTGCCTCCTTTAATTTTCGTCTATCCTTTCTCGACATCTGCAGCGCGTGTCAACAAGTTTGAAACTCTAGCTGAACCTATTAGTGAGGAGGGAAGCCATGTTGATTGTCCTTTTTTGTTGCGTATTATTTCGTGGGCCAATACTCTGTGATCCAGTGAGTTTGGAGCAAGGATTTCCGTAGAACTTTTATAAAGAAATACTGAATGGCTTTGAAATTTATTTAATTTCTCTGGTATAGTTGAAAATATATCTGGCATTAAATATGAAACTTTCAGCTTGATTTGCAATTCCATCATGCTCTAAATAAACTGTGTCTAAAAGAAGAATGAAAATAAAACAAAAATAGAATTTGAGTTATTTGCTTTGATAATAAATCTAGATACTCTTGCATGATCCATGTTATTACAGCCTGTGCTCTGCTGCCACACTTTGGTTTAGTCGGTAAGATCGGCAGCTAATCATTTGACTCACTATGACATGTTTGCACATCACCAACGTCATCTGTATTGCCCACATGTTGTATCAAAAGCAGATCAAATCTTCATAGCAGATTATTTTACTACGGGCAACCTGAGTGTGAGTTGACCTTTAAATTGAAACCCCCGGAGCATGAAGTAAATCCAGTTTTGCCCTCAGTAAAAACTTCCAGCAAGTTATTTGCATCCTTGCATTAGACAAGTCATAGTACTTGCACTAAACCCTATTAACAAACAGAATAAACATGGCCATTCCCACCGAAACAAAGCCACTTACGGTCTCAATACAGTATTTTAGGTCTGGCTATATCTTTGGAGAGCGTTATAGATTTTATATCCATAGCATGGAAAATAGAAATACAGTTCTGCCTCCAAATTGTCTCGAGTTTGACATAGTGGGCAGACAATGTCTTCTAGGCGATATAAAATACTCTCTTGCTCACTGGCTGGATACACACACTGGTGGTAATAGTCGCCTTCAAAGAACTTCATCAGTTCCTAATTGTGTAATTATTATTGTCGTGGCCCACCCACACCAGACAAGCCATCGATCTCCTTAGCAGACAAATGTGGAATACACCAGCAATGGGATCCTGGGAGGAGCTCGAGTCCATCCTCCCACTACAAGAGCTCGGCACAGATGGCAAGCTACTGAAAGTCGACATCACCGGTGATGAGATAGGCTGCACCGTCCCCCACCTACATTCTTGGTGCCCTATCCATCCCAGAAGGTGCTCCCAAGGCGGACTAATTAAAGAAGGCGAACGGTTTACTAGAGGCCTCCAAAGCCTTAAAACACACCGCCTATTCCATCAGTGAGACCAAGAACGAACATAAACACGACAAAGAACAAACAAATGTACACAGGCTGTTGCTCAAGTTACAGCAGAAAAGGCACTTGCATACACCCAGTTGTTTTCACAGTCCATATGTGACCACAAAATTGCTGTTATCAATTCTAGTGGGAATTGGTAGGTCTCTGCTTATTTGTATCCACTGTGCCTCTCAGCTTTTACATTGCCTTCTGGGTGGCAGGATAAAGATATAGCTAAATACATTATGCAAAGCTCGGGCCTTCACACAAGAGAGATTATGTGGAATTATAGCAGAAAACCAATGACTCCTTTCAAATGTGTGTTTTTTTTTACAGCATCCAAAATTGAATAGAACTTCTTTACCACTACTAATATACATTCAGAATTATCAAATACAGTATGTAGTCATTCAATCTTCATAGTGTTAAATTATTTTTGAGTACACTGCAATGTTATACGGTACTGTGTGTGTGCATACATCTATTTTTTAATATATTGAAAGGTGTATAGTGTAGCAGGGACTCAATATTCAGCGGTTTAGATAATTTATTGGTAAAAAAACAGCTTGGGGGCTTGCAACACAACACGACTGTCATTAGGTATTGAAATATCCAAATCACTCCTCAAATGTACTTACATGCAGAATATTTTGTGTAGAAGAGCGTGCTACCAGAAGCTTCTATTCATTAAGGAGAGTTGTGGACTCCTAAGGAAGCATGATGTAACCAGCAATCTCAGACAATACACTGATGGACTGTGACGGATACAAAAAATAAAAATAACAATAAACAACCAGTCAGAAAAGTCCCCTGAAATGATGGCTTTCAATTAATTTCCAAGTGCCTTGAGTAGAGTGATGGCGCACCTGAGCCACGGTCTCTAGCAATCACATAATTTCATTATCATCAATAATGTTTTTCAGTCATTACGAAATCTGCTGAACACGGAAGTTATTATTTTAATCTTCTTTCCTTCCTGAAAGAGAGAGAGAGAGAGAGAGAGAGAGAGAGAGAGAGAGAGAGAGAGAGAGAGAGAGAGGGTTTTAAAATTATCACCTTTCATTGAGAAAGGCTTATTATTTATTTATATCCACTTTTTTCGGGCCGAGGAAATTCTTAAGCTCTACCCACAGAATTCGACTATTTGCGATAGAATTCGCAAAGTCAATGCAAAGCTACAACGAAGTGAGAATGAAGTTTAAAGAATTTCTTGAGAATCCCGAAATCAAAGTATACTAATGTTATTATTATTATTTTTATAATTTTTTTTTTTCATTTTTTTTTTTTTAGTCTATCACAATCATCCAATCCGACTGGGTGGTTTTTAGTGTGGGGGTGTCCGGGTTGCATCTTGCCTTAGGGGTCCATCACTTTTCTCACTATGTCTGCATGAGTCCTGGAGTTACTTCGGCATCTAGTTTTCCCAGATTCCTCTTGAGGGATCTTGTGATCATGCCTATTGTTTCTATGATTATGGGTACATT
>NC_061107.1:119603673-119611173 GCF_015104395.2 Macrobrachium nipponense
ATTTAAACTTCCGAACCTTTCCTCCAGTTTGAATACATCATGACATATTTTTTCCACATCCCACAAACTTATGCTATCGAACAACTCTACCTTCATTTCCTCATGTAGAGTTTGTTTCTTTTAACTGTTGGCCAGGCTGCTATTCAAGAACATCGATATAGGAAAAATAATTCAAATGTCATTTAGAATTTCATAATATGTCCTTTTATAAAGTTTATGGAAAGGTTATAATACATTTCGAATCAAAACTTATAATATAAATAGTGACGGCCAATATTTAATTTCCCTTTTAAAAATTTGCTGAACACAACGATCTTTGAATAAAGAGACTGGCTTTCGTTTAATGTTATTGATTAGCTTGAAAGGTCAACTCTGAAATTCTGTCATTCTTCTGAGTGCCTACAGTAAACGAAAAATATATTCAAATTTTAAGGAATGCTTAGAAAAAATGCATGTTACTATAGAGACATGAGGATAACTTAAATTAGCTATGAATCCCATTCCTAGAATACTCAGTAGGGGTCTTATGATTGTTAGACCTCCACTTCAAAAAATACTAAAAAAAAAAAAAAAAAAAAAAACAAAAAAAAAAAAAGGGAAAAAATGCACTGTCGTATTTATAAAGTCCATATGTATATTAAGTCTGGCGAATCTTCTTTTCCTCCAGTAGTAGATCTTTTCCTCCAGTAGTTGATGAAGACATTGATCAACTAAATTACCAATGTTACATCTGAGTTTTAATTCATGTATTCCTTATATACTAACATATCTAGAAATTTCTAAATAAATATTGCTTGCTTTAGATTCATTGTCAAGAAATTAAAAGCACTGAAATTGCGAGAGAGGAAATCTGAAATGTTTGTATCAAGATAAAACCGGATAAATCCTTAAATGACACAGTAACTGATATCAGTCTATGGGAAAATCACTGGTCGTCACTAACACAACAGGAACTAGAAAAAACACGACGCAGGAAATATCTCATTACGAAAACAAATTATTCGAGCAATGCATTGCGGTTAATGACTGGTTAATGATTGGCTGTTTAATTGACCAATGAGAACCCAATTACTGTCACGGTCATTCGCGACCATTTACAGATCAATTAGTGGCTTGATTAATTATATGCACGTATATGAAAAATGCCCCCTTCACAAGGAGAAAAAATACTTTTCGAGAAATAATTTTTATGTAAAAGTTACATTTTCAGAAGGCCTTGATTGTACTTTTTATATAGTCCAAAAAAGGAAAGAAAAATATGAATCATAATAGATAATAATATAGTCAATGATTATCTAGTACACGTTTCATGCATTACATAAATATTTCTGTATTATGTTGCTATACTATACTTAACAATAAATCTAACTTACTGTGAATGGCACTGGAGATTTCTTCCTCACAAAGAATGGTTTGCTGGTTTTTTCTCTATGAAAGACCTAAATCACTTCTCTACCTTAGTTTGTAATTAACCTTCTTTATCATGTTACACCTCATATAGATGATTGCGTACATATACTCTTAGACAGGTAAATATTAACTTCAAGAATTATTTAATTTTTTTGTGTCTGAAAGAGGTTGTATACCGAATAGGGAAATCAGACTATTTCATAATATGTCATTTTCTTGTGGAAGTCCTGATACCATTGTAAACAGAGATGCTCGATGATGCTTAGATGATACTGTGTAGAATGTTATTTTTTACAATATTTTGAAATACAATATTTTAAAATGAAAGATAATAGAGAGGCAGACCTTAATGTTCCACGAATGAAAAAGGTTCAGATTAAGAATATAAATATTTCCCACAGTGACTAATGGGAAATTAAGATACAGAAGCACAGAAAGTCACCAACGGATAATGGAATTATAAATGATATGTTGTGTTGCAGTAATGAAAGCGTAGATGAAAAACTGACCAAGGTTTTTAATATATCCTGAATGCGGAAAGGTTCCAAAGCAGTGGATAAAGTAATGACAGTTTGCAGAGGGATTAGAAAAGCTGTATGAGTCGTACATGAACCTATTAAAAGATTATGACATTGCTGTTTGGCCTAAAAACTGTAATATTCTGAGAAAATATAGTAAAATAAAAAGGATTTTAATTTAGTTCGTTAATTATTTTCTAACAGAATCTTGTGTGAAGTATGCATATCTGAGAGCGCTAAGTACTAAGTCCGTAATAAAAGGGCATAATTTATCTCTTGTTACGCTTACCTTTAATGGATGGGAAGGTGTGGTAAATTAGAAATTGGACAGTGTGATAAAAGGAACTGTACTCTGTTTTTTTTCCATCTGTCCATCCGCCTGTGGTGTTTTCGCATGGTAACACTGCGTCCCGGACATTAAATAGTTACGCTATGTGTAAGTTTTAGGTAGTTAAAAGGATATCTGGGTGTACATTTGCAACTGAAAAGTGTTTTAATAAATTACTGTATGGTAATTACACCGTTAATATTTAAAATAGGATATTACTATCATTGTTGAATGTAAGCTGAATGTAACTATCTAAAGCCCAGGACGCAGTGTTACCATACGCAAACACCACAGGCGGAAGGACAGATGGAAAAAAAACAGAGAATAGTAGCGATTATAATCCTGAATGTTACAATGATGAAAAAAGCTGCAAGGAAAAAAGTGATCAGGGGTTTAAAGTGAGTGGAAATCACGAACTTTAAATGACATATGGGCAAAAAAAATTATTAGGAAAAAAGGAAACCTGGAAAAGGGCGCAATAAATGCTACCAGTTATAAAATAAAAATGAAAATGGTTAAATTTCACAGGAATTTGGCACCAAATGTTACGGAAGATAGGAGTAAGTGATGCCAATGAAAGAAGAGTGGTCATAGCGATATGAGTCAGGGTACATGCAAAGGATTTGGGAAATGAGTTGGAGTGTTAAGGGGAAACCACAACTATATGCATAAGAACGAACACATTTTGGATCATTATTTTGACACATATTTAAAAAAAGAAGGCAAGAAAGCGTGAGGGGTTTGGAAACAAAATAATGCAGAAGCAATAAAAAGCTTATGAACAGATGAAACTTGTTGATTTGAGAGAATTGCAACAAGGGGAAAGAGAGGAGGAATATATGAGGGTGAATATAAAGGCATAATTGGGAAGTGCTTGACAATATAAGTGCAAGATAATGGTAAATCTTTTGGATATCTGGTGTGTTTCATACACACACACTATATATATATATATATATAATGCTACCAAGATATGACTATTCTACAAACATCATAGTTTCCTTTAAAATATGCCAGTCTTTGTAAGAGAGCAGAACCATATATATATATATATATATATATATATATATATATATATATATATATATATATTATATATATATATATATACATATATATATATATATATATATTACATATATCATATATATATATATATATTACACACATATATATATTATATATATATATAGATATATATATATATATATATATATATATATATATATATTATATATTATATATATATATGTGTGTGTATATATATATACATATATATATATATATATATATATATATATATATATATATATACATATATATATATATATATATATATATTAATATATATATATATGTATATATATATATATATATATATATATATATATATATATATATATATCATACATATAATATATGTATATGTATATATATATATATATATATATATATATATATATATATATATATATATATATATATATATGTATGTGCGTGTGTGTGTGTGTGTGTGTGTGTGTATGTGTGTGTGTGTGTGTGTGTGTGTGTGAGGTAGCAACATTTGGCTAATCTACAAACTCCATAGTTTCCCTTAGAATATACAATAGTCTTTGTGAGAGAGCAGAACCGTGTTTAATCTTCCAGACCCAAATTCCCATTGCTTGATATGACCCCTTTTATAATCGTTGTAGTATTTTTGATACCTCGCGTTTAGAATGTACTATTACTGATGCCAGACATGTTCATAAATTTATTTATGGAATGTGTCACAATAAATTATAGGAAAGAGAGGGTAGTCAAAGGACCAAGATTTTAATAGAATGTGATGAATTAAAAAGATAAGGGAGACGAAGAGAGAGAGAGAGAGAGAGAGAGAGAGGAGAGAGAGAGAGAGAGAGAGAGAGAGAGAACTAATGCATATATTGTCATTACAATACCAGAATGTACAAGCATAGAGATTGAGAATAGATTACAATGTAGAAGCAAGAGTCATGTTCCTCCAGTGCCAGATTGAACAAGTGAAAAGAGAGAGAGAGAGAGAGAGAGAGAGAGAGAGAGAGAGAGAGAGAGAGAGAGAGAGAGAGATTGAAGTAGAAGTATTTCTTATTTTATCATATGTTAGAATGTTAACGTATGCCCAGAAAAAAAAACACGCTATTCAGCGACTAGTAAATATAGTGAAATTTCAGTAATTGTCGGAAAAATAAAAATTTATGATGGTTCTTAGATGATAAACGGTATACGATGACTTCCTCTGAAGATATATATTGTACAGAAACCATGACGGACGTCATATAGGGCTGAATTCCTTGCACCATTGTTATTCGTTTATTAAAACACCAGGGGTCACTGTTTGATGATGGCATTTTTTTCTTGGCGTTTTAAAATAAATGTAATGTAAGCCTATTTTGCTATGTCCAGTTATGAAAACAGAAGTGAATCGTAAAAGTAATTATGGGGACTTATATCGCAAGGTTAGACAAAGGTTCAAGTGAATGTAATGAAAGTCCGATCATTAACTGAAAGTGTAATGAGAATATATAAAAGGAGATACAAGGACATAAGAAGAGAGTATACATTTTCAGTGGACTTAAGATTCCAGGAGAGTAGCTAAATGAAGTCGTTTAAGCACACCAAGTGGAATTGGCTAAATATTGTAGGAGACCACTTGAAAATATAAAAAGAAGTGCGTCATAGAAAAGTGAAGGATATATATTACAGGAAGACCATTAATTGGGAATATTGTTTGGATTCCTAGGAACAGCTGAAATGATATTCATGACATAGATTCGAAATCTAGTCTTAGCAGATATACTTGTCAATGATGAGTCTCTCTGAATATGTCTTGACCAGTATCAAGTAAATTGGATACTGAGAGTGGAAGGGAAGATTTCCAACAGTCAGAATCAAGAAATATAAAAAATAAAGGTTGCCAATTGTCGTTGCATTATATATGTAATGCCATAAAGTATTATTTGAATTGGCCTGTTGCGTGCAATAGTAAGTATTTTCAATAAGTTTAAAAGCAATGTATGGACGGGGTAAATTTAGGCGCGCGCTCCTGAATATTTGTCAGCGTTTTACTTCATGTACAGTAAAAATATTTTCATACGTGATATCCTGCTTGTAGTTAACAGATCTTTTTAAATATTGTAGTGTGGGCAGCAGCCAGTGAACTCTTAACCTATCGATTTCCCCAAAGGTTTAGATGTTTTTTGAAGCAAAAAAACCCTGAATTCAAATTCGAAATTGAGGAAAAGAAACTCTAAAATTGAAACTTTCTAGTGGGACGCATGTCTGAAATGCAAGCGAATCTAAAAGTTCAGGGTTCACATTTTAAATAAAGTATCACAGCTTGAATTTGTCAGAAAGGAGGAATGGGTTACTCATGATGAAAATATTTACTACAAAATCTTTAAATAGAAGTATGTCAATGAACTAAGCTAAAGAATTTTGACGATATTGTTTAAAGAAAAGTGTTTTCCCCAAAGCCGAAACTATATTTAAGACAGATTATCTGAGCCAGTGATTGTGACCTGTGGATGAAATTTAAGAATTATGAGGTGATATATCACTACGCATTTTTAGTATGTATTATCAGCAGTGTATAAGAAAAATTCACCACATGATATGGTAATTATCTTATTCGAATAAAGAGAGGTCATGTTAGCGGTAAAATGTACAGCAATTTAGTCTTAGATATCTCCATGAGCTAAATTCCGATCATTCTCTACTGATTTTCATGGAGACAAGCTCCTATTGGCTTGTTGTATTAAACGAATTTAAAGTTAAAACCCTTGAAAGTTTTCGAACAAATGCGTTTGAACATTTTCCCTCCAAGTAAAACTTCTTTATGTTTTAGTTTTCACTTTAATCAGGTAATTGTCTAGTCAACTCTAGACATCTTGTCTTCATTCCGCTCTTTATTATAGCATTTCCTATTCATTTACTATGTATAGACATACTTTTGATACGGCGTATGAGAAATAATCAACTCCCTTTCACATCTCATTAATATACGATTTCTATTCTCACACAAAGAAGTCACGCTGTACTTACAAGCAAGCCGTGCAATTCTGTGGCACCTAACTCTGAATTCAAACCTCTTAGCAAAACTAGTCTTCAACATGGACGTTTTCCTCTTGTGCGTACCTCTGATTATTCACCCGTCCCCACATTCTTCACGACAACCGATGTGCTACCACGACATTCTCATCGGCATGTCATTTAATTACATCTCTCTCTCTCTCTCTCTCTCTCTCTCTCTCTCTCTCTCTCTCTCTCTCTCTGATTTCTATAAGTGTTCACCCTCTTTTCATAAAGTTCACTGGCCTCCTTTTCCGACTTTTTCTTCAATATCTCGACTTATACACTAACTCATAATAATTTTATTTTTGAAAAATACGATTTTTCTCGTTCCTTACTCAGTTGTAAATACATTGTTTTTCAATCATTTTTCCATTATGACTTGAATTATTCAGTGGGATCAATGAACCAGTTTGACCAATCGTAACAAGGGTATTATTGAACCATGTTGATTTCGATACATGAATGAAATGTGCATTGATAAATTCCTATCCAAGTATATCATATTTGATTTTTCTTCCGTTAAGATATCCTAATTTAAAACTAGTAATATTTGCGTTTAACGTTATTTGGAGGCCATGTTTATGGATATATTATAAATGTTCACTTCAGCCATTTCTAACATGATATGGGCTTGCTAGGGGAAACATAAATGTAATAATACTAATTTGAAATTATATGATCTCAAAAAGGAATTTATGTTAAATCTTCGCGTCACTGAACTCTATTCGGTTGATTAATACGCAGTTTCGAAATAATTATATTTTATTTAATTTTATATTATAAACTGGTATTTTACATAATGCAATATTAACGCCAGTGTAGGTATGGAATATTTATGATAATACCTCTTGAATAGAATACACTGAGAACTTTTTTTTTTTTTTTGCAGTTTAGTACCTTTCAGGGAAATTATTCAGAATAATATGGTCAGTCCAAGGCAGTCATTTTAATTCCAGTCATCATTTGAGATTTTTGTTCCAAAGTTTAATTGACGAACAAAGACACGGTCAGTTGCTCTTAGTGATATTTCTTAATCAAAAGATTAAGATTATTATTATTATTTTTATTATTGTAGTAATAGTAGTAGTAGTAGTAATATGCAAAAACACCCAACAAGTTAATTTCGTATTTCTATTTACTTTTATATTTGCA
>NC_061107.1:119616173-119641078 GCF_015104395.2 Macrobrachium nipponense
TGCTGAGAAGTCACTCTGGACTTCCTCTCAGCTAGCTTGTGTAAATATTTTACTGCATATTATTTGGAATGCACCTTTTGAGGCAGAATATTTTGGGAAGGAGGGAGGGTGACATCTGACATGGTGAAAGGGTGCCATGGCCAAAAAAAGGCTGAGCACCACTGGTCCAATATTGCCACTCCACAGTTTTGGAAGACTTACGGCTAAAGTCAGAAGCACACTAAAATAAGTCGTTATGGATTCTTTAATAGCCAATATTACTACGCAAGATTCTGTATTTTACCATAACTTTTTGATAACTTGCATTAGTTGAGAAAAATATAGCTACAGTTAACTGGAAGTGCAGAGTAAGCGCAGGAAGTATGGATTATCAAGAGGAAATATCATGCACATTGCTTGATATTCGTAAACTTCACAAAAAATTCTAAATCTGTGAAATTGCCTCAGTGGCGTGGTCGGTATGGTGTTGGCGTGCCACCTCGTTGGCCGTGAGTTCGATTCCCGGGCTTTCCATTGAGGAATGAGGAATGTGTATTTCTGGTGATAGAAGTTCACTCTCAACGTGGTTCGGAAGTCACGTAAAGCCATTGGTCCCGTTGCTGAATAACCACTGGTTCCATGCAACGTAAAAACACCATACAAACAAAAATAAATCTGTGAAATCAAATCGATTATGTTAAACTGAAAAAACGTTCAATACAACAAACAAATCAATTTGATCATTACATAAAAGTTCTACCTTTTGTCAGTAATATGAAACAACGAGCAGGATCATGATATAATAATTACAAGCGATGTAAATGCATTATGCAATAGCAAAGCTGTCATTGTTTTGATTATACATTACCAAAATTGTAACATATTACACGCTGGCTATAGCACATTCCAATAACAATAGCTATAATACTAACTTTACTGGATTTAAGATTAAAACTAATTTTACTAAAACCTTCATAATGACAATTTAATTGTATACTTTATAATAGGTTTAACAAACAGTAATAAGCACCACTATTCGGCTCTACAGTACACTCTGTTTAGCAAACTTTAGAGGATCTGATTCAGATTAAAGATGATGTAAAAGTAATGGGTGAGATTCATCAAAATAGGACAGTGGCATAGCATCATATATATTGTTAAATACTTCGTTCCTTTAATTTCTCTATTGGTTTATATTCTTGGTAATAGAGGAAGTGAAACTATATGGAATTTTGACAACTGAGAATTTGTATGTCGAACTGAATTACATATCCTTCATTCCCTCCTTCCACTAGAACTAGAGACGGGTTACCCCCAAATTAATGATACACACCTACATACATACATACATACATACATATATATATATATATATATATATATATATATATATATATATATATATATATATATACATACATACATACATACACACACACACACACACACACACACACACACACATATATATATATATATATATATATATATATATATATATATATATATATATAATCATTATTATGATTAAATGTGTTGGAAAGATAAAATACAAAGCCCTTCTAGTATTGTATCCACCCTGAAATGTAATAGCCTCTTTTATTTTTCAGTGCGATTGTTATTTAATGCACCCTAGAATTTTTACACTCTTGTTAGGAGCTGCTCGGTTTTTTCATCGCTACCTTAAGGGAAAAAAACCTGGAGTGGAATTTGGTGGCTTGAAAGGTTTTGCAGAAAAATGACTTCATCGTCCTTTATTTAGATGTCAACAGGAGAGTGTTTCTAGGTGAGCAGATCCTTTAGCTACTTAGTTTTTGCTTCGGAAGCAATTATGTTCTTGGCTGGCAGATCCTCGCAGTTTATTCCCCGCTACTTTAGGGGGAAATAAATCTTTACCGGAGTTTGGTGGCTTGAAGGATTGTCTACGTGAAGTTTCAGCCAAGTTCCCAGTTTCAGCCAAGTTCCCAGTCTCTGCAAAGGTTTGTTTCTTGACGGCTAGTCTTGACATTTGTCAATTAAGTATATTGCGACGCCTATTTTATTTCCCATTGTCGTACTAGCTCTTGGGTCTGGTTACTGAACCAAGGTTTTCAATTGTATTTTGAAATGTAGCGTAATTATTATTCTATAGAGAATTTAAAACATTTTAGGTCTCTATTAATATTGTTCTATTAATATTGTTATACTAAAGATTGTTATTAGTGGTGAATATCATAAACATTGCTAATCGTGGACAACAATGAATACCTGTCTTGTTGATATTTTTTATTTGAGTTTTGAATTATTAATCTGTAAAGTTTCAGTTTATCTGGTAATATTGACTACTTGTAGTATTCATGACTAGGTTTTTAAACTCAAGTTTTAAGTAAGCAATGTTTCATTTTATTTCTGTATCATTTTTAACCCGGTTTGGGTGGTCTTTATTGCCCGTGGAAGTAACATTATCCGTAATTTTAGGCAATAACTCCACACGGACTGCAAGTAACGGTCCCGCGAATACGAAAGCCTCTTAGGATTGGGGCGTCAAATGTATTTCACCGTCTTTAGTACAGGCCCCTGAGGGTTAATTACAGTCGACCCACAAAAATAACTAAATTCTTAAGCAACCGAAATACCCTAGGAAACTGCAATTAACAAAGAAATATCCGACGCGGATTTATTACCTATTTCTACCACAAGTCTATCAAGTACTTTGAAATGAGAATAATCTTGTTTTAAATCGTTATGTGACTTTTGTTTAAGCTTTCATTGTGGATTTACATCTATATTGTGCTTGGTAAAATTTTGTCTATTAAAGATTTCTTATTTACAGTTTTTATTAAAGCAAATTCATGAGGTAATGAATGCTTTACTTCACTTCCAGATCTCCGTATAGCCGAAATCACTGAAGCCAGCTAAGATTGTGAAATATTATTGAAGTCAAAATTCTTGATCCATATGCAAAGATATCTCAAGCGGCACAAAAATGGAATTCATCCCCTATCAGGTTTGGATGAACTTTTTATACCTCGTCTGATTTTCCTTGTCAGCCAACCAAACATTTTTTTTTTCCTCCACTCCTACAGTAGCGGTGCCCCTGTAGAGGGTGGAGGCCCTTTTCATGCACTGTTCCATAGGTCTTACGACTTATGGGCGTGCATGGGAGGTTCATGATTTTCCTTTCAGATGTAAAATGCTTATGTCCACTAAATTTTATTACTTAACGAATACTTAACTGCTTATACTCAAAGCTCAAGAATTTTCAGTGGAATTTATAGATTTTTTACAGCCTTTTAAGGGCTACTGATATTTTATATTTAAAGTCTTGTAATAAGATAGTAATGAAGCAAATTAAAGTAAGTTTCAAAACATTAAGATTTTCTAGATATTACTGAATTTTTTTATTAAGATATACGTTCAGCTGAGTTTTTTAAGATAAATATTCAGCTGAGTCTTATTTTTATTAAGATATAATTTCAGCCGACTTTTTTTTTTATTAAGATATACGTTCAGTTGAGTTTTTTTTATTAAGATATTACGTTCAGTAGTAATTAATATTTTAACATACGAACTTTAAATCGTAAAACCACTAGCATCGAAAGATTATTTCAGAAAATATATCAGTATTGGAATGATTTGAACATTTACGATTCAACATAATTGTTTTGTAATTTTAGGCTGAACATTTTTATATTTATCTGAAGCTAGAGTAAATCAGCGTTGATTTGTTAACTCTAATAGACGTTTAATTCAAATAAACGTAACTCGGTTGTCAATACTTAAAGTTTGTAGCTTTAGTGTTGTTCATGCCCTTCATACAATGAGCAGGCCTGTATTTTCACTTTCGATACAGACCATTGTGTAGCTGGCTTTTACACAGTCTGTAACCATATGCAAATAATGATAAAGTTGATACTTTATTTCCATACGAACTTAAGTTACTTGAAAGCAAGAATCTCTTATGCCTGAATACCCCAAGAGAAATTGACAGTTCATCTTGCTCGTTATTTCTAACGGTTTTTTCTTTTATACGGTCGTTCTTTTGGTCAAGTCACTTGTTAGCACATTGGGTGCCTTTGGTCATTTTGGTTTGCTACCTCTGCTTGGAGGCTTTTTGATTGGGTTATGCAGGAGAAATTGCATATATTGTGCAACCTTTTGTTCATTTTGTTTATTAAAGTTGAAAACCATTTTTTTAGAAGGACAATAAAAATCTCTGCCGCTGTTTTGCTTTACAGGATGTTGACTGGAACAGTAATTAAAGGCCAACCAAAGTACTCGTAACTGAACTACTGTGAGGCTGACGTTACTGATACTTTATTCCCAAAGTTGTCCTGCTCTGATGGTTCAAAGGTGTCATTAGTTAAGACTTAAAGAAGTATTAAATGATGCATATATGAAGACGTTCATCGTTTCACGATTAATTTCAATATGTGTTGGTAAGTTTTCTTATGAAGCTGAATTATATATCTAAAGTTTAAAGAGGTTTACCTTGACCATGTACAATAGGTGTTGAATTCTAAAGGGTTTTACAATATTAGCGCACTGACATATCCTAACTTGTATTACCAGACATCAAACCATATGTACGATAACTCAGTATTATTTAAGGAAATGGTTATGATTTTACTTAACACCTGGAACTTCAATGGACTGGTTTTTATGGTAGTTTTTATAGCAGGGGAAAATGTGTCCACTTCCTGTATATTTTAGATTTCAAGTATAAAATGTTGTCCTAAGGGCATCCAGGTATTAAAAAATTAAATGAAATGAAATAAAACTGCCGTTTAAAGACTGCCACTGTCATTTAAAGCCTTTCGTTTATATGAAACATAAGAAAATTCGGGTCGCCAGAGCGAATGGATTCTCTGCTGCAGAGAAAGGTAAATACTGGTAGAAAAGAAACATTGGATCGAACGGAGAAGTGTTAAAAGGTAATTACCATTAACAGGGGAAAATGATTGGTAGTTCTTTTACAGACAAAACCTGACTGTTATTCACTAGGTATCAGTAGAAAACAAGAACTGTAAAGGTAAAATGGAGATACTGTAACGTTGAATTAAAATTGGAACTTTAAAGACTCGCTTTGATCCTATTTAGGATCCTGTTTAGAACTAGGAACTAGAATTAGTAGAAACTTAGTGTTTTTATTTAGACTTTTATGATAAAACAGTCAGAGCTTCTGTATTTAAGTTTGATAATGAGATCTCATTACTTTGCTACTCCTGTTGAAACTGAATTTGAGTGGTGTAATTTGTGGATCACAAAAATTGGATCCCAAGTATTGCAGCGATCCGGAAGTCAGCCTAAATTTTTGCTCGCGTGTCTTAAATGTTTACTTACGTGGTCGTGTACTTTTGTGTACTATGTTCGTGTGGAGATGCCATACGCTCTACAATTAGTTATCAATAAAATCTTAGTCCATATCATTCAACTCAGTCATAAAGTTTGTCTTGGAAGAATCGAATCGCAAAATATTTGATAAATTAAGAAAACTTATAAAATTAAATGGATACATATGGAGTCTTGAAATAAATTTTCTTAAAGCAACAGCGATGTCCAGTTGAATCTCACTTGTATGAAAGTCATCCTGAGCAAGTTTCCTCGTATGAAAATGAAAATGATTGAGATATGAGGGTTAAATTAATCTTCATTACCTAACCTTGAGTGCCGAGTTCTATGTATGTATATTGCTGAAGGACTTCGCCTGTCCTGGACCCAAACCTAAAGGCCTGTCCACACGAGCGGGCCTGATCGGCGTGCTCCGGGGTTGACGGGCAAATTCTGTCGGCTTACCCGTGAATGTTGTCCACACGGGTGAGGCGACGGAGAGGTGGGCGTGCCCGACGTTGCCAGTAGTGTGTTCAGTGCGGTACGATAAACATGGTGCCTACCGCAAACAAGGAGATATTGTGTAGTCATGATAATTGCTTTGTGTGATGAAAAAGAAGAAAGAGAAGAGATAAATGGTTCAAAGAATGGCTCAGTAAAAGACCCTGCCAGGGTCGAAGCTCAAGCCATCAGGCATCACCATGGTGATTTTGCTACAAGACCCATCAGGCAATTTGACGGATCGCCTGTCAAGTGTGCCCATTAGAGGGGAAGTCCGCCGATCAGGCCCGGTCATGTGGACAGGCCTTAATCTGCCCAGTGCGTTATAGCTTAATCTGCATTTGGAATCGGTTAAGAGAAGTAGTACTACCAGATGACCATGGATTATGAAATTATACTAAAGTGTGAGATTTAAAGATTGAGAACATTTTTTTTTTTCAATTATTTCAAGAGTGAAATGATTAACTACAGTGTTGTACGGACAAGGGACTGAGCTAGCTGGAGGAAAGGTAGTGCTATTAGGGAAGGTCAAGGAAAGTAGGATTATTAATCTATATTTAATAGAAATGACGGGACCAAATATTATGTCAAGATGACGCTGTTACAAAAGACAAGCACCACTCACATTTGGATACTATTAAAAGTGCTTATATGTAACTAATTCAAAAACTACTTTTTACTATCCAGTCTCGTAGGGGGTTTAGTGCGGTCAGTGGACTCATACATGCACTGTAGACATTACTTAAGGTTCTTTGCAACGTGCCTTTGAATCCTAGCTTCAACATATTTCGTTCCTTTTATTATACCTCCTATCATATTCTCTTTCTTCATCTTACTTTCCCCCCTCTCCTAACACTTGATTCATAGGGCAACTGCGAGGTTTTCCTCCTGCTACACTTTTCAAACCTACTACACTGTTAATTTCCATTACAGCCCTGAATGACCTCATGGGTCCCAGTGCTTGGCCTTTGGCCTAAATTTTTATATTCTACTCAACAAACCAGTGAAAAATACTTATGTTGATATCCTTTGACCACACATTAAATCAAGGACTGAAGATAAAACATTATAACAATAACTGTAAAATAAAAATGTGAAAGACATGACTCGATAAAAAATCAAAAGCGTAAGACCCAGGGAAATGGAGAAATATAACTTCATAAATCAAGATTCACCAGGCTATTGGATAGGAGCAATGAATACACTGCACCAAAATATCGAAGAACTTGTAGTTGAAATGAAGCTAAAGACGACTTTACTGAAATATTTACCCCATGAAAGAAAAAAATTTTGATATTTTAACTGTAAATGACGACTTGGCTAAACTATAAATTGATTGCAGGCTCTCCCGAAAATTAAACAAGCGTTATGATTATTCTGTTGCTTCCGGCCTTGGACAATTTTCTCCAATTATAAAACTGATATGGAGGAGATAAACAAACGTGCTGAGAGAGTAGGTACTCTTTCGACCTATTAGATTTAAATCCATTGTACCCCTGTTACGCATACAAAGTATAGTTATATCTTTGAAGAATTTTACTAGTTTCTGCGAAGACATGAAACTATCAATTATGTTTATTAAGCCACAATTATCTTTTAGTATACAGATCACTAGACTTACTAGTAGGAGTTTATTATACTCAAGCAGGCTTGTAGTTGATAGTGCGTCGGGAAACCGTCTTGGTTTAGAAGCATTAGACGATACGCGGGCAGGAAGCCGAATGTGTTTTTGCCGGTTGGCAGGAAGACGAAGGCATGATGCTGTAAGGACATACAGCTGAATGGACATGAGATCAAATTACTACATAATAGTGTGGTATATTATGTAAATCCCTAGGATTTAAATGTCCAAATTGAGTTATTGGTAGGTTTTGTTATTGGACTACAAGATTTATGAAAATGGATGGTAACAAAATTTCCTGTCACTTCAAAGGGGTCTTATGACCTTTTAATGACACTGAACATTTTGTTCATAATTCTACAGAAAGTATCAAATCTTGTGAAGTAATACACAAATTTTGTTGGCATCAGTGAGTGATCTTACAATACTAATATCAGGCATAGATTAAAACTTGCATCAAGGGCATCAGAAGTTAGGTCACACTCGAAGGTTAAGGTCACACTCGAAAATCAAGGCCATATGTATGTATGCATCATCTTTAAAATTGGTGAAATTTGTCCCGGAAATTTAACTGCAAGGTTTCTTAATAGTCTCATTTTTCATCAGCATCATCAGCTTCATTGCCGAGGTCAATTTGAGCAATTGGTGCATTTGCATAGTGGTGTACAAGACAAACCGTTTTTAGCCAAGAGTAAAGAACTGCATTGCATGAACCACGACACCCGCATTTGATGAGCTCCAGAACTCCTTTGGGTGCTAGTCCTTTAAGGCACCTGACAGGTTGATAATCTCATTAGAAGTGATCTCCCATTTATTTTGGGTAAGTTATGGAAGCTCAGACATTGATGTAGTGTAGGACTTGTCTCTCATTGCCATATAGTTTGCTTTAGCAATGTGTGGTAGAAGTGCTCCTCGCGTTGGTGGAAGCTTTTTGCCCGGTAGGTTTTTCTTGTGGAATAGTTCCCAGAGCCTGTTGCTCTTTGATGAATATACTTGGCAAACAAATCTTTCAATTGGCAGATACCTCGCAGGCATATTCTCATTATCTACTAAGTGTAGCTATTTCCATAGTTTCTTCTGTTAGGGGTTCATGGGCCATGCCAGGAATGTGCGCAGAATTTCATCATTTTGGGTCACTGAAAGGTAAACCGAAATCTACTTCTTTTTTGAAATTCCAATGAATTTACCTCCCCAGCCTGCACCAGTGAAATGGTGCAGACCAATTAAGCTCTTGACTTTTCCACTCCCATTGCTGATACTCGACGACAAACATCAGTCACCCTGTATTTTGCTCCTTTTCCAGTAAAAATAACGAAGAGTTGTTGGGTATTGTAAGTGTCCATTTGCAATCAGATCCATTAGAAGCACCAGTACATTTGTATCAGGCGACCAAACATCTATTGTTTAAATCTTGGCTCTCTAATGATATCTAGAAGATGAAGTGGAGTCGTTGTATCCGCCTCATCATGGTTATGTGTCATCATGTCCTGTCGAAGAAGCTCAGAATGGTTGGACCTGATTTTTTCAACATAGGCTAAAACAGATCTTGATTTGAACCCTCAAAAGCCTCTAAGAGAGCTTTAGGAAGTAACTCAATCATCTGGGATTTTGTTTTTGAGCCAGCTAGTAGTTCGTTCAGTGTAACCTTTGCAAAATTCATTCCATCATGCAACATGAACTTTATTGACGACATTTGTGTGGCACGTTTAGCCCGAGTTTTGTCCTTCAGAGGCACCTTCAAGTAACTGTTCAATACGATGCGGCCCTTAGCTTTTCATTCTTCTCACGAATGCCGTTTTCAGATGAATGATCTTCGTTATTCCAGACATTTTCTTCACACTTTGCAAGACATTAATGCCATCAAATATAATTGCAGCTTCATTCACATTACTGTTTTCTCCAAGCACCAGACCAATCACCCTATTGTTGCCCGAGTCTACATCCGATGTTGCCTCTGATATGCTCATGTCCTCTTGTTCTTCAACTGCATGCATCAAGCTACTCTTGTCGATCAGGATAAGAAGAGATCCGTCATTAGCAAACAAAGACCTTGGAAAAACAGACATCTCATATTTTGCTATAATACCTGTCAACGTTGGTAGCAATTCCAGTCGAGATTGCTGAATCACAAGGTAGCCACCAACTGCTGTTCTTCCCGCAATATGATAATCTTTTCTCCGACACGCACAATCTGCTTTGGCATCGATGTTGATTGTGTCTTTAATTTCAATGTTTTTTATTGGATTCCAAATTAATATTGTGGAGTGAATGAGCAATCTCTCCTCAACTAGAGTCTTTTAAGCTAACTGTCCCTATTCAGAATGTCTAACATTGCTGGTTCAGGTACGACCACCGAGGCCACAAAGCTTTTTAGCAGGGTTTCAATCTCATATGGGTTATCTTCACAGTGAAGCTGTCGATCATGTGGCTATCTCACCTGAGAGTTGGCAATGGCGTTTACCAGGTTCCCTAGGACCACAGATTCGAGTATAGTGGTTTTGAAAATCTGCTACAATTTTTGAGAGTTCAGGTTGGATGAGGAGAAATCGGTCAAGTAGACCCTCCTGCTGTGTTAGACCAGTGATGCCGCCAATCCCATTCAGTTTCTTTATTTCCTGCTAGAGGGTCTGGTCAACAAGCAAGGCAGAGAAAGGAGCGTCGGACTTTCGGAAGCAGAAATTCCCATTCTTCCGTACGGCCCATTTCAATGAATCTGCCTTTTCAAATGCTTTCACCTACGCTGAATGGACAGGCATGAGTCGGGCATATTTGAACAAATCATGCGCCATAAAGAACTTGATTTGCTCATTCAGTGCAGCTAGAAAACCTTCCCAATCATTCTGTCGACTCGCTCGGATGAGGTGAAGAAGCACTCAACTTATGTCGTGTAGCTGTCCAAGAAGGTTGCAAGTTCCCTAGCACCAGGTGTGGACATTTGTATCTCTTTGTAGTGGTTACAAACAGCTTCAAAATGTTCCAAACACTTAAGGTCCTGACTGTGCAAACTCTTTCTTAGCTTCTCACATTGGAATATCAGAGGGCCGGGAGGAAATTCGCCAAGAACAGCATAAAATTTCATGTAAAAGCAAGCCAGTGCATTCATTATGTGGTATTCTACTCTTCTTTTGAATGACTTTCTGGTGAAGATAGCTTGCAAGGCTGTGGGAGAGTAGATGGATGTTTCAATAGCAACCGTATCAAGACCGCTGCCCTCAATGTATTTTGCTAGAACATGTAAGGCAGCCATGGTTATATGCAATTTGCCAGCCCAGGGAACCCAGTTATTATTCCCTGTTGACTGCTGCATCTTGAGTGTCCGTTCATAGAGTTCAAAATCGAGTGTGATGCCAGTCCTCCATTCAGGTCCAACCACAACTGCGGATATTTCCCGAGTGAGCATGAGAGCAGTATGTAAGGTTGCATGATCAGTTTTCTGTGATTGCACGCTAGGTTCTTGGGATACATCCAGAATACTACTTCGTTGTCCAGACGTCCTAGAAGGTTCATCGAATATAGTTAGTATGTTTTTCGTATATATTTCAATTTTTATAGTTTTATAGTAACTAAATGGTAAATTGGTATTTTGCCTAGAACTATCTAATTAAATAATAAGTGGCATATTAATGAATTGGTGATTAAACATCGTAAGTAAGAATTCTTTTTATTTTTTTTTTATTTGTCCGTTCAACTTTGCGTCCATTCGGTCGTCATGAGTTCGACTGCCTTTCCGTCCGAGCACGACATGAAACAGTGACTTGGTCCGGGCAAGTCTATTATCGAGAAAAAAATTCCCCCTCGGTTAAGGTAAGCATATATGAAAAATATATTAACCTTCCGAGGTAGAGCGAATTAGAAATTAAAGGACATTGTAGCTCGATATATATATATATATATATATATATATATATATATATATATATATATATATATATATATATACATATATATATATATATATATATATATATATATATATATATATATATATATATATATATATATATCTATATATATATATATATATATATATATATATATATATATATATATATATATATATATATATATATATATGTCGCTATTGATAAAACTAAGGGTTTGTTACAAATGAAGAAAGACAACCCAAAGCCTAATGCACACACTGCATTATCACTTATTTATTTGCTGGATAAATTCACCACACAATCACTTCTGGCATTATTGGTCCAATCACTGTTGTCGATAAGGTTGTTTAATTTTCTTTCCAGTTTTCTAATCAAAGTGTCTGTAGTTCTAAGAAGTTTTCCATATATAAATTGCCTTAATGCGTGTTTCCAATCAGCGGAAATCGAATAGGTGAAATTATGTCGGGCTTTTTCCAGTTATTAAATTTCTCCTTTTCCTCCATTTTCGTGGCAGCAATGTGACGTTTTAACATCATTGAAGAAAATTCACTAAAAGGATGTTGATCGTAGCACTGTATGTCATGCCTTTGATAATGTCCAAATGATTTTGTGGTGGGTCACAGTATTTTTCAAACTTATATAGAAAGGTCGCTATTGATAAAGCTGAGGGTTTGTTACAAATGAAGAAAGACAACCCAAAGCCTAATGCACACACCGCATTATCACTTATTTATTTGCTGGATCAACTCACCACACAATCACTTCTAGCATTATTGGTCCAATCACTGTTGTCGATACGGTTGTTTAATTTTCTGTCCAGTTTTCTAATCAAAGTGTCTGTAGGTCTACGAAGTTTTCCATATATATCTTGCCTTAATGCGTGTTTCCAGTCAGCGGGAATCGAATAGTTGAAATTACGTCAGGCTTTTTCCAGTTATTTAAATTTCTCCTTTTCCTCCATTTTCGCGGCAGCAATGTGACGTTTTAACATCATTGAAGAAAATTCATTAAAAGGATGTTGATCGTATCTTCTTATGCGGCGTGGTAGCAATGATTTAGGTAACACTTGTTCCGCCAGGCATTTTTTTCAAGAATTTCAAGCGAATTCTGGTAGAGTGCGCCGCCAGTAAGGACTTAGGGAAAAAGGTGACGAAGCAGTTCAGCAGTGGGAACAGGAAAGCAAAAGTCAACGTGGCCCTCATGATGAATAACTTGATCACGAAGTATATAAAGCGTGATACTATGTATAAATAAAGGTTTATGCCACGAGGGAAAAATGAAAAGCGAGATAGCCAAGAACTTTCGGTTTAGAACGACCCTTTACTAAGGCATAACTGATCATACAGAGGAAAAACATAGTAAAAGAAGGCTTAATATCCAAACTGACATTGCAAGATTAGCAATAAGGTCGATTTCACTCTACACAAACGAGGAAACGCCTGAGGGCAAGATTAGCGATTTCTAGGCAGCCACACCTTGGAGGAGCAACACACGTGGTCAACAGATGATTCATCCAGAAAACAAAACATTTTGAAAACACAAGGAGGCATATACAACTTATTACCATGAAATTTACAAAAATGTTCCCAAAAAATGATTGAAAAGATGAAAAAAAAAGGATATAAATATATCGAGCAAGAGAGAGAGAGAGAGAGAGAGAGAGAGAGAGAGAGAGAGAGAGAGAGAGAGAGAGAGAGATAATAACTATATACATGTGGGAGTAAATATTTAGTAGTTCGTTTATTTTAAGGTCCTTCATAAATATTTTACAAATATATGGGTCCAAAATGGTACAATTCTAGACCAAGATTTAGGTTGTTTTTATTAGTGATTTGTCTAATTGCTGATTTCAGCAAATTTCTGGAAACATAATCATTAGATCTAGCAATTACAGAGGTATCGCCCCAATTAATACAATGAGATTTTTCACTCAGATGGATAAACAGTGCATTTGAAGTCTGGACTGCTCTAACTGAATACATAAGCTGCTTAATACGTACACATAAAAAGATGGGCAATCCTTAGTACTGTAGAATCAATTGCTTACAAACTATCTAAATATCTTACTAAATTGTTATCCCCGCTAATTGGAACTGTATCCAATTCACGCATCCGGAATTCTCTTGATCTTGTGGAAAAATTAAATAACATTGTACTAAACCCTAGTGATATATTTGTCAGTTTTGATGTATGTTCCATGTTTACAAAAGTCCTTATTGACTCTGAGCTAGAATATTTAAGTAATGAACTTGTATTGCATGAATTACCTATGTCTGTTAGTCACATAATTTCATTGATTAAGTTGTGTATTTTTGATTGCAGATATATTTTTAATTGGAGAATATTACCAACAAATATTTGATATGGCTATTGGTAACCCTTTATCACCTCTCCTTTCAAACTTATATATGGAATTTTTTGAAAGACAACACCTCCCGAATATCACACTTGTCCCATTTAAGTGGTACAGATATGTAGATGACATCTTAGTAGTCTTACCTGTTGGTATCAATGTAAATGATTTATTGTCTAAATTGATTAATTTAGTGCCATCCATAAAATTCACTGTTGAAATTGAAAATCACAATGTCATCCCTTTCCTAGATTTATTAATACATAGAGAATGTTTCCAATGTAAATTCAGTATTTATAGAAAACCCACAAATAATTTAACATATGTACATTTTTATTCTGGCCGCATCCTAATATTAAAATTTCAATTTTTTCTTCTATGTTCCTACGTGCTTTGCGTATCACAAGTCCACAATATCTTGACCAAGAAATAGAATACATAAAAAAGATAGGAAACGATCTCTGCTACCCACCTCATTTAATTGATTTATGTTATCAAAAAGCTCACAAAAAGTTTTATAGTGTTGCCAGTAATGAAAAAGAAATCCTTAAAAATCTACTTAGCTTGCCTTACTTTCGTGGATTTGAAACCATAAGATCAATATTTAAATCGTTTAATGTTAATGTAGTGTTCTCTTATAACAATACCATTAAAGATATGTTAATTAAGAATAGTCCCGTATCCAATATCAACATCATTTACAAAATTTCTTGTAAGGATTGCCCATCTTTTTACATTGGTCAGTCAAATAAAAATTTATGTGTACGTATTAAGCAGCATATGTATTCAGTTCGAACAGCCCAGACTTCAAATGCACTGTTTATCCATCTGAGTGAAAAATCTCATTGTATTAATTGGGGCGATACCTCTGTAATTGCTAGATCTAATGATTATGTTTCAAGAAATTTACTGGAATCAGCAATAATACAAATCACTAATAAAACAACCTAAATCTTGGTCTGGGATTGTACCATTTGGACCCATATATTTGTAAAATGTTTATGAAGGAGCTTAAAATAAATTAACTACTAATTAATTAGTCTCACATGTATATAGTTATTATTCTCTCTCTCTCTCTCTCTCTCTCTCTCTCTCTGCTCGATATATTTATATCCTTTTTTTTCGACATTTCAATCATTTTTTGGGAGCATTTTTGTAAATTTCATGGTAATAAGTTGCATAATCCTCCTTGTTTTTTCAAAATGTATTGTTTTCTGGATGAATCAACTGTTGACCACGTGTGTTGCTCCTCCAAGGTGTGGCTGCCTAAAAATCGCTAATCTTGCCCTCAGGCGTTTCCTCGTTTGTGTAGAGTGAAATCGACTTTATTGCTAATCTTGCAATGTCAGTTTGGATATTAATTAAGCCTACTTTTACTATGTTTTTCCTCTGTATGATCAGTTATGTCTTAGTAAAGGGTCGCTAGACCGAAAGTTCTTGGCTATCTCGCTTTTCATTTTTCCTTCGTGGCAAAATCCTTTATTTATACATAGCATCACGTTTTATATACTTCGTGATCAAGTTATTCATATATATATATATATATATATATATATATATATATATATATATATATATATATATATATATATACTATATATATATATATATATATATATATTATATATATATATATATTACATATATATATATATATATATATATATATATATATATATATATATATACATACATACATACATACTTACATAAACTACATACTAAATACATACATACTACATACATACATACATATATATTATATACATATATATATATATATACATATATATATATATATATATATATATATATATATATATATATATATATATATATATATATATATACATAAATATATATATATATATATATATATATATATATATGTATATATATATATAAATATATATATGTATACACGTAGATATATATATATATATATATATATATATATATATATATATATATATATATATATATATATATATATATATATATATATATATATATATTATATATATACATATATATATATATATATATATATATATAATATATATATATATATATATACTATATATATATATATATATTATATATATATATATATATATATATATATACATACATACATATATATATATATATATATATATATATATATATATATATATATATATATATATATATATATATATATATATATATATTATATACTATATACATGTGTGTGTATTGGTAGTTTCATTGTGCATTCCTCACAGGAGAGAAAGAGAGAGAGAGAAGCAGACCGTTTCCATGAAGGTTCAAGGAAATACGTGAGTGGCATCAAGTTACTCAAAAGCGCCACTCCTCTTTTCAACATTAATGGTCTTTCCATGCAGTTAAATGTGAAAGTTTTTCACCTTTGTCACCTTGGACTTCGTTTTTATTATTACAGTGCGCTTGCAAATATAACTTTTATTGCTCTATTTTATTTCTAAAACTATAAACCCAAGGGATATCGTTTAAAGCTTAAATTTCTAAAGAAACATATAAAGCTATTATAAAATCTAATGGAACGGAAGGGATAACTGTATATTTTCTTGGCACCTATATATTTGTCAAAAATATTAATCGTTGTATTTAAATAATATTTGGGGACATTTCGTACTAATATGTAAAATAAATAAATTACACCTTTATTCACAAGAAATCTTTGCTGTTTTCAAGGCTAAAATCGTCTTGCCACTTTAGATTATAAGCAATTATTAAGTAGATAATTAATGTCGGTCATGTTTAAGCTTCATATCAGTTAAATCAGTTAACGTGTAAATTTAAAACATTGTATTGGAATGATTTTACGTGAAAAATACCATAGACCGAAATAATCGACAGGAAAGTCATATCGTCAAGCAATAAGAATTATGAGGAGTTTGAAATAACATGAAGCAAAGTGCTTGGGAACGTGGGTACAGTGGTAAATATATAGGGATTTCTTATATCAAACCTATTTCGAAACTTTAAAAAGCGGGCAAAAAGCGAATAAATACGCCTTTTTAGAAGACAGTTTTAAACGTAATATGAGTCATTTGTAAATTAAGTTCATTGATGTTGAATTTAGTGTACGTGTGTCATCGTCATAACAGTTCTCTCTCTCTCTCTCTCTCTCTCTCTCTCTGAACAATGTCTCTCTTTTTTTATTGTTTAGATGAATCATACAAAAGCTATGTGTGGGTGTGATGTTTCCATTCAAGGGAGTAGCCAGAGCGAATTCTGACCTCTCACTTTCATCCGGTGTTCATAAGTTTATAAGCCCGGATAATTCTTTTCCTATTTAAATCAACAAGGACACAATGGCCTTTTCGGGAGATGGGTATAATTCTTTTTCCCCCTCAACCCTAGTGAATATCTAGATTCCACCGATTCGATGTTGGCGACCAACTTTGAAAGGATAAAGTTTCATACTAAATTTATATACCACTTCTATCTACAAATGTATGTTTTGAGACTCTATTACTGCCATAAAATACACGCCATTTATCATTAATAGGAATGTGGTTTTGAAGGCTTTTTAAATTGGGTTCCGGGTGTTTATGACATTTTGGGGAAGTGAGTAATTCATATAAACAAAGATTCATTGCTTTACCCAGCCTGTTGACGGATATATGTATCCTGTTAAGATAGAAATGAACAAATACCTTAACGCTGGAACTGCTGTGGCACACACACACACGCACACACACACACACACACAGACACACACATATATATATATTTATATATATATATATATATATATATATATATATATATATATATATATATATATATATATATAAATTATATATATATATATATATATATATATATATATATATATATATATATATATATATATATATATATATATATTATATATATATATATTGCATATTAAATTTTTTGTCGAAACTTTAAAAAAGTAAGGCTACTGCTAATTATACACTTTACTAATTAAGTACCCTAAGTATCCTAAATGTTATGGAAAGTATTCGAATCCAAAATAAGTATCGATATTCGTTTGGTGAATCATCATATTTTTGAAAATTCTCCTTCAACTGCAAAATCTATTCTCAATAAACGTTTTCCCTCAAATTATCGCCATATCTAATCACTGGACCTTCAAAACTTTGGCCATCTGATTATTTTTTTTCTCAAAAGGTTCAAGTCCCTGACTATCGGTTTTTCTAAAACAAATGGAACGTCGATAGATAATAACTTTGACTACCCGGCTATGGTAGGACAGTCACTGTTAATCGTTGCATGTAACATCCACGGTTCGAATACTGGCCACTCCATAAGTACTGGGTGTAAGTTATTCCCAAGGTATAGCGAATTCGATGTCAGTGATATTTGTTACTTATTATTTGTGAATATGCAAAAAGAACACAATCTCACACATATTTATATGTATATATATATATATATATATATATATATATATATATATAATATATATATATATATAGTATATATATCTATTATATATATATATATATATATATCTATATATATGTATGTATATATATATATATATATATATATATATATATATATATACTATATATACTATATATATATATATTATATATGATATATATTAAAACTAGCTGTACCCAGCCATGCGTTGATGTAGCTCAGCCTTGTTAAATGGAGAAGAAAGAAAAGGGAAAGCTCCTTTCTATTACTCTCTGTTTCTCTCTCCAACCATCACTGTCTCTTTCCCTCTTTCTTCTCACTGATACCAACTCTCTCTCTCTCTCTCTCTCTCTCTTTCTTTCTCTCTTTTTTTCTTCTTCTTTCTTCTCCCTAACACCCTTTCTACTCTCTCTCTCACTTCCTCTCCCTCTCATTCTATCTCTGTCAACCAGCTTCTCAATCTCCACCCTCTTTGATATCATTGATGTTTACTCTACAGTATTCTTTTCCAAATGATAAGTTATACGTAGAAGTTATGTATGATAAATTTGTAAAGTTACTAAGTCTATGTGCATAACCAGCCCCGTTTCACGGGCAGAATCGGCTCCGATTCAAGGAATCCCTTCTCACCCCCACCCACCTCGGAGGAGGGGAGGCAGGATGAAACCCCATTTTTAAAAACGCGAATGCAATGTTGTGTAAAAATTTCAAAGCAATCGGTGAAGAAATTTTGGAGTTTTAAGATTTTGAACAAGTGAACAATTACATATAGTATATATATATATATAAATATATATATATTATATATATATATATATATATTTATATATATATATAAATATATATATATTATATATAGATATATATATATATACTATTATATAATATAATGGCATTTTTGTTTACGCATGATTTCGTATGTTGATTTGGTCAGTTTCTGAGAACAATAACCATCCTTGAGATGCATATCACGTGCTACTGACGATTGTCCATCACCATTTAGAATGCCAATAAATGATACAAATTTAATTGCTCGTGTTTTACCGATCTCTCCTCATTCTAGGGTGTACGCAACAGATCAGCCAGCGAGATAAGTTTACTTGCGTTTATGATTTTCGTCTGGAATATACAATTGCCTGGGAATATTAGTGGAGCCTCTTTAATAAGAAATTATAATATATTTGACTCCATATTTTAACTTAATGTTTGAACAGACGAATTCAGCAGCGGTATCTATCAAATTTCCGGTATATAAAATTCAATTATTGACTTGCGTAATCATATTTTACATATAATTACGAGAGTAAAGTAGTATTAAGGTATTTACCAAAAAAGTTCTATTTGTCTGTCCATTATCAGCTCTAAAAGCGATACTGCAAATACGCAGAACAGGTGAAGATTCTAACCTACTGATTCAATAGAATCAATCATCAGTTTTGCTTTCGATGACATAAAGGTTTACTTTCAGTAAAATGTTTATTATCGCAACCGGGAATTGAATAAAAGAATGTTATGTTAAAAAAAAAAACTTCGGAAAACATTCCCATGCCTTGAAAAAGAAAGCTGTCAAAATCCAGTTTGCTTCTGGCGATGGGGAAGCGCTATAACAAAATACAGAGAACTGACAAGCAATCTCTGAAAAGGGAAAGTACTGGCACATGTACAAGGGATTTTCATTCGCTTCTCCTGGGTCTTTCTCCTTCTATATATACTACTTGCCTGAACACATCTTTCATCGTGTAGATTGTATCAAGCTCATTCTTTTAAAAACGATGGTTAAGAATGACATTTCTTTCCCAAGACCTCCTATGCCAGGTCATTTAACCTAGAATGTCCGTTAAATAAACAGCGTTACGTGTTGTTTATAAAGAATGATGTCAATATTTGCGTATAAATTTCGCCTAACTAGCTACGGTGTTATAGTGATTACGTAATTGTTACCGATATTTGTTATTTATTTCCATTTACACAGTTTACCGATTTCTAATAATTGTAGTAATCATAGGTGCAAAATTATTGTTAATAATTAAGTTTTTAATTATTAACAAGGTTTGTAGTAATTATGGTAAGGACTGAAATCAAATAAGTGAAAATAATCGTTTATCCTTATATTTTTTCTTAATTACACTGAATTATTTAGGAACATTATTTTTGTTGTGTGTGATGCATATCAGGTTTTAGGATACTAATAATTAAAGGCATCTGAACATTAGCCAGCTAAGTGTTAGCATTCACATAGAGCATCATTAATAAGTGTATAAACATTTTACTATAAAAGTCATTATTACAAAATAAATATATTACATTACAAAAATAAGGAAAAAGATGAGGCTAACTATAAATAATATTAATACCATATTTAAAAAGAAGTAAGAAACAATTGTAATATAATCTTAGCATTATCAATACTCGTTATTGACAGAATATGAAATACTTTGTTTTAAGTAATGTTTATTTTTTCTTTGTGAACAGACTGACGCCTTATAAGTGGAGAATATCTTTTGAGCTTGCAGAATAGCTGAATGAACCTTAGTCGTATGGTGGTGCAGGGAGATGACGTGCGTTCTAGGAAGATGCCCAGCAGGTAAGCCCTTCGCTGATATTTCGACCGTGTTGTGTTAGCTGCTTACCCTTTCACCTCTCGCGAATAAGAGCATAGTTGAGTGTACCTTCCTTCCAATCCTTGTTTTTGGTTACTTGTTTTGCGTTTGCATTTTGTTTTGATTTAATTTGTTGTCTCTTTCGCTGTGTCTTGCGCGATTAAAGGAGAGCAACGTAGTAATGAAAAAGTTCGGGGACGGCCTTGTGATGTCTCCTACATCATAAGACCAATATAATTATTGTTCTCATTATCGACGTAAAGTATGTGTCTGTTCTTCCCCATGTCAAGAATATGCGGATTGGGCTTCACCTCAGTGAGGCAAGGTTTAGTAGGAGGAATGGAAGGATGAGAGGCGATCTCTGGTGAAATCAGTGGATGCTGCAGGTCCCTTTCCTCCGCCATCTTTTATTCTCTTGCCTCCTTACTAGAGTCCTTCTCGTGAGTTGAGATCTAACTTTCTCCCGCCAAAGGAAGTTTGACGTCGTTGCCAGTGGAGTGGATGTTCCTTCTGTGTCAGCGTCTCTCTACGGTAAAGATGATTTGTCATACTTTGGTCTAAACTAAATGTCCGATGTAGCCCATTCTTCCTTATCTGCTTTTCTTCATAACTTGGTGGAAATGGTGGTTCAAGTTGTATGGTCGCACACACACACACAAAACCTGCTTATACATAAATTTGAATATTTGTGTGTTTGTACGTATGTCCTTATGTGTTTGCATAGAAATACGAATCGCTTGACCGATCTCGACAAAATTTGGCATGTGGCTACCATTTGCCCCACTTAGATAGAAGTGTAGGCTTCAAATCCGTACCCCCGTGACAGACATACAAACACAGACATCACAAATGAAATTTTTATTTTTTGTTGTTCTATCAGGTTTCCCTTCAGGTGCTTTATGGGTTAAAGGTCATTTTTTACCTGGCCGCTCCAGGGTTTCTTCCAGGCGTTTTCAGACGTATGATTAACCTGCAACTATAATTATTATCACCTATAACATAAATTTTTGTTAATTACCTCGATAAATTCATCACTGAATACCTACATCGATAATTTCTCTGAGTAGAGATCCGCATTCCGTAGGGACCGAACCCTTCCCAATCAGAGCATGCATACGATTTAATTTTTTTTTTTTTTTTTATTCGTTCAAATGCAAATTTCCTCATTAATGATGCACAGAAATACCTGGATAAAAGGGTCAGTCGCCACAATTATACTTGGATAAAAGGGGCAGTCTCCACAATAATACTTAGATAAAAGGGATAGTCAGCACATTAACACCTGGATAAAAGGAACAGACAGTACGGTAATACGTAGTTAAAGATGACAGACATGACAGTAATACCTGGATAAAAGGGACAGTCACCACAGTAATACTTTATAAAAGGGGCAGTCACCACATTAATGCCTGGGTAAAAGGGGCAGTCACCACAGCAATGCCTGGATAAACGGGAGAGTCACCACAATAATACCTAGATAAAAGGGGCAGTCACCACATTAATGCCTGGGTAAAAGGGGCAGTCACCACACTAATACCTGGATGAACAGGACAGTCACCGCAGTAATACCTGGATAAAATGAACAGTCACAACAGTAATACCTGGATAAAAGGGACAGTCACCACAGTAATACCTGGATAAAAGGACAGTCACCACAGTAATACCTGGATAAAAGGGACAGACAGCACAGTAATATCTGGCTAAAAGGGACAGTTACCACAATAATAACTGGATAAACAGGACAGACAGCACAGTAATATCTGGCTAAAAGAGACAGTTACCACAATATTAACTAAATAAATAGGACAGACAGCACACTATTACCTTGATAAAATGGACAGTTACTATAGTAATACCTCGATAGAAGAGACAGACATCACAGTAATACCTCGATAAAATGAACATTCACCACAGTCAAACCTGGATAAAAGGGGGACAGTCAGAACAGTATACCTTGATAAAAGGTACTGTCACTACAGTAATTACTGGATAAAATGAACAGTCACCATAGTAATACCTGTATAAAATGGACAGGCACTGCACGAAGGATGAACATCCATATGAAAAAAAAAATAGAAGCTGTTAGTCTCGGGCCGCCATCAAACGAAATAACCTCCCCCTCTCCCTTGCCCCCTCCTCCCTTCTCCCTCCCTTCCCCCCCCCCCCCCTTCCCCCCCCCCCCCCCCCATTCCACTCAACTCGCCCTCCCCTTCCTTCTTCCTTCACCTTACTTGTAGACTGTCATTCAGAGTTATCCCGGGCACCGCTTGGTTGATCAGCTAGTAACCAAACAAATAAATACTCAAATAGTATTGATCAAGGGAAACCCTCCCACTACGTACTAAGCTATATCAGTTCCACATATAAAAGTCCTTTCACCTTTCTCCATACCCACTGTTCACCTCGATAAATAGGTATATGTCATTTGTCTTGATTTTGAGCTGTAAGTAACCTCGATGTTGTAGATTTTGGACACTTTTTTGAAAACTCTTGAGTTATAATTAAAAGAATGGCCCTACATTGCCGAGCATCATGAGAATCATGAGAATGATTAAAATTATTTTAACACATCCGTAAGTTTAAGTCTTTTGTAGCATAATCATAATTCTCTCAGGCCTTCTGTATAGCACTTCCACAGGCATTTATCATATGCTATACTATAGCTTGGTTTTCAACCAGGGGGAATTCACTCCTAGGGGTATTTCAGAGTTTCCGGGTGGGGAGGGGGGATTGTGACCATAGATTGGCAGGCTCAAACTGAACTAGGACCACACAAAACGCTAGGCTTTCTTTTTCCTAGCTTGTGAGATTATGTTAGTATTTTGCTTCATATTATTCGCAGTGAACCTTTTGAGGAAGACAATTTTGGGAACGGGGTTTGGGGGGGGAGGGCGATGACATTCTGACATATGGTGAAAGAGTGCATGGGGCAAAACAGTTTGAGAACCACTGTCCTATAGCATAGAAATTCATTTTAAAGCACATCAGGAATTTGAGATAAAATACTACTAATTTACACGATGTCTGAAAAAAACTCCTATGGGTTAACAGTAAGTTCTATATTCTAACGTATTGTGGCAGTCACTGTAGTTATGTCACGTTATGAAAGTTATTACTTCGACTCTCCCAGGAAATTGCCATGCAACAATATAGTTCTTTATATGCTTGATATTGCTTAGATTATTATATAAGAAAAACGAATTTATATAACTTTCTTCAGAACTTATTTAATCACAATGACTCCAAACAAAATGGGTAGGCCACATAGACCGGTTATTCAAGATCTTTGAAGATTCTTTTGTCTTTCAAATAATATGGAAATAAATAAAAAAACATAGCATTTCATTGTAATGCACCAAACATAAAAAATTATTATGGTCCCGCGCTCACATAACGCGAGGAGTTTCAAACAACCTAATGCATTCATTATACAAGAAACAATATGTGTCTCGAGATCAGTCTAGAGCGAACTCGTTGTCTCTCCATCCCATATATCAAAAGTTATGATTTTTCATCTAGTTGCTTGTAATGATAACATTTAAGCACGCTGAAATGAGCCTAATAAACACTTAAGGAGTTAATATTATATTAAGTGATAGCTAAGCTTTTATTCTATTTTCCTTTTCTTTTCAATTTCCCCGAAATTAATTGAGAAAAAGTACCTAAGAGTCACATTTTCTCAACCATACTGGGATGCAATGGTTATATCCTTAGATTTCCACTGTTTTTCTTAAACGTTCTTGTTATCTCTATCTTTCGCGCTCTCTCTTTTTTTTTTCTTTTTTAGCCGAAAGCTAAACTATTATTTTTGTATTTATTATAGTCTACTTTAGCTACGCTCCTGAACGTGAATGAATGTTTCACAAGATCGCTTACTTTTCTCATACAAAAATACTTCTTTTATTTTGTTTGCTGCCTTCCTATTTCACCACCAGGACTTTCTCCGTGTCCTTTCTAAAATATTTCTTTTCCATCCTGTCTTCTCTGACTTCACCATGGCTCGCTGCCATAAGCCTTTTCCTCTCGCTGATAGGTACCGTAAGTTTCAAAGGCTTTACAATCCCGCCATATTTTTTTCCTTTCTTCTTATCATCGGAGTTATCTCTTTTCTGCACATTGTAATTTTAGTTTCTGCTCGCACTAGGGGTTAGAGTCGAAGTGGCATGCAATCAGTTTATTCTGAAATAACATCTGTCCACGTCGGTACGATTACT
>NC_061107.1:119644078-119646578 GCF_015104395.2 Macrobrachium nipponense
TTTTACGAGAATTTCGAGTTCATTTTGTTCCCATTATGGAGTGGTGAGTATTAAAAAACTATTGTTTATCAAAGGGAGAGGGTTTTTGTTTAAATATTTCAGGGTTATGGGATTGGTTCAAGAGGTCAACAATTTTTCTTGTCTTTGCCCCATAGTGACGTATTTTCTTTATTTGCACGTGTTTATAATAGACGTATTCATTCGTCTTTGTTTAAAACATAGGGGTGTATTTTTTATGCATGTGAACTGTGCTCAGCACATTTCTGCAGAGAAGCGCGTTGCATTGCGAGGGTATTGGCATCCCTCGGGGGAATAGTTGCATGGAGGGTACCACTGGCCTCCCTCGAGAGATAGTGCAGGGGAGGGCGCTAGTGTATACCTTGGGAAGGGGGTCCTCAGACACTGTTCAAGGGGAGATGGGGGTACCACTGGTGTACGTATACCTTGGGCTGTTCTGTCGCTTGACTGAGGGGTTGTTCTCAGGGGGGGAGAAACCTTTTTTTTCTCATTGGGGGTGAACTCCTTTTTTTTTTCTTTGTGTTGGGGTATGGGTTTGCCCTTGACATTGGATGCTAAGATATCAGCTGATTGATTAGTTGATGAAGTGAAACGCCCGTAGAGTCTTTTTTTTTTTTTAGGAAAGAGATATTTTTTTCTCCCTTGGAGGAAGAGAAAAGGAAATAAAGAGAGAATTGAAATGCATTGTATGGGAGTATGTTTTACTTGTGCCTTGAAAGACACAAATATAAGGGGGATACACAGATTATTTTTTTTATTGTGTTGGAGAGATTACTTTGAAATGCCGATGATTGGTGTTGTATCTGTGTTGTGTGGCAATGGTGTTATGTCATGGTGTATGCTGGAGAAATTGTATGTCATGAGATTCAGCAATACTAGTGTATGCTATTTAAATTTCACCCTTACTTGAGATTTTTGCAAGAGAATTATTGCTGTGGAGAGTTATTATTATTGTTATTATTAATAATTATTATACTTGAGATGTGTCACGGGAGGGTTGCTTAAGTATAATTATCATTACGGGAGACTTGTTTTGTGAGAGAGTTTTGAGATATTTCATGGGAGATTAGTTGATAATTATTACAGATAATTATTCAAGGAGAATTATTACAATGAATTAATGGGAGAAGTCTTGTGTTAATTAATTGTTGAGTTTTTGTAACTTTGGAGAATATTTTCAGTGATTCACGGGGATGAGTTTTGTGGAATCTTGATGAATCTGACTGAATCTTGGTGAATTGTGTAGAATCTTGCTGAACTTTTGCTGAATTTTTGGAGAATGGACATGCATTAACATTGGTGATGTTTTTTTGTACTGTTACTGATGATTTTGATGATAGCAATTTTTTTGGTGATTTTGTGATAATGATATTTCTGATACTGATTTTTTTTTATACTAATACGTGGGCGTTGTAATGCTGTCAAGGGAGGTGAATTCTTTTTTTGAATATGGGAGGAACTAACAACACATTTTTTTTTTTCCTTTTTTTATGAGTTCAGCGGATAATTGCATGACATCTAGTGAGTTACGGGAGAGAGTTAACAGTGCCGTTGATTTTTCTTTTCTCCTTTTTGGAAGTTAGCCATAGCTGACACAAGTTTTTTTTACCAAGGGTGAATTTGAATTTATTTTTTCTCTCCAGTTAGTGTTAATATTATCTCAGTTCATGACTTAGAGTCATTGTTCGGGAACGTGTTTGCGTTTCAGCTATTTGATGCTATAGAGAAATATATGGGAGAATTTTTTGTATGTTTTGAATGCATACGTAATGGCACTACATTTTTTCTCTGGATATTTGTGTTCCAGAAATTGTGAGTTTTCTTGCACAATACCCTAGTTGTATTTGTGACAACTTTGTGAGAGATAGGAAACTTGGTTAAGTTTTCTAGTGACTTATGCTGTAGTGCATATGGAGAAGTCTTGGCTAAGACACTGTGAGTTGGGAATTCTGTTATAATGAGTTGTGGCACATTGGTGATTTTTTCTAGAATTTTCTAGACAGTTTTATTTGCCGAGTTTTGCTTTTTTTTTTAGCAATTATGCTAAATGGAGAGAGTTTTTATAGTTTTTGACTATAACATTGAGTTATTCTTTGGAGAATTGGAGTTAGAATTGAGATATAATTGAGATATATTATTTTGGAGAGATAATTGGAGGTATATATTATTTTGGAGTTATATTTGAGATATAATATATGGGAGATATATTTTTGGCCATTGTTGATATTTGCCAATGTGGTATGAGCTATGTTTAGTTCAATTTTGCAGCCATCTTTGTTGCAAATGGAGACACATTTTTTTAGGAGATTATGGGGCAATATTTGTGAGTATGTGAGTTAGTTGCCTTGAGTGCACATTTTTTTGGAGATATATTTTTGGAGCCTTGTTTTGTTCCACATGGAGTTATTGGGGAAATAGAGGTAAATATTTTGTATTTGCCGAAATAGAGGTGATTATTCTCTATTCCTGGAGTGGTGTTTTT
>NC_061107.1:119656578-119659078 GCF_015104395.2 Macrobrachium nipponense
AAGTAAAAAAAATTGGGTACAAAATGCTCCTGAAGCTTTTTTTTTCAGTGACATCATCATTGTCAACCTAGCTTTGACAAAATAAAAAAAAAATTAGAGCAGCGCAGATTGAATAATTTTTAGATTACGGCTGACTATAATGAGTTTGTAATTCTCCGAAAATACCCACCTTTATAACATTATTTCTTCCATGATTACTATCATTTCCGTCTACAGTGATTTTTGTGTATCTTTATATGTTTTAGGATTGCGATGAAAATTACTTTGGAAACGTAATGATTTAGATGTTCAATAAATCTGAAATAAAAGCATAAAATATAATCATTGTTCTCTGAATAGATGTTGATACCCAGTTTAAAACTCATGTCATTTTCTTCTTTCCTGCTTTACCAAATTAGAGTAAGTATAAACTTTAATATTCTAAATGAATGAAAATAATTTCTAAGCATTGTAGATAAAGGCAAATTATTTTAGATATGCGTAAATAAAATTAAAAGTCATTTGAACCGTAATTTAGATAAGAGGAATATTACTTTTTGGGGAGATTCTATTATACGCTTGGTAATTTATCGACATTCCTTATTTATTAAATTCAGCTCTCATTCTTATGAAAGTTCTGACGTGAACTTAGGAGCCAAGTAAATCGCTTAGAATAAATGCTTGATTCAACGTCATAACTACATCATATTTAACAAGTGACTTAAACCTGAGATGATCCCTTTCAGAGCAACAAACTTGCTTCCTCTCTGTTCCTTATTCGAACGTTACAAATTCCAGAAGAGACATTTCAGGAGATGTCGGTCCTATTTTTCAGCGCATTTTCCAGCCAAGACACAGAAAACCGACTCTGATTTATTTTCAAACTCGATTCGCTAAGTTAACGAAGACTTGCCCAAACACTACTGAGGAATTCTGCACCCCATTCCCGAAAGCATGTTTTTCATGGAGCATTGGAACCACAATTTAATATCACTCGACAGGCCGTTTGCATGCCAAGGAAAGTGTAACAAAGAGGTAAATACTGGTTACCTACCATCATACTTTAAGCATTATTTTTTTGTTATAGATTTTCATGTAAAATTCCTACAACTACCATGAATCTTAAATTTTGGCTAATAATTACTCCTTTCTCTTTCCCATAGAATCTTTTGCTCTACTTTCAATTTTTGCTAACATCTTAGTTCTTACTGATATCTGGGCACTTAGACTAATGGGGTAATTAATTTCTGAAACGAACCAAGTAGTTATGTTTATGCCAATATCAGGGCTGTGGAAAGTTATAAGTTGTTGTTGAAAGTACATACATTAAAACATCCAAGGCAGACATGAAAAATCATAGGATAATGCTAAAAAAAATCAATCCCGAAATTTTTTTTTGTCTGTAAAGAATCCATATGTATACCTTTTAAAAAGGGCATTTTGAAAACTGCCTGATAGAACGGCGCTGGCAAAAGTAATTCAGAAATATTTAGCAGTGGAAACCTTAGCTTCCTCATTCATAAATCGTTTTAGTGAGAAATAATTGATTTGATAATGAATTCTATATAGTAATTGCACTATCAGGCAGTCACTCCTAACAAATATCTTGCTTTTAACGCTCTTCTGACCATTATTCTTGGTGTGATCCAATAAATATTTGTATGTCCATCAATCACGAGGAATACCTCTCCGACACGAAGTTTCGTGCATGTGGAAAAAACATATTCACTGAAACTAGTGAACAATAAGATAAGCTGTCTAAAAAAATGTATAATACCCATATGTAGTCAATAGCAATCCAGGAGATGAAAAATAAGATAAGCTGTCAGAAAAAAATGTATAATACCCATATGTATTCAATAGCAATCCAGGAGATGAAAAATATATGTGACGAAAAAGCGGTAGAGGAAACTAAAATGACATAGCCCAACCTTACCTTATTAACCGTGGCTAATCCAGGCCGTTCAGTCCTACTTGGCTGGAATGGCTTTTTGGGGTTTCCCCTCGGTACCTTAAGACTAACGTGATGAAGTGCGCTGCATATTATTGCAACCCAAATCACATGGACAAATCCTAACCTTACTCTCCCCAAACCAACGCAACTCATTCTCGAACAGCTGTCATACCTGGCCGACGGGAGAGGATGCCTTCATCCTCACTGGAACACCCAACCTGGCCTTCACTACATTAGCGGAAATTATAAAATTGATAGTGATATGCTCTAACCTAGTTTAATCTAAGCTAACCTGCGATGTCGAGAACCTATCTGGATATGGTCAGAAGACGACCTCATTCCGCGCAACCAACTTCATTGCACTCTTTTTGCCTTCATTTTGTTTGAGGAAGGGTTATGGCCGTTCTTAATCTGAAGTTCGAATTATTTAGTTTGGCTTTTTTAGATGTTAGTAACAAAGTGGGTAAATGAGACTCACGACTTGGGTTTTCAGAGATTCTGGCCGGGAGTGGAGGTCTGAGGTCAAGATTCCAAGATAATAGTCGTATTAGCAAATGTAACCCGAAT
>NC_061107.1:119664078-119666578 GCF_015104395.2 Macrobrachium nipponense
ACTATCAAAAGCCTGATCGGTAAATGAGTTACGAAAGACTACATGTATCGAAAGGGTAGAGAATGCAACTAATATGTGAGGGGCCATTATAAAAAGAAAAATGAAACTTGGAACTTTTACATCACCCCATACGCAAGTCTCTCTCTCTCTCTCTCTCTCTCTCTCTCTCTCTCTCTCTCTCTCTCTCGTATCATCAACGATATATGCTGCACAAACGGGCCTCAGGTTTAACCATAAAAGTTGTTATATGGAAATTTTTATATTTCTGGTAGGCGAAGCACAGACTAGAGATCAGTCCCTTTAAGGCTGATGCTTACATAGCTCGGCTCTGCATTAACGGCCCTATGAACAAGCGTGCTTTTATTGGCCCCTTTATACAAGGGAAGCGCTTCGAGTCAGAATTACACTTATCTCCCCGGAATTTCTCTTCCTATTGGGATGCTTGCCACAAATCTACAACGCCTAGCAGCTGGATCGTCGAGCGGACAGAATAATTGGCATGGCTTCTTTTGATATTCTGAGTGATCCCTGTAAATCCACGAATTAATCAGTTAACACCAATTATTTACTTAATTTGCCGTATTGATATATATGATGGGCATTCTATATTTTATGTGTTTAATAATTGAGTAAGTGTTGGAACGAGTTCTGCTTTCAGTGCCGATATCAGCCGATATCTATCATTATATAGTTTCTCCATATCTGTAAATCACTTCCATAAAGTAGAGTTGGCTTATCTACTGAGATTTCAATTGACGCTATAAAACTTCCTAAACCGTGCTACCCAACCCCACCCCCACCCCCTTTTTTTAGTTATGTTTTTATTTATTTATGTATTTATTTGCTTTTAATTATTTATTTATTTTTCTTCACCTATTCACTGACTTACCTCTTCTCACCCTATCATCCGTTCTTCTTACTTAAAAGTCCCTATTAAAATGCATTAGTTTATCCACCTTTACCTTCCACCCGCTTTTACTTAAGCTCACGTTTAATTAGAACGTTTTCTTCAGACAAATACTTTTAAATACATCCACTACTTTCTACAACTCCGTATAATCTGCAGAAATCAAGTTTCTTCACATATCCTCCTCTGACTTTTCGCTTCCCTTCATTTATAAAGATATTGAGCAACCTTAGATACCAGAGATATTACGCTTCCGGTCACTCTTCCTTCTACGTCATCTGGAGAAAGTTTTGTTTCCATCTAAGAAATTTGAATCACTCCCTGCAACTTAGTGTATATGTTATGTAAAACGGCCATCCTCGAAATTCTCCACAATCCTTCTCTAATTACTCTCATTTCTTTAATCCCATACATGCCGAATACAAATATATTCCTTTATTATTAAATCCCTATTAAGGCTGTTAAAAAAACAAAAATTCTAATTGAAACACTCTTCCTTGTGTAAATCCACATTTTCTCCTTATTAGTCTTAATGGCATCTGTTACCTTTTCAATCAGCTTCAGCTGAAATAGTTACCTTGTATGCAAAGTATTGTCGAGCCTCTAATTGTTACATGTGTCTTTATCACTTTAACCCTCATACAATAGAATACCTATTTTTCTCTCCCTAAATTTTAATCATTTTATTTTTCGTCTAAATGTTCAATGTAAACCCTGCTCAGCCACTCTATTACCCAATCAACATTTATTACGTAATTATTATTTATAGACTTATCCTAATGTATATTTCCTCAGTGAACACATCATGTTATAGATAGTAGGTTAGTGACGCTTTTAAATGTATTTCGCAGCTGCGTTGCTTTCACGATGTAATTATTTAGGGTTTTTAATAGAATCTAAAGATTATTCGGTTTTTACGCTTGTTAGAAAAGAATAGACCTCGTAATGCTATTAAACTTACGTATAAAACTGTCTATGCATATATTTTCGCAGTCATTTACGAATATTATTTCGGCCCATCCTTGTGATTCCGTAACACTCGTGGAATAGCCTCTCCTTGGAATATGTCTGTTTTTTCTTTATTTCCTTACTCTTTCTGGTAAATGTTGTCTCCTCTTCATACATTAAATCATCAGAAAGCGAAGACATGGTCTAATTTAGGAATACATGTTTGTTTATTATATAATTTTGTTCCTTTCCACGATGAAAAGCAAGAATTTAAGAGAAATACAAAAGCGTTAATTGCCACTGGTAAGACTAAGATTGTAAGGAGATCGTTGGTAATCTTTTAAAGGGAAAAATCAGGAGTAAAATGAAGAAAAATAATAGAAGTGGTGTATATTTTTTTTACCATTCTCACCCATAATGCGCCGATTTCAGGTTATCGGTGCCGATAATAGAGTTACGGTACCGATCCATACTCAACAGAGGCGCCATAAACCATTCTCGATCGAACTGATCACTCAATGATAAATTATCGCGATTATTTGTAGTGTTTTATAGAATGTCATGAAATTTAATTCGTGAAATTGAGGACTAATTAAATGCATATGTACATTAGAAATGTCAAACTGAAATTGTATTATGGTACAA
>NC_061107.1:119676578-119684078 GCF_015104395.2 Macrobrachium nipponense
TTACCAATATGAAATTGACCCTCCCAATCCCAAAGGTTTGACAGTTCAGGGGGTAATCATAAAAAAATATTCAAAGTTTATAAGGAAACCAGAACAGGCCAGACGAGCAGTCAGTAGTAGAAGCATAAATAGTAGTAGTTGTGTGTTATACACACGTCAGCAAAAATGTAATTTTGAACAGTAGGTGGACACAGTGTTTATATGAAGTTAATAAATAGGTCAGAATAGAGGCTTTAGCTTTCCTTTTACAAAACAACATTGAGATATTTGTTTTCTCCAACACACTTGTTTCCCTCTGCTATTATTATAGTCAACGTGAGTATGTTATGGTATGTACAGCGCAAATAATGGCAGGTAACCTTGATTCACCTTCACCGACTAAGGCACACATAATCTAGAAAGTGCTCCATCTCTGATAAGAGAGAGAAGTTTACTTTTATGGTATGGTAAAGTTATTGAAAATGCAAGAGTGCAAGACCTTTGTTGACAAGAATAACACACCATTACAAGTCGTCTCTGAATGATATTCAGCGCGTCTCGGTTTTCGTGTATGTAAGTCTCGATACTTCTAGGAAAGGTTTTTAAAAATGTAACGCAAAGAGAATAACGTATTTTGTATTTAGGAACTACACTGTTCAAGGAGGCGAAGGGCCAGTGGTGAAGATGTCTGTCATGCACCTTTGCTTTGTATTTATTTCAAGGTCTTAGCATCAGTAATTGTATTTACTGTTACACGTGTAATTTCAGTTCATAGTTCATATCATAAAAAGTGAACGGTATTTTTGATACAAGAAGGAATACCAAAAAAGCAAACGTTGTGCCGCTCATTTTCTTGGTAATTTTAGAAACATTATTGCTAGTATTTGAGGCGAGTGAGCTTGTGTTTGCATAGGTGTTTCATTGGTAACTGTATCTAGGAAAGAAGTAGAAGAAATTAGAGCTTTAAGCTGATCTGCAGATTGAAATGGTAATTAATACATGTATGTAATTTTCACTCTTTCTTTTTCCGGCAACGTACAATAGCTTTCTGATTTTTACCAAACGTAACAAAAAATGCAGGAGAATTTCCATTTATTTAGCGGGAAAGATTATGATTTGTATTCCATAACGCTTTCTTACTGAGGCTGAATGACCGGACGCTGTTGTTTTGAAGGAGATTACCAAAGACGATTACCTCAGACAGTAAAAGGGAAAAGCTGCATCAGGTGTACGTGTTTTGGGAGTGGAAAAAGTAGGGTTACTAATGCAAAAGTCGTTTAGAATCCGTGGGATCGGAGACTGTGCAGTTGGGACAAGAGTGGTTGTAATCCTCTTGAAGGGGAAGGTTCTATGGATATTGCAAGGAGATACAGCTCTTTTTTATAGTATTATTAGCATATAGTGGAAAATTTTAGATAATTAAGAAGCAGGGAATAAGACATAGTATTGTTAGGATTGCCAGCGTCTTGAGAAATTAAGTGATATATTCACGACAAAGAATGAGATATATATTAGATAACATTTAACGTTATCTAATATATATATGTAATTCTAAATTGTTCTGGGTAGTTATGTTTTTTCCACCGATCAAATTCTCTCCTCTCTCCTCTCGCCGTCTCATCTCTAACTCTCTCTCTCGTCTCTCTCTCTCTCTCTCTCTCTCTCTCTCTCTTATATATATAGCCTAGTCTTATATAATAATGATAATATATATATATATATAATATACTATAGATATATATTAAGAATATATTATATTATAATATATATATAGATACATAATATATATAGTAAATATATTATATATAATTATCATATATATATACATATATAGATAATATATTATAATATATATATATATATAACTATATAGATATATAGATATATATATATATATATATATATATTAGATATATATATATATCTATATCAATATATATATATATATATATATATTATATACATATATATATATATATCTATATATATATATATATATATATATATCATATATATATATATATATTATATATATATATATATTATATATATATATATATTATATAGAGAGAGCAAGAGAGAGAGAATGGATGCATTTACTATAAGAGAGCAAGAGAATATCACTGGATGAAAAACATAATTACCTATAATAATTCAGAATGAGAACATAGCACCACGACTTGAACTTTCTACGGGAGAGACTTACAGTATAAAAATAATCACGTGAGAGGTCCTGAAAAAAAAAAAAAAAAAAAAAAACATAAATAAACAGGCACTAGCAATTGCAGCGGAATGTTCTTTTGACTGACATCGTGAAAGGATGAACAAGAACTATTATCATCGCCAACCGACAGCTGTTTCAGGCTTGAACAAATATCCTTTGTCAGGGTTACTTACATTCTTTCCTCCTAGCAAATCTGCACATTGAACGCTGTGAAAGAGAGATAAGTTCAATAGAACGTCAAAATAAATATGATATGATCTTGTCACGTAGTTTACTTATTTGCACAGTGGCAAGAAAGACTTTCAAATGTGTTGTGACATCTTTAACTTGCTCGTTCCTAGCATTAAATTTTAGAATGGGAAAGGTAAGTTATATTTATGGGTATACTAATAATGGGAGATCGCTTTTGTAAGCTAACGAAAATGGTATAAAAATAGGATCTGCAACCTGTTCTTGAGATTACTCCGTATTAAGTCTTGTTCTCATAATCTCCCAGTGTTAGAATTTAACATCATCTGCCAGCGCCCTCATCAAATCTTGTCAATAATTTATAAATGCGAAGGTAGTAAGAGAAGTAATCAAATCAGCTACATAGGCAACATCGCAAATATTTGCCCAAACGTCAACAATAAATCAATATAACCTGTAAGTAAAAGGGTATGAAAATACGAAGACGGTGATATATACCTAAATAGAAACGAATTGATGCCGCTCAATGTATCACCAAGACTGTTTCATAGCAAAAGAGGACATTGCATCTTTCTTGTAGAATCTATCCCCCTGTGCCGAACGGAAGGTTGTCATTTTTAGGAATGATTTTGTGGAAGAGGGTTATTGGAGAGAGTAGGAAGCCAAACGTGTGTCAGGTGTTCACTACCGGAAAGGGGGAAACCTGAATTACTATCGTAAAAGTTTTCGAGCACTTCACCGTACTGATTGCCTACCCTTTATGGATTTAACGACGTGCTTACAGTCTTTCAGTACTGTTTTATTTGATGCAAAGTTAGAAACATTCACATGTATGCAATTGTTATATTATTTACAAGTATGCAATTGTTATATTATATACAAACCGTCTGTGGGTGTGTTAAATGATATATATATATATATATATATATATATATATATATATATATATATATATATATATATATATATATATAGGTAGGCCATGAAGGAAAGATAAACAATGGAGTTTCTGCAAGATCATTCGACTCTACGTCCTTTACTTAGCAGAAAAACTAACTTCTATGAGAAATTGAAGGTACAGGAGAGGTCGTATAAGTGACAGATAGGGATTATAATGAGATTAGTACCTAGAATCCGACACACCTGGAGAATGAGTAAACTTTTCAAAAAACATAAAATGGGTACAATTTTAGAACAAAATGATTAAGTTCAACTGCTCACACACAGGGGCAAAACAATTAAAGGATTATACAGGGCGACGGCTGACCTCATTCAGATCTTTGGTAAACAAAAACATACTCACAAAACATATTAAACATACATATACAAAGAAAATATATCTAAGGCAACTAATTTGTATTTAAGTCTGTAATTATATCTTTCAGGTCATTCTTAATGTATATCTTAGTTTTACCAGACCACTGAGCTGATTGGCAGCTCTCCTAGGGCTGGCCCGAAGATTAGATATTTTTACGTGGCTAGCAACCCATTCGTCACCTAGCAACGGATCCTACTGCTTATTGTGGGATCCGAACCACATTATACCAAGAAATGAATTTCTATCATCAGAAATACATTCATTTGATTCCACGTTGGCCGAGCCGAGAATCGAACTTCAGACCACCAGATTGGTAGCCGAGCGCAAAAACCACTTGTTCAACGAGGAACTAGGTAATTCATAAACATGTGACAAATACAAAGGTCTAAATGAAACAGGCCACGACTAATATTAAAATTACAATGGGAAGTAAGTTGTACTATGGCAGATTCTAAAAGATTTCGTGATAAGACATCTTTTGATCTTGCAATTACTGAACTACCAATCCAGTTTATCCGGTGGTTGTTTCCACTTGAATGAATGAATATTGCATTAGATGTTTGCCCAGTTTTGACAGAATATTTATGCTGTTTTAATCTTACTTCTCAGCCCTTGCCCGAATGCCCGAGATAAAAGGAGGGGCAGTCCATACATGGAATTTTATATATTATGTTGTTGCTTTCCCTGGTGCCATTTTTTATTAACATTCCTTTTAGTGTGTTATTATAGGAAAAAACAAGGTTGACCTTAAAGGCTTTTAACAATGATTTAATGGTTTCAAATCCGATAAAATAAGGCAAACTGAGAATGTTCTTAGAATTTTCTTTCTCAGGGTTACTTACACTATAAAACTTTTTGTGGGCTTCATTATAGCATATATTAGATATTTGCTATAATAAATCCCACGGGAACGGTGAAGTGGGGGGAAGTAACTTCTTTTAAAAAGTTCCATGAAAAAAAACGGGATAAATTCATACGAAAACTGCATTACTTAATGTTTATTAGCAGGACAGTTTTTAAATGTTTAGGAATACTGTTCCAATATACTACTCATTTCCTGCCAAAATCTTATCCGCTTGCTTACTCACTTTTATTATTTGTGCACAAACCGTGTGCAGTAAAAAAAATAAACTTCCAAAGGAAATTTACATTTATGCGAATTTCTGTTTCCAAGAAAAGAAAAATAATAAAAAAGGTCACTCAAAAAAAAAAAAAAAAAAAAGTCAAGCATAGATAAAAAATTGTCACTAAACTAATTTTGAGTAATATGGTCATTTGCTCCTATTCTTTCTCCCATCTTACTGTCCACACTCTCTCGTAACAATTGATTCATGGCGCAACTTTGTTGCGACGTTTTCCTCCTGTTACACCTTTCAAACCTTTTCACTGACCAGTTCCGTTTCAGCGCTGAATGGCCTTAGTTGCCCCAGTGCTCGGCATGTATGCCAAAAGTCTAACAAATAAATCAATTGATCATTTATTCTCCTAAATAAGGGGTCATGGAACATGAGCGGGTCATTTGTACCACCCGCTCACCATTGCTTATGAAAGAAAAACAATGTTGAATTTGACTTTTTATGATCAACATAATGGGATTCCGTAGGGGGGTAGTGCCGTCAATAGACCTCATGCGGTGCACTGTAGGCATTACTTAAGGTTCTTTGCTGCGTGCTTTCGGCCTCTACCTGCAAGCACTTATGTTCCTTTTACTGGACCTCCTTTCATATTCTCATCTTACTTTCCACCCTCTCCTAACACTTTATTCAAAGTACAACTGCGACGTTTTCCTCCTGTTACACCATTCAAACCTATTACTGTCAATTTCCATTTCAGCGCTGAATGACCTCATATGTCCCAATGCTTAGCCTTTGGCCTAAATTCTATATTCAACTCAACTCATCATGATGGGAGGAAGAATAATGACTATAACCAAAGAAACTACAACTGGTGTTTATAATTATTATAGATCTTATTCTAATAACGGTTACGTCAGGTAAAACAAAGCACAATATCCTTTACGAGTGGCGAGAGAAGAGTTGATGCCAACATCAATTTGCCGTAGTCGTCCTGTATCACCTCTTTCACACATTATAGAGCGAGTAATAGCCCTGGTGCTCAGGTGTGATGGAAGCCAGTGAAGGGCCATTAAACGGGAGAAAAAAGAGGTAGACGGCATTCAGGATATCATTCTACCAGTAAGGTAGAAACTGGACAAGGCTCTCTACAGATGGAAAGCTTTCGTTAGAGGTTTACACAAATAGAGAAGTAAAGTTAGAGGAAAGGGTAAATTCTACTTCAGTAGCATGATATACACTTATGTTAAATGTCCTTGGATTCTGAATAATTCCCAAATTTTTTACATATGGAAGTTTGTAATATACTATGCTTTCGTGATCAAATTTAACTAGACCTAATCTTATCATTTTCTCATAGTATTTTTAAATGACGTTTAGTAATTTCATGAAAATGAACTGCAATCGAAGTATTAGGAAGTAGTTCAAATCAAGTCTCGACAACAGGATACTCGGAGAACTTCGACATTCATTCCGAAGTTTCACTGTAAATTTTACTGATGTGGCCTTTAATTATTATTTTTTTCTATATCAGAATAATTGGTCAAAGGCATTTCTGTTTTAATTAGACGCATATTCAGCGACAGACAGACAGACAGACAGACAGAGATCTGCGAAGAAGCAAGGTTCCGAATATTCGTGGCCACGTTTATTTATCCAGTAACTGGCTCTCATTTAACATTCAACTAAAATTTGAAATAAGCGGCTCAAGATCGGGGAATATGCTTGTCATATTTAAGATAACGTAAAATATCTCTCTCTCTCTCTCTCTCCTCTTCTCTCTCTCTCTCTCTCTCTCTCTCTTTCTAATTTTCGCAATCGGGTATGGAGTTGTCTTTGTGATTAATGTTCTGAGCACTGTGTAGGATTGAATATTACTCCTATAAATGCAAAATAATAATAATAATAATAATAATAATAATAATAATAATAATAATAATAATAATAATAATAATAATAATAATAATAATAATAATTATCATTTAACATATGTTCATATACATAACTGTGAGTTTGTTTCTCCATTTCAACGTTATGCTACTGTGAGAATTTCTTTTAAATTAATAATAATAATTACGATACGCGGAACTTGGCAAGGACTTTCATTTTAGGTTTTTCTGTAGCTCTAAAATATCTATCATATTGCGCGTATTTTTCTTTGAAAAGCAATATTATGCTTAAAGAAATACAACGAAAATGTCTCGCTTATCAGTTCTCAGATTAATCATTACAGGAAGAATTAATCTGCATCAACTGACGGTAATGTACATCCCGACCTAGATTGCAAGCACCATTTACTTTACCTTCGATAGTAAAGAAGGAAAATATCCTCCTGATATCGAATGCACCATTGCAGTAAAATGATATTGCCTGTCAACAGAGGTCCTTAGGCAGAATGAAGGCTGTTGGTATTATATATTTAAAAATTTTATAAATAATGTCATCCCTAAAGAAACTGTGATATCACAAACATCTGTAGAAAACTGGTAGCGTGTGAATCATCATTTACAGTTTGAGAATATGCGCTATTAGATTAAAACCGCCGCTGTTATATATTTCATCAACTGTAGAAATACAAAACCAAAAACATCTCGGTTATAAAGGTGACCTCGTTCTACCGAAAAGCTGGGTTAGCTCGGTTTTGTTTATAGTAAATAAAAGGGAGATCTGTTGGGCCATCCACTCGCGTTGCCAAATATCAATATCAAAAGAGGCCT
>NC_061107.1:119691578-119699078 GCF_015104395.2 Macrobrachium nipponense
ACGTACCAACCGTCCACATTCTCTAATGGATGGAACTGAAGTCCTGTCAATCATAATATATAATTTTGTAGTGTTATTTGCTTTTTGTGTGAATTTTAGGCTTTTTAACGCCAAATTAGATTATATATTATATATATATATATATATAGATATATTACAATATATATATATATATATATATATTATAGATATATATATTATATATATATATATATATATATATATATATATATGGAAATTTTAGAAACTTATCATTTGATTCCAAAACTATTTTCGAAAAGTTTCAGGCTTCATAAAAGAAGGCGGGAATAAGAAACCATCCAGTCCTCGATCCACAGTTCTCTTACACTCATCTTTCCTCTCTTTCCTTGAATGCTCAAGCGATTGTTAATAAAACAGCACTCAAGCAGCGTTTGTTATACTTTCCCTGACTGTAGCTAATCGGTATGTCGGCTTTCAGTAGTTTGTGTAGTATATGAATTTTACTTAAGACCAAATTCAGCAAGCGGAGACGAAATGGTTTACATAAGAATTAAGACAATTATGTTGAGTCTCGTCGTGCTGCGAATAGAATTTATCAGATAACTGAGAGAAATTACAATATTTCATTGAAGGTGACAATTAAGGAATTACTCAACCTCATCATTGTTGGGCCAAATTGATATCATGTATCTTTGGGTGAGGCTTACCTTCCATTCCACCACTTCTGACAGATATTGGTAGATTGGTTACTGTTGTTGTGCTTTTAAAGCTAAACAGTCAGCTGAGGATGTATCTCTCCCTGATACTTGTCATGCATTTCGCTCTGAGTATGTTAATAACATTCAAGATAATCGTGATAGCTTGGGTGGAAAGATCTTTATGGTTTCTTTCCTTTGTTTTTCAAAAAGGTTTCTATTTGGTTTCCTCCCAAGATTAGTAGATTCAGCAGAGTTTCATGTCGACGTAGCATATATGCGGATGAGCACAAGCTTAGTAATACTGTGCCAGTTCCAAAGAATGACATATCTGCAGACTGATCTCCAAAGTTGCAGAAAACTTATTTTTAAGCCACTATATACTTCTGTAGAATCTAAATGATTGGTTCTTGATAGTCACTAAGAAATATTGGAAGCAGTTAGGTACCTCCGATGCTCTTTTAATTTTGACATGCCATATGCAAGAGAACCTTGATAAGGGCTTTGAGTGTAGAGTAATTCCAATAGATTTTAGTGCTGCTTTTGTTTTAGAAAATCACAAACCACTTATTTATATACTTTAGAATCTTGGAGAAGGTGGATATGTGTTAGATTTACTTCAAGATTTACTTACAGGAAGGTATTAACGAGTTGTTGTTAATGGAATTTTTAGCAAACCAAGACCTAGTGTCTGGAGTTCCATAGGGTAGTGTTCAAGGTCCCCTGTTATATTTAGTGTGTACAGGTGATATGGTTGTAGGCCTGGAAAACAGGATTGTTCAGTATGTCGATGATGCAGCACTTGTGGGTGTAGTAAAGTCTCCACTTATGAGAAATGGAACTGCCCTTAGTCTCAGTTGTGACAAGGAGCGGATTAGTGAATGGTATAGTCGGTGGAATATGAAGCTGAGCTCCAGCAAAATAGAAAGTGTTGATTAGGAGATCCAGTACAGATTTCCACCTCATTCTTCCCTCCATATGGAATAGAACTCTGCTGAATGAGTCTGAAGCTTGAACTATTTTGGATGTAACTTTTGATTCACATCTTACTTTTGAGAAGCATGCAATGAAAGTGCCAGGAAATGTTACACGAGCGATATGTTTTGTTCGAAAGACCTTATAAGAGTGACATAATCAGGACAACCTGTTTTAGGTCATTTGACCATCGACAGATGGTCTCTCGTTTGTCATTGTTCCGTAAGTTGTATTTCAACAAAAAGTTTTCACATTCACAATTGAATCCTGATCTCCTGTCCCCGCATTTCTGAAAAACAGCACCAATATGAAATAAACTCTCAGTTCCAGAGGTTCCTTATTCCTTATTGTATTTTAATGCATTTTTATCGGTTTTTCAATTAATTTATTAATTTTCCTCTTTTAATAAGTAGGATCTCTTCTTTATAATGAAATCAAAAGGGTAAAAAAATTGAATATGACGATTGTTTGAAAAACATTTTACCTTGTAGCACCTGAATCTGGGCAGAACTTTAAGATAATGAGTTATTATTTCCAAATAATGATTATCTACTGTATGTTTAACTAAGTTATTACATATCCCCTTAAATTGCAATTGGTTGCCATGTTGTGTTACGTCTAGAACTTTGCAGCAGACATATTATGCCTTGAAATCTGCAGTTATTCCCCTAACGTATTGATTGAAACCATTATATCCGTTATAAACACAAGAGATAAAAAGTTAAAAATCATAATAGTTCCTATCTGAAAATTAAGGAAAACCGAAGTGAAGCGTTTGTGAGACATCCTGGCTTATTCAATCAGTTCTGAGCATTTAGTTGTATAACAGAATAAAAAAAAACCAGGTTAGTGAAAGTACAACTTCATAATGAATATTCAGATAAGAAGATGTCGAACAATTTACACACAGATGCTCAAATGATAACTGAAATATCTTGAATATGGAGTTAATATTTATCTTTAAAAACTAAATCAGATTACAGATGGTCTGTAATTTTTCTTAAAACTTAATGTTCTAACATGTACCTACATGGAACAGAGTAAAGCGAGCTTGTGATACATTAGATGAAATATCAAAAGACATGAAAAATGTTTAATGTTTGCCATACCACTTTCTTAACTTTTACTGCTTCTTTCTGGCCCTGGCAAATATCACCTAATAGTGTTAATAAGTTATCTCAAAGTATTCCTCCTATTAGATAACATTAGCCGTGCAAGCAAAATTGCAGGTAACTTTTTCGTGCGTTCGTATAAAGGCTGAAGCTTGAGATTTTTGCATACGTGAGAGAGAGAGAGAGAGAGAGAGAGAGAGAGAGAGAGAGAGAGAGAGAGAGAGAGGTGGGTGTCTGACGTAAATAAAATTAAGTTGCCACACTCAAATGGTTCCTGCTTGGAATTTTTACATACATGAGAGAGAGAGGAGAGAGAGAGAGAGAGAGAGAGAGAGAGAGAGAGAGAGAGAGAGAGACTAGCCGCACTCAGCTAGATATGCCATTTCTTGGTTCAGATCAAGTTTTCATGAATGCTGTATGCCACAAGAGGATCTTGTCTCCTCTGGCATAAACAAATGTTAACAAAACGTTTCCTGAAATCCTAGTTACATCAAAGATTACAAAAAAAAAAAGGATGACATGGCATAATGTGTTTGCAGTAACCCACGTTAGAAAGATAACAATAACTTTGTACTTGTAGCCAACTTGGTCAAAGGACTTTGACTTTATTATTGTGACGTTCATCAGTCACCTATTTTATGGTATTTAATGAGAAATAATCATATATTTCAACGTACTGTGTGATCTCGCATTATACGTAAAATGGTTGGCTGTGCACAGCATATCCAACTTTATCAAATGGAATTGTATTAACATTCTCATTAATCACCTTTGTAACCTTTACTAACCGTTCTACAGCCTCTTACAACTAACAGCTGAATAGATTATTTAGTAAATCAAATTGTACCCATCCTGTGAGTTTGAACCCCACTTCAATAACTTCAAGTAAAGTTTGTGAACAGCATCATATTCAAGGAATTTAGAATTTCTTAACAGCTTTTGAATGCCGTGAGCTTAACTTTTGTCAGCCACGTTAAATTACATTTTACCAGCCTTCTGCGAACTCATTCTACGCAAAACTCCAGACTCGTTGATGCCTTTAAAATATTGTTATAATAGATAGTTGTTAATCATAATGAGAAAAGTTAGGTGAAAATGGGCTTGAATATTATATGTAATTTTTTTAATCTTATTAAAATTTTTAAAATTCAATGCATTATTACCATAATATCATTCTTCTTGTATTTTATTACATTTTTAACTATATATTAGTTTTTTTTTTTAATAAGTGAGATCTCTTCTTAATGTAGTTCACTTTACTTCCTCTTACTTCGTCCTTAATGAACGCCATATGCTTTGGAAGCTTGAATTTCAAATCAGTGGCCTCTTTGGGCTTTTTCCACAAGTTTTCATCTAGTGAATAATAATAATAATAATAATAATAATAATAATAATAATAATAATAATAATAATAATAATAATAATAATACTTACAAGCTCTGGAATAAGACTAGCAGAGGTTAATATCAGGAGAGGGATCTTCCAGGGCGACTCACTGTCCCCACTACTCTTCGTAGTAGCCATGATTCCCATGATTCTTAAAGACTATAGTCTTTTTTTTTTTATCATAATAATAATAACAGCAACGAAGATTATCATAAAATACTTTTCATGACATAATAATCTTGACATATCTCTGAAGTTCAAGATCATAATTCCTCTTTCTAAAACATGTGTTGTCCTGACATGGCATTTTTCCCCAGACAGGAACCACATTCGCTTCCTTAAAATCTCGCAATATCCCAGAAAGTCCGATCTTACATCACTCAAAATCACGGGCTTCACTTTTCTCAAAACTTAACAATGATATCTTTGAAGAAGCTCTAAAATCTTACCTAAAGAAAAAACGAAAAGATACATTTATAAACTATTATTGTTTTTGAATACACTACTCTGAGAACAGAATAACGATACCTGAAATTTAAGGTTGTTTCCAAAGATATCTTTTTAAAGGCAACGGCAATTATATATTTATTATATTCACTGTTGTATATATGCTGATAAATGACTTCACTTTACAGTGACTTTAAGATATGATATGCGTATCTGATTCACCTTTACAGATTAAAACATTTTTTTTGTATGGTGTTTTTACGTTGCATGAAACCAGTGGTTATTCAGCAACGGGACCAACGGCTTTACGTGACCTGCGAACCACGTCGAGAGTGAACTTCTATCACCAGAAATACACATCTCTCACTCCTCAATGGAATGGCCGAGAATCGAACCCGCGACCACCGAGGTGGGACGCAAACACCATACCAAACACGCCACCGAGGCGCTTTGAAAAATAACATTTTAAACTAAAACTGGTCCTGGAAGGATGTCTTAAAGGGTAAACACAGCATACGTTGGGGAATCTGCCTTTTGAAGATAGTCGCACCTAGTAAATATTCATCATCAAAATTAAGCGTCATTGAAAGAGGGTTTTAAGCATAAGCCATGACATTTCAAACATAAGAGTAACCTCAGGCATACTGATGAAATTTTCTGAAGGTCAGTGACAGTTACATAAATATTTGATTATCATTAATGTTATAATGTTCATATCAGCCTTTAGATCTCGATTATATTGAACGTTCCTCATTACCCATCTCCAGTACAAGTCACTGACCTCTTTAAGTACAGACACATAACCTGGAGATGATTTAATATGGTTAATGAAAATATGCCACAACAATAAGTAGGTTTACCACGATTTTGCCTGGTTTTCAGTGAGGCAAACGTTCAGAATTTGTATAAAAAGTTGATAATGGTTGCTTCATGAAATACAAATTTTTGTAATCATTCAAAGCGTTTCCTTTAACATGGATCGCCTTCTACAGAATTAAAAGAAAACAATCAGTACCATGTTTCAACTTTAGCCTCTGAATTGTAGATGAATACCTGTTCCGACAACTTAGATAAAACTAACACAGTCATAAATCTGCGTTGAAAACTTATCAGTAGTGTTTCATTCAATTGTTTCCTTCACACACTCTCCAGCTTCATGGATGTTGAGGCTCAGTTTCTTTTCATTCCTTTTGCCCGAACCATCCAGCCTTTTATGTCATCCACTCCTTCTTTTGTTTCCACATCAAATCTACCTTCATTCAAACAACTCGTATGTCATTTTGCACTTATGCTATACATCATAAAATTTAGCATCCTTTTAGTTCATCTGTACAGGTTCATTCTTCTTTCCTTGACATTCGATGTCTAAAATATTCTTTCATTTCAACCTGGAGTTCGACAGACTGTTTACTTCCTTACCCTGCAAATTCTGTCAAATCCTTCTCCAGTATACAGTTTCTCTCCATTACCACATATATATATATATATATATATATATATATATATATATATATATATATATATATATATATATATATATATATATATATATATATATATATATATATATATATATATATATATATATATATATATATATAGCATATGCATGAAGCAATTAATATATATTCATATATGTTAACCGAAGGTAGAGCGAATTGGATATGAAGGGACATTTGTAGCTTAATGCATGTATATGAATCACGGTGATGTGACCAAATTTATATATATATATATATATATATATATATATATATATATATATATATATATATATATATATATATATATATATATATATATATATATATATATATATATATTATATATATATATATATATATATATATATATATATATGGTCTACCAGCTTTTGTTTTCTCCAATGTATGAAACTTCGTGAAGAGCATATTACACCATTGTTTATTTTCGCTATTTTTCGGGACTCAAAAATAAGCAGAATTTTATAGACACGTTTTACGTGTCATACTTTTTTATGATGATCTATCTATAAATGTTTGTATTTGCTTATGTATGACTGAATGATATGCAAGCGACCATCGTCTTTTGAAAAAGGTTTATTTCCCTAACGCAAATTTTCTCCCAATTTTCCCTCTCCTACAGTTCCGGTCCTTTCTGCTAATGATATTATCCGGCCGCTTCTACGGCTTTGTCTTCCTTCTTCGAAAGGCGAAGCGGCGGCCAAGTTTGAGATAAGTTAAGCTGATGATCTTGTGTGACGTAAGGCCGAAACTTACGGGAAGTAATTATAAGATTTTAGGATACTGGATATGGTCCATAACGAAGAGAAAGGCCGAGTCAGGAAGACCGAAGTCTAGAAGCAGGAAGATTTACTACTTTAATCTGTTTGAATTTAGTGGAAGCGGACGATAATGGAGGGCTTGGTCTCTCCGCCGTTCTCAAATACAGAATGACATTTGAATTGCTAAAAAGATGCGAGAATAGGACGTTAAGCAGTGGACGAGATTTTCTGCCTTGATTGACACGGAAATTTAACTTTTCTTTTATAATTGGTTCTCAATTGAGGAAATAACCCCTTATATGCCTAAATCTTACATCGGCAATGACTTCAATTTATTTCCAGTTACCAGATGTGGATAAAAGGTTCATCGTTTCCTGGAAAAGATCCAGTAAAATTAATCGTACGTTCGTTGACCTATGTAATACATTGGGCACGAAGTAGTATACAGATGACTGCGCTATATTGGAGGTGGGATAGAAAGAATTATTGGCCAATCAGCCTAATCCGCGATGATTAACCCTTCCAGGAATCAGTAAACCATAGGGATGGTTCCTAAAACTACCCTTTTCTGTTTCACGGGATATCGTGGAAATCACAGGTTCCATGTGCAGATGAAGATATATTAAACAGAGATTCATAT
>NC_061107.1:119704078-119717207 GCF_015104395.2 Macrobrachium nipponense
TAAATTTGCAAGAAATTGTATCAGCTGAGTTGCTGGTGAGTCGGGACGTTGGGTAATACCCCCGGGGTATGAAGGTGTGCTGCTTGCCCGGGTAAAGCCTCGCATACGTGCATTTCTTTTACGTGAGAGCCTTAGGTTCAATCCCACTGTTAGGTTAGATATCTATTTTCAGTCCAGAACGTTATTTCTTCTCTTTACATTGGAAACAAAGAATATTGTTTTAGAAAGATAACCGTTCAGACGCCATCTTTGCCTAGGTTTGAAATAGCATAGTCATTCCATTAGGGGGAAGATTTTTACCTCTTAATGTGTGATCTATATTTTGATAATCATTCACATCTCCATTAAATTTCCATCTTTTATACGATGTGGCTTTGCATCATAAATACAGTGGTGACAAAAAACAATTACATACAGTTTCATACTGAACTTAAGATTATATATTTTGAAGCCATTAAGCCCTCCTTTAAAAAGAACCCTAAATAGTTATACTAACGACTTCATTAAGAAACGAATTGGATCCTCTGATCCCGTTCCCTGGTAAGAAATACAATTAAATGCCATCCTTGATGGGTCCAAAATGGCGGGTAGCTTATGAGGAGTTTTTTTCTTTTTTTCATTAATAAGAAGGCAGGAGACCGTAAAACTACATCCTCTGTCATTTAGGTCCAATATTGCGCCTCCTCCTCTAATTATAATTCGGAGAAGGGAGATGACAGGGCACCTCAGTTATCCTCATTCTTCATCACTTGCCTTTGTTACTTAATGTAGAATACTCTTGTCCAGACTTCTGCTGCAGTCTATTTTTTAATATTATAACAAGGTTTCGTGAAATTACCTGTTTGTATGTAGTATAGCAGTGATTGCTCCTAATTGTATCAAATTTTACCCAACTACTCACTCACCCATTCCCTTTTTTTTGTTTTCCAATAACAATGTTAAAATCATTGTTTTCTAATGTAATGCATTAGTAATATCGAAAGTAGATTAAAAAAATGTTATGTACGTTTAAGTATCTCGTTGGTCATTCTGAAATTATAATAACAAATACTGTTAAACCTTGAAAATATAATACCCGTTATTAAATGTTCTAAAATATGATATTATTGGGTAAGCATTGTACGAACTTAGATATGAACAAAAAAATCGTCTTCGTAAATACAAAAGAAGAGAAAAAATTTATAAAAGCTACGTAGACGTTTAATATTATTGTTTATATCAGTGTGTAAAAGTTGAAAAATCTATACTAGTTATTTAACTTTAAACCCTTCACCCCTCTAACAGGAGGGCAAATGTAAATCGAGTTGCAGCCTGCTCTCGGCCAATCACTTTAGCCCCTGATGAACTTACCTCTCATCGCACAGAGAATTTCTTTTAGCCTTAAAATAAAGCTATTTGGTGTCTACGGATAAAACATTAAAACTTTAAAGAAAATAATGAAAGGCAGATGTTATGAAAAGTAATTATACATACCTTACATTGATATTCACACACACACACATATAATATATATGTACAAGACATTTCATATTCTCACATGGCGACAGGAAAGACTAGTAATTATTAAGAACTTGGTATTTCAATTGCCCTACTCTTGGTACCATCAAACTGTCTTTCCTGCCGTCCAGTCTTTAAAGATGGGTAGTTTGCTAACTCCTCCTCCTTCCATATGCTTTACTCGAGCGAAAACGGCGACGAGGAGCCAGGCAGCACGGCCGTCAGGCAGTCTCAGAGAGAGAGACAAAGAGAAGAGAGCAGAGACCTCACTCACCTGGGAAGTTCCTACAATTTGATTCGTCCGACATGCCTGTCTTAGGCTAAAGGCTTTTTATTGGGATCCCTGGTCTACGTCATCCTCTTGAGAAAATTCTGCCAAAATCCATCTGCAACGCCTTTGTGCATGGTTCGACAATGGTGAGTACCAAGAATATATAGGGCTTATTTTTAAGGTTATCATTGCGAACTCTCATTGCCTTGTGTTGCCTATTAAAGTTTTCCTGTCTGTCATTTTTAACTTATGAAGATTCGTTATAGTTTTTTGTGGTCAATATGTTTTATACATCGTATTCTCTTGTCCTTTCAGGTGATTTAGCTCTCGGACTAGTAACTCTAGCTTATTCATAAATTCACGTTGTTAACACATGGGTAAGAGAATCGTCTAATACATTAATGTTTCGAGTGGTTATATTTATGACGGATTGTCTCCCATATTACGACCGAGCAAATTTATATTAGGTTTACCGTTCATTTCAGGATGGTGTTTGGTTTCGGTGTATCGGCCCTTTTATTTCCTTCCTGATACTAATGTAAACCTCAGTTGCTCAATTGTAAGGTAATTTTAAGTGGGTTATTATTCCTATGGGTATATTTTTCTACATAAATGACCATGACTTTTAGATACTAATCTTCCTGAATATTTCTTTACAGACAGCGGAGCGAAGAGCAGAACGAAGGAAACGCCCTACGATCTACGTGAATTGCCTTGTTCTCTTACCAGTTGTTTATAACTACGGTACTACGTTATTTTAAAGGCCTATTTATGTAATAAATATCATATTCAATTACATTTTTCCTTCCAACCTTTATTTCAAACCACAGATTTTTAAGGTGTTCTGCTTATGGCGCCCAACGTGGGGCAACACGAAGAAAGGTGCTTAATGATGGTGCAGATGATCCAGTAGAGAATTGACCACGACTGGGGCTCCCAATAGTCTCTCATATTTCTATTTGTAGGACATTGATATTTTCCTTTCCAGGATATTAACATTTTTATTGAAATAAATATAATTTTTCTTTTCAGAAAATTAACATTTTATTGGTTTGCATTTGTTATACTTTTGTTATAATGGCTAACTTACAGGTACTGATCGGACAACGAAAAGTCATTCGGAGAAAAGTCACCGAACAATTCAATAGGTCTGACACCTATTCTGCCCTTACACAAGAAGAAAAGTTAGCTATTAAAGGTCTTCTTGTTAATTATAGAAACAAGTTGTCAGAGCTAGATGATCAAATCCTCTTGAAGAAATTTCCTGACATATCTGATGAAGCAGAGTTAGAGCCAGAATTAACAAGTTGCCAGGATTATCTAGACAAACTTGAGCATTGTCTACCATTACTTGAGATTTCAAGGAGTAAGAATGATCCTAATAATATTCCCGACGTGGCCCGCAGTTTACTGAAACAGCCAACAGCTCCTCTTCCTAAGTTTACAAGCAAAAAAGGAGAAGATTTCTTGAAATTTATAGCAGAGTTTGAGGCTACAACTAATGCATTTCAGTATCCAGACAGAGATTTACTTTTATTGCTGAAGCACAACAGGTAGACGGTCGAGCAAAGACTTTATTAAGTTCTCTGGAAGCTGATAAACAGCGTTATGTAGATGCCAAAGAACTATTGATTTCCGCCTTTGCTTCTAAGGAGGTTTGTAAAAACAATGCAATTAGGAAAATTACGGAGTTAAGTCTAAGAGAGGGTGATGACCCCTTCACATTATTTCCATCTCCGATCAGTATGCGAAGCAGTCAAGACTTTTAACATTGAAGCGGATGAATTTGTCAGATATTTTGCTTGGCACGGCTTAAATGGTCGCTTTCAGCGTCATCTTATTAATATTACAGGAAAGACTCATCCTTCCTTAAAATGAACATTATTTTCACATTTCTTTGCAGCTTGCGAAAGGTACGAAAGTGACGGGAAAGGTGTTTAAAGCGTGAAATGTAAAGCTTCACCTGTCAAGACATTAACACTCCCTCTTCGTAAAGAGAGAGCTACCAGCATGGCTGCGGAAGCAGTAACATATGATAAAGACAGGTCTTCGCCTCAATGTTCCTTGTGTTCTGCGGTTGGAAATACTGATAAATTTCACTTTATTCATAAGTGCCCTAATTTTCTTTCTCCTACAGATAAAGTGCATATTTTAAAATCTAGAAATGGATGTGTAAAATGCGGCCAATTTAATCATGTTTCCGGTAAGTGCCGTTTTAAATTAAAGAGACGCTGTTCAAATTGTAACAGCTGGCATATGACTTACCTGTGTGATAGGAGTCCGTCACCAGGCAGAAACTCTAACAATATTAATAACGGCAAATCCAAGGTGGAAACTTTCTCCTCAAATAAGCAGCGGTGTTGCCGTCCTTCCTACTTGTCATGGTGATTCCATTTTACCCACCTTTTCATTTAAAGTTGTGGGGGGGCTGTTTACAGAGGACTGGAGGACAGTGGTTCGCAGAGCACGTTTGTCACTAAGAAATTGGCGGAGTAGAATAATCTTAAAATCATTAACCCTAAAGTAAAGCTAACAGTTAATGGGTTTAATGGCAACAAGGAGTATTTTACTGAAATTGTTGAAGTTCCTGTTACGATCGGAGATAAATCCTTTATAATTTATTGCTTGGTTGTACCAAACATTAATGTAGCATTGAAATTACCTCTGCTTGGTAGATTAGTTGATAAATTTCAGGCACAAGGTGTTAAACTAGCTGATCAATTCCTTCATAAATTTTCTCATGAAATTGATAATGTTTCAGCTCATTTTAGGTACAGGACTTCGCTTATTGTATTGCAGGTACAGATACAGTTTTTGGAGGAATAAATTCATCGATGTATACTGAGTGTCATGCAGGTATTTTGCTGTCTGGTAGCATTGATTTAATGATTAAGAATATTGATAATTTAGCTGATACGAGAGTGCAAACCTCGGCGTTAGTAACCCATTTGAGTGTAGTTATTGACTATTCATATCCAGAGTAGTTCCTTTTTGCTGAACTCTAAAGTTGATATTTTTGCCGATGATGACATTAATACTAACTTTGAGGTAAACTGTTCATTTTCTGTAATAAATGAAAAATGTATGCTTATGGAGAAACCACTGCAACAGGCCACTGATCAACTTTTAGAGTTTGAATGTAATTATTACTTAAATTACGATCAGAATTTCTACAATGATGAAAGTATTGACTTAACAACCAGTTGGTCGAATTTACCATCAAAACCCTTCGTCGTAGGGAGTTGATGGACGTATTATCGTTCCCTTGTTGTGGAATGGGAAAGTTTCTCATTTACTTTCAAAGAATGAAAATCTATCTAAGTTTGATATTAAGGTCTAATCTCAAGAGACTTAAACGACATCCAGAACGTTTGCAGCTCGTTGACCAAACAATTAAGGAGCAATTGAAGGCAGGCATTATTGAACCCATTTATGATTTAGAGGTGTTTAAAAGTGAGAACCCTCAACATTCTTTTTTACCACACATGCCTATCTTTAAACTGGATAAGGATAGTACCAAATGTAGGATTGTATTTTTGTCCAACCTTAGGGATTCTTCTAATAGTATATTATTGTCACATAAACCAGTGCATGTATTCAGGGCCTACGTTAAACCAAAAATTGTCCTCTTCCTTTTTACAGCTTAGATTTGACCAAAAGTTACTCATATTTAACCTTAAGAAAGCTTTAATATGTTATCCTTAACAGAAACTGATCAGTCTAAGTTGTTATTTTTTTGGTACAAAAAATGTGAGTCAAGGTGATTTTTCCTTATTGGCTTTTAAGAATGTAAGATTACCTTTTGGCCTTAGATGTAGTCCCTTTTTATTAATGATTTCATTATATTACATACTTGTGTTACAACCTTCAGAGGATTCTCGAATAGCAAATTTAAAGAAATCTATCTATTCCATGATTTATATGGACAATGGGCTATTACTGCCAATACTTCAGAGGAGTTAGAGTGGTCGTATAAACAGCTTTCGCAATATATTCAATCCCTATAAAATTTGACGTTCAGCAGGTTGTAACTAATGACTCAATTTTAACAGGGATGAAGTGGATCTTTCGGGTAGTGTGTTCCGCGAAAGCCGAGGCAGCTACGTCTTACGTAAACAAGTTGTTTCGGTTTAAACTGGGACCGATGTTCCGACGAAATTTTCACTAAACCAATTTTTCTTGATCCCAATGCTAATACTAAAAGATCTCTTTTACAAACAATTGCTTCACAGTTTGACCTGTTTGGTTTTAATATGCCATTGTTTAACCGCTGTAGATTGTTCAGCATCAATTACAGCGTCAAAAGAATTTACATTGGGATCAACCATTAACGCAAGAATTGCAGAGAGAATGGATTAATATTTGCAGGCAAACCAACAGAGCTCCTCCTTTAAAAATTGCTAGATGTGTTGGTCCACGAGATGGCAGTTATGATATATTTTTTTCAGATGCAAGTAAGGAAATATTTGGTTGTGTACTCTATTTACAGCATATTGAATCCAATCGCTTAAGCTTTATACATGCCAAAACCGACTTGTAAATAAGCAACTCAAGAGTAAATCCATGCCCTCTCTGGAACTTAACGCAATACATTTAAGTGTTGAGTGTGCTCTTGATATTTACAAAAGATTTGTCTGGATCTGCTTGCTTAAAAACCCTTGCAGGTTTTAATAAATATTTACGTATATACTGATTCTCTGTGTGCCTTACATTGGCTGAACTCTGCTGCTTTGAAATTGGACAAATTAATAAACATTCTCCATTTGTCGTAAACAGACTTCATAATATACAAAGAATGTGTGAAACTGTTAATATAAATTTTGCTTATTTCAGAAAAACAATCCTGAGGACATAATCACCAGATGTGTGTCATACAACCAGTTGCAAAATTCTTGCCTTTTTTCAGGACCAGATTTAAGTATAAATGAAGTTCCAGAATTGTCACTACTATACCAGCATTTGAGATGCCACTGAGGTTCAAGCAACTCCTTCCACAGCTCGGGTTATTGAAGTTGCTAACAATCTGATTGATATTATAATTATTCCAATTTCAGGAAACTTGTATTGATTTTTCGCAGAATTTTCTTAGTGGTGCAACAAGTTGGAAGCTGAAAGCGAAAATTGCTTGCTCACAGTCGCTAATTACTTTGCCCAGGCTATGAATTACTTGTTAAACATGAACAAAGGAAGCATTATCCTGAGGTGATATTCTTACCTACAGCATGGTCTTAATTCCAGAAAAGACATTCCTCCTATTCTAACGCAATTTAACTTATTTTTTAGATTCACAGGGTCTTCTGAGAGTTAAGAGTAAATTCAGAAAAATGGAATTATGGCTTAAGTGGAAATTACCCTTTATTATTGCACCCAGACAGTCATTTGACCAAACTAATTATTTGGGATGCACACCTCAAATTATTACATTCAGGATGTTATTCTGTATTAACGGAGCTCAGAAAGCATTATTACATCCCTAAACATTTCTCAGTTGTGAAAAGGGCTCTTAAACAGTGTGTTCATTGTCGTAGGTTTAATAATCGTTATATAAGGTTAAATCAGAACTTTTACAGAGACTTCAGAGCAGATCCTCCTACGTTCCTTTTTCTAACATATTTATGGACTATTTAGGACCCTTCAATACGAAGGATGGAAAAGAGACCCGTAAGGTTTGGTTACTATGTATCACCTGTACTTGGTCTAGGGCAGTTAACCTCAAAATTTGTAGGAGTTTGTGAATTGCAGAATTTTTAAGAGCATTTCAGCTACACTGCTTTGAGTACGGGATTCCTCAACTTTGTATTAGTGATCTTGGAACTCAGTTGGTGGCAGGAAGCTAATACCATAACTTCCTTCATTAGTGACCCTGTTCAGGACGCCCAACAATTATTATTTTGAGGGAAAATAATGTAAAACCTCTCTCCTTTCAGCAATATTTCAAGGCTGCAGTCAATTGGGAACATTAGTAGAAGTCTGTGTAAAATGGTAAAAAGATTAATGTTTGGAGCAATTAAGAATTTTGTATTGACGTATGTAGACTTTGAATTTCTTGTCTGTAATATTGTGCATCTCGTTAATCGACGACCTATAGCCTTCAAAGAAGCTGTTCGTGCTGAGACTGACCACGTGCCCGAACCAATAACGCCGGAACAGCTCGTTCGAGGCTATGAATTGACTTCTCTAAACCTTATCCCTAATCTTCAACCTCTTTCAGTTGAAGATCCAGAATTTGACCCTGATAATCCAGCTATTTTTCAGAATTACCTAAAGTTGTGTAAAATTAGGCAGACATTAATAGAGACCTATCATAATGAATTTCTAGGTACTCTGATTCAACAAGCAGTTGACAGAAAGGGGCGGTATCGTCCCGTTACTCATAAATTACTAAAGGTTGGCGATGTTGTATTAATTAAGGAGGAACATACCAAAAGGAATAATTATCCTCTAGGCATAATTCTAGAAGTTTTTAAGAATGATTTGGGTGAAGTTACCCATGCTGTTATTAAGAAGGGAAAAAACAGGCCAGACATCAAGGTTGCATGTAAATAATATTATTCCAATACTAGAAAACACAGGAAGTACTAATTCAGCTACTCCTGATATTTGTAATTCTGTTACTTCGTCCTTAAGGCCCAAAAGAAAGGCTGCTATATTAAGCCAAGAAAGGACAAGACGATGCTTTATCTTTATTCAGTATTTGTATTTTCTTGTATTTAATTTAATTATTATTTTTACATTTTCTTAAATGTATTTTTTCTTACAATTTTCAGTTACATATGTTTCAGGATGGAATTTTTTCATTTCTGAAAAAATTCCATCTTCGCCCCTGGACTGTACAAGACTTTCATATTCTCACATGGCGACAGGAAAGACTAGTAATTATTAGGAACTTGTTATTTCAATTGCCCTACTCTTGGTACCATCAAACTGTCTTTCCTGCCGTCCAGTCTTTAAAGATGGGTAGTTTGCTAACTCCTCCTCCTTCCATATGCTTTACTCGAGCGAAAACGGCGACGAGGAGCCAGGCAGCACGGCCGTCAGGCAGTCTCAGAGAGAGAGACAAAGAGAAGAGAGCAGAGACCTCACTCACCTGGGAAGGTTCCTACAATTTTGATTCGTCCGACATGCCTGTCTTAGGCTAAAGGCTTTTTATTGGGATCCCTGGTCCACGTCATCCTCTTGAGAAAATTCTGCCAAAATCCATCTGCAACGCCTTTGTGCATGGTTCGACAATGGTGAGTACCAAGAATATATAGGGCTTATTTTTAAGGTTATCATTGCGAACTCTCATTGCCTTGTGTTGCCTATTAAAGTTTTCCTGTCTGTCATTTTTAACTTATGAAGATTCGTTATAGTTTTTTGTGGTCAATATGTTTTATACATCGTATTCTTCTTGTCCTTTCAGGTGATTTAGCTCTCGGACTAGTAACTCTAGCTTATTCATAAATTCACGTTGTTAACACATGGGTAAGAGAATCGTCTAATACATTAATGTTTTCGAGTGGTTATATTTATGACGGATTGTCTCCCATTATATTACGCCGAGCAAATTTATATTAGGTTACCGTTCATTCAGGATGGTGTTTGGTTTCGGTGTATCGGCCCTTTTATTTCCTTCCTGATACTAATGTAAACCTCAGTTGCTCAATTGTAAGGTAATTTTAAGTGGGTTATTATTCCTATGGGTATATTTTTATACATAAATGACCATGACTTTTAGATACTAATCTTCCTAATATTTCTTTACAGACAGCGAGCGAAAGCAGAACGAAGGAAAACGCCCTACGATCTACGTGAATTGCCTTGTTCTCTTACCAGTTGTTTATAACTACGGTACTACGTTATTTTAAAGGCCTATTTATGTAATAATATCATATTCAATTACATTTTTTTTTCCTTCCAACCTTTTATTTCAAACCACAGATTTTTATGGTGTTCGCTTAATATATTATATATATATATATATATATATATATATATATATATATATATATATATATATATATATATATATATAACACACACACACACACACTACACACACACACACACACACATATATATAATTAGAATTATAATATATAGATAATATATATTAGATATATATATATATAGATAGATATAGATATATATTCAGATTATATATATAGAGCAGGTTCAGCCAAATTACACATATAAAACCTCCAGCGGATGTCCATGATACAAGATGTAATAATGACAATTTATTCTAAGAAACGTTTTGCACATTAAATTCTCTGTGCATCATCAGTCTGAAAGAACATAAAAGACACATTTATAAGTAAAATACAATAAAAGTGTAAAAAACAGGAATTCACATATACTAAAAATAGTCTTAAAATTATATAAAAGAACAAAGTAAAAAACAGGTTAAAAGAGACTGCTTAAGACACCAACCGTTCATTGTGAGGAGAAAAGATGGAATGAACTAAGACACGTTAAAATAAATGACTTCAACTATGCCAGGTACAGAGTTGCTGAGGACGTATTACTGTTGAGGGAGGGAACAAGCCTCTTGATATATAAAGACTCAAGGGAAGTTAAATTGTCAGGCTGTTTGACATGGTCTATTATGGAAAACTGTTCTTTTTGTACTTATATTTCGTAATGAGAGGCATGATTCCTGATGTTGGAAAATTCAGGTTGTTTTATTCTCTGACCAGTACGAAAGCTGAAGCCCAAGTGAGAGCAATATCTGACCCTTAACAGCCTTCGAGTTGATCCGACATAAGAGCCCGGGCATCCAGGGCATGTAAATTTATATATAACGTTGGGTCGCATAAAAGGCTGAAGGCGATCTTTATAGTAAAAAAGGAACCAATTGTGCAGGGATTGCTAGATATGAGCTTAACTTTAAGGCATGGTATCTCATGTTCAATAATTCGTGTGAGGCTGGATGTAAATTTTAAATCAGAAATATAAGGGATCGTGACATAAAATAGTCTTTTGGTGGCATTAAAATTAGGTATTGGCGGCGGTTTTTTGAACAATTTCGAGTGGATATGAATTAGATTTGAAGAAACCTAACAAAAAAGTAATTTCCTTGTGAAATAGTTGCCAAGACGAAGAGTATTTCAGTGCTCTATTAACCTGAATAGTATTAAGTTTAAAAGATTGTTGACACGAACTATAATAATTGTTAGTCATTCCAGTAAAAGTATGTTTTCTATAGACTGACGTGGAGAACTCAAAGTTACTTCTGGTAATTTTCAAATCAAAAAAAGGTAAACAATCATCGTTCTCTACTTCCATTGTAAACTTGATATTAGGATGAAAGTTGTTAATATACTCTAAAAAAGAATAACATTGCCATGGGTCTTGAAAGAAGGCAAAGGTATCATCAACATATCTACGATATAATGAGGGCTTAAAGTTAGAATCACACCGGTTTAAAAACTCAGACTCCAAATGAGACATAAAAAAATTTGCAAAAATGGGGCCTAAAGGAGAACCCATAGCAACTCCATCGACCTGCGAGTAGACCAGCTGATTAAATACAAACATCGAATCTTGCACTGCAAGATCGAGTAATTGTTTAAAAATAGCCCGATTAAAACCATGGAAACTTACATCTTCGTCAATAAATATTTTGTTAAGTATAATGTTGATAGTTTCATTAAGAGGTACGTTGGTAAATAGAGACTCAACGTCAAAACTAACCATATAGTAATCTCCATCTTTTCTGATAATCAGTAGTTGAAAGTCATATCCATTTTTTAAAGAGTATTCTGGAGTTTACTAGACTGACCAACAATTATTATAGTTCGTGTCAACAATCTTTTAAACTTAATACTATTCACACTTTGGTTAATAGAGCACTGAAATACTCTTCGTCTTGGCAACTATTTCACATGGAAATTACTTTTTTTGTTGGGTTTCTTCAAATCTAATTCATATCCACTCGAAATTGTTCAAAAAACCATTAACAAAATAATTACCAAATTCTTACAGCCGCCAATACCTAATTTTAATGCCCCCAAAATACTATTTTATGTCACGATCCCTTAAATTTCTGATTTGAAATTTACATCCAGCCTCACACGAATTATTGAACATGAGATACCATGCCTTAAAGTTAAGCTCATATCTAGCAATCTCTGCACAATTGGTTCCTTTTTTAACTATAAAGATCGCCTTCAGCCTTTTATGCGATCCAACGTTATATATAAATCTACATACATGCCCTGGATGTCCGGGCTCTTACGTCGGATCAACTCGAAGGCTGTTAAGGGTCAGATATTGCTCTCACTTGGGCTTCAGCTTTCGTACTGGTCAGAGAATAAAACAACCTGAATTTTCCAACATCAGGAATCATGCCTCTCATTGCGAAATAGAAGTACAAAAAAAAAAAAACCAGTTTTCCATAATAGACCATGTCAAACAGCCTGACCATTTAACTACCCTTGAGTCCTTATATATCAAGAGGCTTGTTCCCTCCCTCAACAGTAATACGTCCTCAGCAACTCTGTACCTGGCATAGTTGAAGTCGTTTATTTTAACTTGTTTTAGTTCATTCCATCTTTTCACCTCACAATGAACGGTTGGTGTCTTAAGCAGTCTCTTTTAACCTGTTTTTTTACTTTGTTCTTTTATATAATTTTAAGACTATTTTTAGTATATGTGAATTCCTGTTTTTTGCACTTTTATTGTATTTTACTTATAAATGCGTCTTTATGTTCTTTCAGACTGATGATGCACAGAGAATTTAATGTGCGAAACGTTTCTTAGAATAAATTGCCATTATTACATCTCATATCATATATATATATATATATATATATATATATATATATATATATATATATATATATATATATATATATATATAAGAGAGTAAGTTACATGGCATTCATTTAATTGCCTCCAACATACTGCATGCATATGACATTAGCATTGACATATAGACTAATTCATGTGATAGATTTTGCGAGAGAATTTGCCAAATAGCAAAAGTGGTACAAAGAAATTAGAGTGAGTCACTTCGTACCAGGATGAGGTTACAGTTCGTTATACATTGCATTTTGCAACTTTTGAACCTTCTAAGTTATCACATACATATAGCAATTTTTCTTAATGGCACTACATGCTAGGTAAAAGTTCTCAAGCTTACCGTCTTTGAAAATGAATCAAGGGCACAAAAGTATCCTGTGTTAGAATGCAATGACCATTACATAATGGTTATTTATTTTTCGTTTGAATTTGCAAGGATTACAGGGAAAAGAGATTTGATATTGATATGCACGATGGCTTGTGAGACAACATTCGTGTAGGAAATTACGTAAGAACAGGAGTGTATTAGATTATCACAAAAGTAAAAAATCAATAGCCAGAAAACTAGCTTTCTGG
>NC_061107.1:119722707-119740207 GCF_015104395.2 Macrobrachium nipponense
CTTATCTTGTAAAAATACCTCAAGCACATAACAGAAAAAACTACACATAAAGCAAAGTGCATCTCTGCAAACTACAAAAAACAAAGAAAAGGAGAAATTCACTCTTATCTGAATACATTGGAGAAATCTGTAATTAACGTTCAGCAGAAACCAGTTTATAAAGACATAGGCGTTTATGAAATCCCCTGTAGGTATTGTCATAAGTCATAATCTGGATTCACAGGAAAATCGCTTTCAGAGAGATTAACGCAACATAAGCACTGTAGTTGTTATTCCTCTCTTGATAATGTTGGTAATCACCTTTTTCTCTTCCTCGAATCTATCATTTATTCAGTTCGATGATATATGATTATATTTTCATCGTCGTCACCCGGTTTCGTAGGTGTAGAACTGTTCCATTCTTCTTCTACGCCAACATTATTTTCTGTTTAATTACAATAGTATCAAATGATCGAAGTTGTTCTGTTAACATTGCCATAATCGGGTATACTCTTCCTTCTTCCGAAAAATGGCGACGAAAATATACAGAAGAATTTAATAAAAAGAAAGAAAAACTCAGAATTTCCGAGAATTTCACTTTTATCCCTCTTCGATTTAAGTGTCAACATTTTCACTGCGCTGGAAACCGCTGGAAAGCAGAACATAAGTCAAGATGATGAATGTTGGCATCAAGACGACCGGTTGTTGATAAAACTCAGTGAAAGGGAAATGTTCAGAAAAAGACATAATGTCGCTATTATTCATTTTATCAACAGGTTGCTTCTCACATATTTTTCAGGAAAGTCAGGGACTACGTTAAATTAAAAAGAGAGGAGAGAAAAAGACAGGTGCACATACACATGCACAGACATATCCATATATATATATAATATTAATATATATATATAATATATATATATATATTATATATATATATATATATATATATATATACATATAATATACATATACATATACATATGTGCGCGCGCTGGATATTGAATGAAAAATAATCCTTGTAACCAGGGAAATCTATACCCAATAGCTTGTTTAGATATTCGTAGCATTAATCCATTAACAGGAGGCCTGCGTAGAACCTTATTCTGAAAATGAGTTAATGAATTAATGAGACAAATGTCTGAATGGGATATTGATTCTAGATATCCTTGGGCGCAAGGAATATTTTTCATTTGATATCCGAACACCAGTAGAAAGATATTGAAATGCCACTTGAATATGAAATGCGGAAATACAGTTAATATTCATTTTGTCAAAATATCTGCTCTTTCAATTCCTGACATATCAAAGAATATTGTTAAGGCATGATAATATTAGAATTAACATGTTTTATATGGCGTTTTCTTTAGCTTACCTGCCAATTTTGCACCATTATATCCTGAAAGCTGTATAAATAAATTCGTAGTTAACTTAAAACGCATTTGGGGAAAGTACAAAAAGTGCTTCGGGGGGCATTAGGAAGAAAGAATAATTTTAAAATAGCGAAATGTGTGTAAATATTAACTCAGAAATTATCAGTGGCTGGAAATACATATTTATTTCATATCAAGGAAATTCATAAATACATTTGGAAATGAAAATATTATAATTATGTACTATGCAGAGTGGAGGCTACGTTGATGCTATGCTACATCTGATTACGAGTATTATCATATGGAAGCATAAGTGAAGTTGTATACAAATGAAGATTAGGGAAAAATACATACGTACTATAGAGTACATAAAAAAATGAAGTTTAAATTAAATTAAATAGTTTTCTAGGCAATATACTTCTTTAATCGGGCATCGCTTCGTTTTATCGTTAGATGTTATTAACCTTGATGGATGCTAGATATGTTCGCCTTACTTAACTTCCCTGTAACTCTTTCATTTTCTTAGCATTTTACGATATCAATTTATATGATCAGTGTATAATAATAATAATAATAATAATAATAATAATAATAATAATAATAATAATAATAATAATAATAATAATAATAATAATAGAATAGAATAGAAAAATGTGCCTTGGTCAACATATATAAATGCAAAATGATAAGGACTGAAGGGATAGATCTCCCAGATATGAATGGCATCAAACACATAGATGAGACAAGATACAATTACCTAGGAGCAATGGAGGGAGAGGATATAAGCCACAGAAAGTTGTAGGTCACGCTCAGGAATGCTAACAGCGGCACAAGATTAGGCCATAAGAACCAGGTGTGTCCAAAGAACAATAGATAGAAATAACATTTCACCCATATGCAGGAAGTGCAATATAAAAAATGAGACCATGAACCACATAGCAAGCGAATGCCCGGTACTTGCACAGAGCCAGTACAAAAAGAGTCATGATTCAGTAACAAAAGCCCGCCACTGGGGCCTGTGCAAGAGACACCAGCTAGCTTGTAGCAATAATTGGTACGAACACTAACTTGAGGGAGTAATAGAAAACGATCAGGCAAAAATCCTATAGGACTATGGTATCAGAACAGAAAGGGTGATGCATGCCAGTAGACCAGGCGTGATGTTGATTGACAAAATCAAGAAGCGAGTGTCACTCATTTATGTGGCATGACCATGGGACACCAGAGTAGATGAGAAAGAAAGAAAAAAAAATGATAAATAGAAATAAGAAGAATATGGGATATGCCAGTGGAAGTTGTACCCATAATTATCATAGGAACACTAGGCATGACCCCAAGATCCCTGAAAAGGAACCTGGAAAAACAAGATGCCGAAGTAGCTCTAGGACTCATGCTGAAGAGTGTGCTACTAGAAACAGCGCACATAGTGAGAAAAGTGATGGACTATGGAGACAGGATGCAACCCGGAATTAGATGACTGTGATAGACAAAAGAATAATAAATGTTGACAAGGAACACATTTGTACTTTTCAGAATGTCATTTATACCACAATTGGCCTTTTAACGCATTGTTTGCACAAAATACGTATATAATGGTCACAATGCTAACAGAGTACATTTTTCATTTTAATTATGTATGGGTATTCAGTAAATTTCAGAAATTATTTCTCTCACATCGTATCATTTCGATAACAAAGATAAGAAATCCCTTAAAGGCATCTCATCTATCAATAAACGAAAGAAACAATACACCTAAATAGTACACTATGTGGAAGTCTCAACAAGTAACTGCACAAGAAGCTATTTGCACACTTCTGAAGAAGACAATACGTTTATAAACAAGCTGGAAATTAAGATCTGGAGATCAAAGGGCCTTCAAGGATCAAAGACAAAGGGAAAGAGGCTTTAGATGAGGATTACAAGAAAGTATTTCCTCTCTTACCTCAGTTTTCAAGCTCACTTCATGTGGACCCTCACCATCTCCGTTTATTTGCCAACTGTTCATTTTTTCTATAACTGTTCTGGGTGAACATCTTGTCCAATAAATTCTTACATAATATATTTTCACTCTATATTTTCTTAAGTGATTGCATAAAAGGAAAATTTCATGTTTTTTTTATATAAAAATCGGAAATTCGATGTTTCCTGATATTTGTTATTTTAGATAGTCTGATTAAATACCGTTTTTTATTATATACCTGAGTAATTTTTTTTACCAAGTAACCCATCTGTTACCCACATTGCTAGTTTTATTCATTAGAATTAGAGTTTTCCCCTGTGAAATGGTAGTGTTATCCTAGTTAAGGTCTCGGGAGTTTTAAAAGTTGATTTTTTAACCAGGATGGCGTAAGTGTAAAAAAAGATACCATGGAAACACATAACAGATTAGCCTACTAAAGAGTTCCTTGGGCTTCAAGTTATGTAAAGATTTATGTGTTTGGTTAATTAAAACTTTCTTGTTGTGAATTCGGAAGATCCAAGTAAAGGGGAACATTTGGACCAATTTATTCAGTTTTCCGGTTATCAAGTGATTTAAAGGTAGAATGACTTTTTCATGTTACTTGGTATTCATGTCGTAGTCTTCATAGAAGGGTTATGAAACTATTTTACAGTATTTTAGGATGCTATGGTCATTTTACATAAAATAATTTGATAAAACTGCCTTAAATTAATGATAAATAATTTTTCAGAGTAACCGGTTTCATACATTAACCATGCAAAATAATAACTTTACACCTTGATATTAGTTTGAGTATGTGTATGTATGTGTGTGCGTGCCATGTATACATTCTAAGCAAAAGGAAACTAAAATGCAAGTTATTTGCAGCGTTTCTCTAAACATTCTTGTTTCATTTAAGAGGACTTGGAAGTCATTTAGTCAGAAACGCTTCAAGGCCCAGATCTGAAGTCAAAATGTTTGAAAAGATTGTATATTAATAAAGAAGTGAAGGATAAGAGGATTGAGTCATAACAATAATAATCAACGGTGATATATGTATATATGATATATATATATATATTATATATATATATTATATATATATATTGATATATATATATGTATCATATGTACACACACACACACACACACACACACACACACACACACACACATATATATATATATATATATATATATATATCATAATATATATATATATATATATATATATATATACTACTACCTATTTAAGCCTTGTAGAAAAAGAATCGACTTAACAACTACAATAAAAAGGAAAAGATATACCTCTACGGTATTACCACGCCGTATTTAATTTACAAGAGCTTCAATGGTAAAATCTAAAAGTGGTAAGGGATTGACGGAGGAAAATGAAAAATTTTTTAGTGGGAGAAAAAAATAAGGTGGTAGCTGTATCTAAATGGAAGCCATGTCCTGTGTGTGTGTGCGTGTGTATGCGTCTCACAAGGTGAAATGTAAATAGTTATTAGTTATCATACTAAATGTCTCATGGATCGTGTTTGCCCCTTAAACGAGGAGTGTGGATTGTAGAAGTGAAATCTGTATCTGTATGTTGTATGTGAATCTAAGCGCAGACCTGCGTTTACCTGTTGAAATTTGGACTAAAAACGAGAAATTCCAGGTCATTTAAAAAAAGACAGTTAATCATGAAAAATCCAAATTGCCAAGGACTTAGCGCAGATTCATTCGCCTGCACACTTTGCTTTTCGTTGGACAATTTCAACCATGTAATACATGTTTTTTGTTGGAGAGTTGTTTCCCTTTGATTTATTCTGCATTTAAGTAATTGATTTCTCGTTTGAATTCTTGAAAATACAGTTTTTTCCGCACTACAGCTCTTGTAATGAAACTCGTAATATTATTTCTAAATAATTGTATGGATGTAGAGTGCCCCTTGAAGATACGAAGTAGCTGCTTCGTTTAAAGATGTAATTCTTTTGTGGGTAATGTAGCAACATTTTCATTTTACTTTGAGTACTATTTTAATATCCTTGTTCTTTAAAAGGCAGGTGATGTATGTTTTTCCAAACACACCACCACACACACAGAATAATAGCTATAGATTATATATTTTTAAAACACACCCACCCACAACACACATACAGTATATTAATTTATATATATATATATATATATTATAAAAAAAATAATATATATAATTTAATATATAGGTATATATATATATATAATGAATAACTTGATCACGAAGTATATAAAACGTGATCTATGTATATATATATATATATATATATTAATATATATCTACGATATATATATATATTATATATATATATTTATATATTTATACATCACAAGTAACACGTGAAGATGTATATCAAGAGCCAGCAGGAAAAATGAAAAACAGCAGTACCTAGCGCTTTCGTGTATTTCTTGACACACCTCATCAGGTATTTTTTTTTTTTTTTTTTTTTTTTAATATATAAAAGAATGAAAAATAGCTTCGAAATATCAAAGGTAAACATAAAAACAAAAAAGTAAAATACAGAACAATCAAACAGCCTAGTCAAGAAGCAAATGGTCCACAGCCTAGAATTACACTTAAAGGACAACAACAAATGGAAATGGAACTACTAAGCAGTCAATTACATAGTTACGAAGTTGTCAACAATACATTTCGTAAGCCAGTTATCTAGTTTATATTGTCCGTTGCTAATACTAAAAACACTACATGACTTATATTTTAAAATGTTAGTTTTGTTAACTGACCAAGAAACGTATACAGTACTGAACCATAATCCATTAGAGAAGGTTAATAGTAGTTTCAATAAAAAACTTAAAACATTGTTAAGGGGAAAAGATGATTTAATTAAGAAATTTTGATTGTATGTGCATCCTTGCCCTATCTTTATGGACTTATTAAAACTCACAAACAAAATAACCTGTACGACCTATTATTAGTTCTGTAGGGTCATCAAACCTTATAATTTGTCAAGCTGGCTTGTCAGTGAATTGTCACCTCTATAGGAAAATTTCAGGATTTTTCAGTAAAAAATAAATGTGATTTTGTAAACCGTCTCAGAAGCTGTAACATTAATTACGAATTAAAATGATTAGCTTTGATGTAGTTTCCCTTTTTACAAAAGTTCCAGTTGACGACCTGATAACATTTGTAGCTGATGAGTTGGATAAATACGAATTTTCTCTGCAAACTGACACCATTTTAGAGTTGCTGAAACTGTGTATTAAGGAATGTAAATTTACTTTCAATGGTAAATTCTATGAGCAGAGGTTTGGTATGGCTATGGGGAACCCTTTATCGCCCCTTTTAAGTAACATTTACATGGAGTTTTTTGAAAAGAAACTTCTATCAAATATTTTACCTGCGAATGTTCTTTGGTTTTAGGTATGTCGATGACATATTTTGTGTGGCCTTGTGTGAGGATGTGGAACAGATTTTTAATTAGATTAAATGCGCTGGTTCCCTCTATAAAGTTCACACTTGAGGAGGAAATAGATTCAGTTTGCCCCTTATTTTAGATGTAAGTGTGCATAGACAGGGTAACAGATTTAAATTTCGGTTTTTAGGAAACCTACAAATGTATGTTCTTACATTCACTTTTACTCCAATCACCATTTGAAAGTTAAACTCTCTGTATTCTCTTCCATGTTTTTAATAGCTTTAAGAATTTGTTGTCCTGAATTTTTAGAAGAGATCACCAGAGTTTATGATATTGCTTTTTGAATTGAAGTATCCGGCATTTTTAGTTTGATGTTGCTTTAAGAAAGGCTAAGAAAACATTTTATGCAGTGGACCATGTACAGGCTTTCGACCCTAGTAATTTGCTTGTTTTACCTTTTGACAACAGGTTTCTTTCTTGCCAAAAATGTTTTAAAGTTTTTAATGTTAACCTTGTTTTTTAGTAACACTAAGTCTGTAAGAACAATTTTAATAAGGAACTCTCCAAATTTACAAACGGGTTGCATTACGAAATTCCATGCAGAGATTGTGATAAAAAATATATTGGTCAAAGTGGCAAACTACTGGCATCAAGATTAAATCAACATAAATATTGTGTACGTGTAGAAGTACCTCGAGTGCTCTCTTTTTACATATGAATAATTTTAATCACGCAATTAATTGGAACAATTCAAAGGAAATTTTATTTTGTAGAGATATTATTATTAAAAGAAATATTATAGAATCTAGTATAATAAAATATAAGTCATGTAGTGTTTTTAATATTAGCAACGGACAATATAAACTAGATAACTGGCTTACGAAATGTATTGTTGACAACTTCGTAACTATGTAATTGACTGCTTAGTAGTTCCATTTCCATTTGTTGTTGTCCTTTAAGTGTAATTCTAGGCTGTGGACCATTTGCTTCTTGACTAGGCTGTTTGATTGTTCTGTATTTTACTTTTTTGTTTTTATGTTTACCTTTGATATTTCGAAGCTATTTTTCATTCTTTATATATTGTACCCTGATGAGGTGTGTCAAGAATACACGAAAGCGCTAGGTACTGCTGTTTTTCATTTTTCCTGCTGGCTCTTGATATATATATATATATATATATATATATATATATATATATATATATATATATATATTAATATATACACATATATATATATAATATATATATATATATATATATATATATATATATATGTATATATATATATATATATATATATATATATATATATATATATATATATATATATATATATATATATATATATATATATCACACAGATATATATATATATATATATATATATATATATATATATATATATATATATATATATATATATATATATATATATATATATATATATATATATATATATATAATATATATATATATATAGGTTTCCATTACCAAATCATTCAGTTACTGGGTAAACTTAATTTCCATTGCTTTGGTTTTGTTGCTCTTCAAATTAAGGTCAACTCATTTATTGCCAATCTGTGTTAAGGTTTTCTAAATATTCTGATAAGCCTTATCTTGATCTGTGTAAAGATATAATCTGCACAGATAAAGATAAAGATTTCTGTAGTTAAGTTAATTCTAGCTAAGTTTTCCATTCGTATGGTCAAGAGGAAAGGCGTGAGAATTGTTTGGAGTGTCCCAAATTGAAGCCTAGGAACCGTGCATGGCATAGTGCTTTTGTAGTTGTGTCACCGTGGTTCTGTATGTCACATATACACTCATACGTCTGTGTTTCGTCTCTGGCTGCATACTTAACAGATTCTCTTTGTTGATGAACAGACCGAGGACATCTCGAAGTAGTATAAATATTTAGAGGTATGATCATCCTTGTGGGAAGATGCATAGCTCTTGAGGTGACTATAATCTGTTTTTTTTCCATCTGTCCACCAGGAAGTGGTGTTTGCGCATGGTAACGCTGCTTATTATTAATAGGGGTTAGTTTTTCCAGACCTCTGAGTCTCAAGTAGACTCTTCTCGGGCTGGTTCTCAGGAATCAATCCTGAGAATAATAATAACAATAATAATAATAATAATAATAATAATAATAATAATAATAAAATAATAATAATAATAATAATAATAATAATAATAATAATAATAATAATAATAATAATAATAAATAAATAAATAAATGTATAAATAAAAAATAAATAAATAAATAAATAAATTAATTAATTAATTTAAAAGAAATAGACTTTATTTGAGAAACCTGTCTTATTTAAAAAAAATTAGGATTTTATTAATTGAAAAATCTTTGCTTTCAGCAAGAATACTCTTCATTTTTGAAGTCCGTAGATAAACAGATCGTTGCTGGGTCCAGTTTGGACACTCAACAAGTAAATGCTGTACCGCCATGGGTGTTTGACTTCTGCTACACTTCATTGGGTCAGCATGTGGTGTTGACATCAAGTGACCATGCAAGAATCTTGTGTTTCCTATACGGAGCCTGCTAGGATCACCTCTTTTGATCTTTCCTCCTGTGAGGATGTCCTCCATGCATACACGTCAGTTTTTATGTTTTTAAGTTTATTTGTTGTTGGCACCGAGGCCCATTCTCCTTTCCAATCCTGGTAAATCAATGATTTAACAGATTTTACCCAGTCTGACGCTGGGGCATGTGTAATTGTTGGAAGGATAGCGCAGGCTAATTTGGCAGCTGAGTCTGCATATTCATTTCCTTTTATTCCCACGTGTGCTGGGATCCAACATATTTTCATTGATAATCCTGATTGGAGGAGTTGATGAATTTTTATTTGTATTTCCTGCGTTATTTGGTTTTCTGATTTATACTGTCTTATAGCATCTATAGTGCTACGTGAGTCACTGAAAATAACAGAGACACTTGTTTTTGCTTCAGATATCAAATCAAGAGCCATCTGTATGGTTGTGACCTCAGCAGTAAATACTGATGATATTAAAGGTAGGCTTTTTTTTTATTAACATATTTTTCGAATATGCAGATGCTCCTACTCCAACATTATTTTTGGAGCCGTCTGTATATACCATAAATTTGTTTCCTTTCCTTCTAATGTGCTCCAAAGCATGTTGGCGGTACATTTCTGTACTTGTCATTTGCTTTTTGATTTGGTAAGACAGGGAGGTACATATCTTTATTCGATTTAAAATCCACGGTGGTGGCAATTCCATTGGTGGGTGAAAAATTGGATCCATGTTATGCAAGTACATTATGTATCTAGCTCTTTTTGGGAAAGAGCTAGTACTATTAACTGCTGTTACTGGATTACAGTTTTGGAAGCAGTCAGCTACAGGAGACGATCCCGCTTGCATTGAAAGACCTCTTCGCATTGTTATCAAATTACGGTGATGTTTTAAGGGCAAAACACCTGCCTCTACCAGAAGTGAGTTTGTTGAGGACGATCGGAATGCTCCTGTGCACAATCGCGCGCCTTCATGGTGCACTGCATCGAGAGATTTTAATGCAGATTTTGAGGCGGATGAATATATTGGAAGCAGTAATCTACTATGGATAAGACTGTTGCCTTATATATCATTAATAAAATGTCTCGCTTTGCTCCCCAATTAGCGTGTGATAACTTTTTTAATATGGCAAGGGCTTTGATACCCATGGCTTTAATGTATTTGATGTGGTCTTTCCAATTTAAATGTTGATGAAACATCACTCCTAGATACTTGATTTTTTCTAAGATTTTGCATAGGAAACTTGTTAGAGATATCGGTCTATAATTGGATGGATTACTTGCATCCTTTCCTGGTTTATTTTTTGGAATTATTATGACATGTTTCCATTTATCAGGAAAGACACGTTTTAGCCAGATACTATAATAAAATTTTAATAAATATGATTTAGCTATAGGAGCTAATTTTTCTATCATTTCAAATTATATTTTATCATATCCTGGTGCGGAGGGATGACAAGAGTTGATGTCATTATTTAGTTCATCCATGTTAAAAATATAGTTATATTCCAGGTCTTCAAGAGTTTCAAAATTGAGTATTATATTTTCTTTTTGTTTTCTGATATTTTGAAAATGTATATCTAGGCTGGAGTAAGCACTGATGTTTTCAAAATGCTTTCCAATTATATTCTATATTTCATAAGTATCATGGTATATTTTTCCATTTAAATGCATTGCACTTCTTGGAGGTCTTATCTGTTTTCCATTGATTTTCCTTATCTTTTGCCAGATATCCCTTGTGGATGTGTTTGAAGATATGTTTGAGACATATTCCTTCCATGATGCGATTTTTTCAGCTCTTGCCGGTTTTCTAAATTTGGCTGTATATTTGTTATATAGTATTTTAATGTGGTTAATTGTTATGTTTGTTATAACTATTTTGTTTAATATGTTTATATTATAGGGCATTTTGTTGGGTGATTTAAGGCGAGTTTTGAGTCTGTTAACATTGCGACCCAATATATGTTTTTATTTTACTTAAGGGTTTAAGGTTGGTTTCCACCATGGGACAGGGGATTTTGTGGAATAGGATTTGGTTTTTGGAATACTTTTATCTGCAGCGTTTATGAAGTTTGATAAGGATTCACATTTAGTATTGTGATCTGCATTATGTGGGAATGGTGTTATGTTTCGTGTGTATAGGAAATATTTATCCCAGTTAGCTTTTTGAATATTATATCTTGTAGATGGCAATATTTTGATATTACTTAAGTAGTTCAGAATGATTGGGAAATGGTCACTTGTGTATGAATCGTCTAGGAAGTTCCATTCAAATTCTCGGCTACATCATTTGAACATGACGAAAAGGTTAGGTGTGTATTTGAAAAATATGTTGGAACTTCACTTTCATTGAGACAACACTGGTTGTGTTTCATTATAGTATTCTCTATGTTGATTCCAGATGTGTCAGTGGGGTTATTAGTATTCCATAATGGATTATGTGCATTAAAATCTCCTACTATAAGTAGGGGTTCCTGTATACTTTTGCTAATAAGTTCAGAAAAATCACGAAAATTTGCATTAAAATTTGGTTGGTTATATAAATTACAAATAGTGATTTTACCTTTGTCAGACATATACAGTTTAATTGATGTTATTTGATATGGCATAGATGGTATGTCGAAAGGTTCATGTGTAATGCTATTATGAACGTATATGGCTGTGCCTAATTTTCCACCGTCAGTTGGTGAATAACAGGCAATTTTATAGTGTTGGATATTTGTAGGGTTACTTCCTATATGTTGTAGATATATGCACATTGGGTTGTGGTCTCATATGATTCTTTGTAATTCACCCCGACGTAGTAGAGTTAAGAGACCATTTATATTCCATTGAATGATTTTACATTCCATTATTGGGAGGGATTGGTGTTAAATTCTGTAAATTGATTACTGATTTTACTTTGCCTCGTACTTCATATGCATTTGAATTTATATGTGGTTTTTCAATCGTTACATTTGTATGTTGGTTATTAGATTCTGCAGTTGTTTGTTTTTCATAATTGAATATTAAGAAGTCTATTTTTGATTTTATAATTTCCTTTTTGTATTTTAAGGATTCAGAACATAATTCGTTCTCATGTTGGCGTGTTAAAGGGCACCTCCTTAATTTAGTAAAATTGTCTATACAATTTGGTTCTGTGTCCTCTGTCTTGGTAGTTAGTTGTTTATATGTACTTACAAAGCATTCATTACAACCACAATATGAAGCATGTTTGGTAATATTAATCATTGGTTCAGACGTATTTGGTCTAGCTTTAGAAATTTCTGGCTTTGTAATTTTATTGGCCCTTTTCTGTAGTGATAAGGACTGTTGGTTTGAGGGGTTATTTGTTTAGTTGTTGTTAATAGAATATTTGGGTCTTATGGATGGTTGGGGGTTAATAGTTATATTTTGGTTTGGTTTAATGGTATGATTTTCATTAGCATTATTTGATGGGAATTGTAAAGAGTGATCTTTGCTGTCCAGATGTTGGCTGTTTGATTGAGATTGAGGGTAATTGTGTATTTCCACTTGTGATGAGGTTAGTTTAATATCTTTTTTAAAATGTTCTCCTGGTGTAGTTGGAGTTTCTTTGGATTTATTGTAATTTTCAATATTTACTTTTTTTCCCTTAGGTGGGGTTCTTTCCAGAATTCTTTTCTTTTTGCCAGTTCGATTATTATCATTATTTAACTCCTCTTCCATTGGAAGTTCTTTTCCATGGATAACTGAATCATCTATGTTAGTGGTGGTATTGGTTGTTGTAATATCACTTTTATTTTGGGTTTCAGTATTATTGGTATGAAATTTAGTTTCTATGTGTATATTATCTTGTTTGTTATTGTGCTGCTTGATGTCTTGATTTTTAGTCAGATTTGAAAAGGTTAGGGTTTTGGATGGATTATTAACTCCTCTTACTTTTAGCTCAAGTCTGGCTTCCATGACTGACATTCTTGTCCTATTTATTAACAACTGAAGTTCTGTGTTATATTGGTAAAATTAGCACTCCTTAGATTTCGCGTGATGGGCTAGTCCACAATTAATACATTTTGGTTGATTACAGTTCCAATTAGTGGTATGGTCATCTGATGCACAGACTGCACATATAGCATTATTACGGCATCTTTTGTATGTTTCCATACCTTGAGCATTGTGTACATTGTAGTGGTTTTGGAACAAAAGGACGAACTTCTCTATTTTGTCCAAGAATTTTTATTTTAAATGGTAGGTCTTGACCAGTAAATTTTATTTTGGCAGTGTTGATATTTTTATTTTTATCTTTCCTACTTGAAATCGAGTATATTTCTAAATCGTGGATATTGTTATATCTCAATTTTAAGGAGTCTAGCAGTAGTTGTTTTGAAGGAAGCTCCTGCTCGCTATTGGGTAGGATGATTGTACCCTGCACATAATTCAATGTTTCGTGGCTTATAATTGTTACTTTTATATTATTTATTTCTGTTATACCTAAAAAGGCAGTGGACTGCTTTTTATTGGTTACTTGGATAAGCCATTCATTGTCCTTGATGTGTCTGCATTCCATGTCTTGTGTTGGATCGCTGCTGAGATTTTGTTGTCAGCTTTGAGGACTAGAAATCTTGACCAGTTATCTGGTCCAAAGAGGTCATCAAAATGTACTAATGTGGGATTAAGTCGGTAATTTTTTTTTCTTTTTGGTCCTTGTTTTATGTATGTTGCTTGTCTATTATGTTTTTTATATTTTTCTGTATTGTTTGGAGGATTATTTGTCTCTAATTCATAATTATTGTTCATCATATATGGTTCCATTGTTACGATATTGGAGTTTACCAATTTTTTTATTTTTTTTATTTTTTATTTATCCACTCTATTTGGTTTTCTGGCTCTGCTGCTTTACTTGGAACAGGGTGTTCCTTTGTAGCTTTTATAGCACTTTCACTACTTGTGGCAGTACCAAGGAAATTCGAGAGATGGTAACACTGCGTCCCGGGCTTTCGATAGTCACGCTATGTGTAAGTTTTAGGTAAATAAAAGGATATCTGGGTGTACATTTACTGTATGCGAATTACACCGTTAATATTCGAAATAGGATATTGTAATTATTGTTGAATGCAAGTTGAATGTACCTATTTAAAGCCCGGGACGCAGTGTTGTCATGCGCCAGCACCACAGGCGGGTGGACAGACGGAAAAAAACCGAGTATAATTGGGGTATCTTTCCCTTGAAAATAGCAAAGATCCTCATGGTAGGTCTCAAGGATTTGGCAATACAACGAACGGCCTTAGAGACGAGTGTCTGTCATACCGATGTAAGAATAAGGGCACCCTGTATTTTTGGCATTTGAATAAGGACAAGACATTCCGTCTCTTCGAATTTTCGGGAGGAAATTTTGGGATATTTTGAGAAGATCCGTTGTTCGATGGTTTTTTTATAATAGATGAAGAGGGTGTCCATGATAAAGTCGAAGGTGGCAGTAACGTTGTTCTCGGTAACGCTGGTTCATGTAGCCCCTATAGAACATTCTTGTAGAGTTCTGGGCTTGGCACAAATTGTTTTGAGTTGATTTAACCTGCTTTTGAAATGCTTTCTGAAACCATTGATGACAAGAACTTTATATATTAAGTCAATTTCACAGTGACATATGGCTCTCCAAATCTAAACGCCCACCAGGCTCTGACACTTTACCCACTGAAGCAAAGGCCGTGATTGTCTGATCAAATTTACGCTCCCAATTTTATTGGGAGAAATGATTTTTTTTCAAGAAATGTACAACGAAAAAAGATATATATATATATATATATATATATATATATATATTATATATATATATATACATGTGTGTGTGTGTGATATATATATATATATATATATATATATATATATATATATATATATATATATAATATATAAGTTTGTGTGTATGTATGTATGTATGTGTGTGTATGTGTGCATGTTTGTATTACCCAAGTCTTGCATAAATATCCTATATTTGCACTTTGTGATACCATTTGGATGAAGATATTATATATCAATATTGGAAATGATGACACAGTACCCCCAAAAAATCCATTCAAACCTATCCATTGTCTAGTTAAGGGGACCACCTCCACCCCATAGATGAGGGAGAATTTTTTTTCCTGCTATCCACTTCATTTTTTTACAGCGTATATAAACCATTATGAAAAGGTTCTCCAGTAAGTTTCAGCCTGATCTGATTATTAGTTTTTTTTTTTTTTTATTAATATTTTTCTCCTTTCAGAACCAAAAATTTTTGGCCTTTTTTAAAACCCTAAGGCTCTCTTAATTTTTAACCAATTTTCAAAATAAACACATCAATTTAAAGCTGAAAGTATACTCTATAGAAAACATTATACAGAATTGCAAAAAAATACCTTTTTCTTTTTGCATTTTGACCTAATACTTATACCAAATTTTGAAAAAAAAATTTTTGACAAAAGTTGAACAAAAACATAAGCTCAAACTGAATATTCAACAAATTTCAAAAATGTATATAATGATAATTATGCAGAATTTATCTACAAATCATTTGAGCCCAAAATTTTTGAAATCGGTTAAAAATTGGCAAAGTTATAAGGGTTTAAATGGACCTTTTTAGCCGAAAAACAAAGTTTCGAGAAAAACGCATTTGAAAGTTACCATGTACTATATTTATTCACCTAAACCCCAATAAAACTGGCTCCATTCTTTGGACCTTTGTTTCTTCATGTACCATTTTCATTGTCTCTGACAGTAATTTACGTTGTCTCTGATGCTTTCTACGAGGCATGGTTACAGTTTATAATAAACAATACCACAAAGAATTACGTAAAATTACAAAAAAATCAAGAGCACTAAGTTATGTATGGTTAGCCTTTCAATTCTTGTGGGCAACTGAATCTGTCATTCTGTCTGCAGGATTCTTCAGCTCTTCTAAGCATTGCCATATCCATCGGGAAATGCTATCATACGACAATGTAATATAGCACTGTAAGAAAATGTTATATTGAATAAATGAGTATGATATTTGACTTTTTTACGTAAATGAACATTTTGGCTCATATATACCTGTAGAAAATCGCAATTTTAGGCCTTTTGGAATACGAATTCAGCTATAATCTTTTGTGTCTGGCAAGCCAGTTATAGCACTGTAAGAAAAATTTATATTGAATAAATGAGTATGCTATTTGACTTTTTTACGTAAATGAACATTTTGGCTCATATACATATACCTGTAGAAAATTTCATTTGTAGGCCTTTTGTAATACGAATTCAGCTATAATCTTTTGTGTCTGGCAAGCCAGTACCCTTAGCAACACAAATAGCCAAAAAAAGAAAAAATGGTTTTCCGACCCCAAACCCTCCCTATCTGGCCCCCCGACCTGGAGGTGGTCCCCTTAAAGAATATCCAAGATTTCATGAAGTTTTATCCGGTACGAAATCACCAAATCATTACGTGTATTAAGCAAACCTCTGTCGAGAGCGTCGTTCAGCGAATGCTTTGCCAATAATCGATATGGATAAAAAAAAAAAAAGGACAAAAAGTTATGTTCGTGTAAGTCTTAATTAATAACATCCATTACCCACACGCTGTGATTCACTGAAATCTTCCTGTAAAACAAAACAATACCAAAAGAATATATAAAACCCGATAGAAGTATCGTATGGAATATTCCATAGTAAAGTATTAACCAAATAACTGTGGTATAACATATATTACTGGTGTCACGAAAGAGCGTGTTTTCACATTTTAGAATATATTCGTATTTCCTAAGAATCCATCACTTTTATAAGAAGATGAGAACATTAAAAAAGAAAATCTGTATGTTACGACTTTAGTTACGTATGGAATGCAAGGACAAAACGTTTCTGAAAAAAACGTTTTGTATACCATCAAGGCAAAAAAAAAATAATGTCATTTCAGTTATGTGGATTTCCAGATTAAAATAGGCATATATGAGTCTGCATTTAGCTCTGAAAAGAGAGACTAAAAACTCAGTAGGTTGTTTTACAGAGAGAGGAGTGAAATGTAAACATCAAAGCAATGCAAACATACACCATCGCTTTTGTACCAGGGAGATAATTGCGAAATGCATCCTGTTGCCAGTAAAATATGTTCCGACTCTCTCTTTCTCTCAGTCTCTCTTGGATGAGAACCCTATTTATGGATTACGTTTCAAAGAAACGTTTTCTGGATTCTGCAATTTATTGCGAATGGATAAAAATTTCATGTTCAAAAGGGCTCATCTTAGCTAAGAGGATGATACTGGATGATAAATCGAAGAGGGATTTAGAATAGATTTGAGGGTGGA
>NC_061107.1:119742707-119805207 GCF_015104395.2 Macrobrachium nipponense
ACGATCATTTAAAACGTCGGCATAGTAAGGGGTTGCTTAATTGTTAGTTTTTTACGCATATTGGGAAAGACAATATTTAAAAAAAAAAAAAACCCACATAGGTTATGGAAATTTTTGGTTTTGTCGTTATTAGTTTAATGGATAGAATTCAAGGTTATTTTCCATCTTTTAATTCACTCTGTTTAGATTACTGGGATTTTTCTTTAAAAGATTTATTTATAAAGTGGGTTGTGAACACTCAACAGCATCTTGAACTTAGTTGAAAGTTGTAGTTTGTTTAGGTAAATTAAAAATTTTTCAAATGTTTGTTATCCTGTGTGACTATTTTCCCAGGCTTCATTAACTTTTCATTTGTCCGAAGAGTTCTCGACCTATGATAAATGAAAATGCGTAGAATTTTCTTCGGTTCAATGGAGTTTCCTGCACAGCGTATAATGCTATATGAAACTCAGCCACGACCGGGTGGTTACCGTTGTTGTTGACACCCATAGTGGTGCCAGACGCACGATCTTAGCTAACTTTAACCTTAAATAAAATAAGAACTGAGGAAGCTAGAGGACTGCAACCTGGTATGTTTGATGGTTGGAGAGAAGGCGATCAACGGAAAACTAAAAATTAGGATGTAACTGAGTTTTCAAGTCCTTCGGTAATGAGTTTAGCAGCTCATATTCGTTCCGATTTACACTCCATTCATGAAAGCAATTAACGAGGTTCTAATTAGTCCTTCACCTTTTCCAAATGCAGTGGAGGGTATGGTGAGTTTTGTAAAGCCATTTGGAGGCATAGTTACTGAAGCAGAAAGAATGTTTGCTGGCGTGCAATTTGTTTTCGGTTACAAATTTAATTTAAAATATTGTGAGAATGACCGAGATATATATTTATACTTTTATTCAGTCTTAGAAAATTATTTGTGGATATGACTCCCTGGTAGCCCTTAACTTACTTGTTGAGGTTGCATATAAACTTTCCTACAGGATGTTATTTGATGGGAATCTGATCTGTTTAAAAAGAGGCAGCGTTTGTATTCAGACTGCCTTTTCTTAAAGGAGCATTTATACTTGAATCACACCTTGTATGTAGTTTACTTTTTGGATACCATTGCATCAACGATCAGTGTCAAGTAACCTTTAAAAAGATATATTTATTATGTATAGCAATAGATTCAATGCAATTTCATCTTCCAACAGATTTTACTTGAAATATTTCGTGTTCCCATGTCAGGTAATGAAAATACAAATACCGTATTCAAGTGGGTTAGGGAGGATGATTTTTACTTCTCTTAAGTTGACATCAGTGTGTTTTTCATCTGAATATTATTTTTTATCAAACAACATTTTACGGTAAGTAAGTTGTACATATAAAGAAATATTCTACTAGCATAAACTAAACTAATCCTCGGCGGTATTCTGGTCGGTTATGTTCCCATATCGTGATTGTATAAACATGTCGCAAGAAAGTGCTTTGCCGGTAAGAATTACTTTTTTAAAGAATAGCAATACGCCCAAGAATCGATTTATTTACCTTTAATAGTAATACAATGAGAGTTATCACGAGTTATAATCACTTTCTCCTAACTTATGATGAAACCCGTTTACGTAATGCCACGAGTTCATGAAGTTAATGACCCTTATTTGATTAGTCCTGTCCGAAATAATTACCTTTCATCCTATTATGTGCTGAAAGCAGTTTTAAGCTTCAGATGAATTAATCAGTTTGTGTGATACCAGCAATGTATAATTCAATATGGATCATTATTTTGTTTATGATAAAGATATATCGAACTACAAATGTCCTTTAATATCTAATTCGCTCTACCTCGGAATTAATATATTTTCATATATGCTTAACCGAGGGGGAGTTTATTAAGCGATAATAGAATTGGCTATCGACAGGCGCGAACCAGCGACCTCCCAATTCCAGGACTGGCAGTGAATCCTTAAACCACCCCGACACCGCAAGAGACATAAGTTCATGCCGCCGAGGTAGAGAGAATTAGATATTAAAGGACATTTGTAGTTCGATATATGTATATGAATCACGGTAATGTGATAGACTTATATGATGACTATGTGCGGGCAAAAGCACTACCACGCCACCGAGAACGAGATGGGTTGATGCGGTCTCCAAAACAAAACAAAATACCTGTGCGCGCGAAAGGTATTTCAGGTGGGAGGCGGCATGAACTTATATCTCTTGCGGTGTCGGGGTGGTTTAAGGCTTCACTGCCAGTCCTGGAATTGGGAGGTCGCTGGTTCGCGCCTGTCGATCGCCAATTCTATTATCGCTTAATAAATTCCCCCTCGGTTAAGCATATATGAAAATATATTAATTCCGAGGTAGAACGACTTAGATATTAAAGAACATTTGTAGTTCGATATATGTATATGAATCACGGTAATGTGACAGACTTATATACATATATATATAGATATATATATATATATATATATATATATATATATATAATATATATATATATGTATACTACATATATATATATATATATATATATATATATATATATATAGTATATATATATATATTATATATATATATATAATATATATATATATATATATATAATTATATATATATATATATATATATATATATATATATATATATATATATACATATATATATACATATATATATATATCTATATATATAATATATATATATATTATATATAATGTATAACATTATATATCATTATATAGATATATATATTATATATATATTATATATTATATATATATATATATATATATATACCATATATATTATATATATATTATATATATATAATATATATATATACATATATAATATTAATTTATAAATATATTATACTACTATATAATATATATAGATTATAAAGATTAGATATATATGAATAGTTATTATATATAATATAATATTTAATATATAATATATATAATATACTTATAACATTATATATGTGTGTGTGTGTGTGTGTGTTTGTATAATAAGTTCCTATCTTGGATTCCGGGTGCTAAAACGCATGCTCAGTTACCATTTCGTCAGTTAAAAATATAATTATTAATTCACTATAAATCATAAAACTCTAAATAACTTAGCAACGGAAGAGGGAATTCTTAGAAAATTTTCAAATAAGTGCAAACGAATTTATATTCTTCTATGCTTTCTGTACAAATTAAATGTACTATGCCTTAAATGTATCAAATTATTGTATGGGTACGTACTTGTACCCAGTTTTAAAATTTATTAGCCAATATTGAAAGAAGATTCTTTAATAAAAAAAAAATTCATCATAACTCTTTACTATTGAATTATTCATTTACGTTCCATCATCAGTTATTCAATACCAACTGTAACACAAACGAATGTGGTAATAAGCTTCAGATAACAGAAAAACAATAAAATGCACAGCTCCCGCAAAGTTAAATCTTCGAGATAAAGTAAGTATATATACAGTTCGTTATAATGGAACCTGCCATTATATGTTGAAAACCTATTAATGTCCAGCGGCAGGAAATCCTGCTAGCAAGTTTAAACAGGTTTATACAAAATACTAGGAAGTTCAGAGATTCATCAGCTATTAGGATATCAAGAAACACGCCTAATCCTGTTGCTGACCGAGCCCTATTCTCGTAGGACTCCAAATATAAGTCTGGTGTTATTTTAAATTTTAGTGAGTGAAGAGGTCAGAATCAGCTCCGTCACCTCCTTGTAAAGGAATGTATGTCTTCTTACTAAATGCATTTTATGAAGAAATATGGTTGAATGCAATGCCCTAAGGATGAGCCTATTGAATAATACAATAATGAACGCTATAACATTATTCTGAAATTAGACAAGAAAGAAAATTTTTAGTGTGGCAGGATTTCCTGCCACTGGGCATTGGTGTGAACAGATTTACTCCCTACCTGGATTTTTCACTAAATATTTTGATGTAATATTTTCATAAGAATCTTTCCATATGTAGGACTTAATACTCCTTCACAAACATACACACTTGGAATAATAGGGTCTTAGTTTGTACATTTGAACACAGGTAGCAGTATACTGTACGATGTGATATATATATACTACTTACACACACACACACACACACACACACACACACACACACACACACACACACACACACACATATATATATATATATATATATATATATATATATATATGTGTGTGTGTGTGTGTGTGTGTGTGTGTGTCTGTATGTATGTATGTATGTATGTGTGTATTTGGCTGACAACATAGAGATGACACAATGATCGTTCCCTTTTTCAAATCATGAATAAACTTTGTAAACCACAGTATAAAAAAAAAAACAATTCGTAATGTTGGTGAAATTAAGGTCCCCTATCATAGGAATCATAGAGATAAACATTTCCTCAAAAGTAAACGCTTGAGGTTTGGTTTCATAATTTTGAAATTTTGTTCACTTCATACCAGTAGCTTTCATGCAAATGCTCTTGACGTTCCACATGGACAGGGTTCAGATGCGATCGTCTTTTGTAGGTAAGATAAAACCTCCAAGTTACCCAGCATTTAGCTTTTGATAACTTACTGACATTCCTAGCCCTATTGCAGAAAATTTGAGAAGGTTGGCACCAAAAATGCCATTCATAGCTAGAAAAGAAAGTAAGAAGCAAAATAAGGGTAAGCAAGAAACTTCCAATGGATGTGTCTGTTGTGAAGTAGAAAGACAATAAAGTTGTTAGTGTGGCATCCATCAAAATTAGACGCTGTCCAAAACAAAAAGCCAAACTTTGGAGTAAATTTGAGGGAAAAAAACATACTGATGTTGATTCCGTTATGGTTTATTGGTACGGGTGGTGTTGATCAACAAATATCGGCTTACAGAATCACATTCCGGTAATTGAAAATTATGGAATAGCATTAGCATTATGGACATGACTAGGCATGGAGTCATTGCTATAATGAAACAGTTCGGCATTTGCCGCAAAGAGCTCAGTTCTGTAAAAGCTTGAATCGGGATTAGCAGGAAACACAGATACAATGTCAACACGAGATCATGAAAGGTGACCAACCAAATTCAAGATGTCGTGCCTGATCCAGAAGAACAACATTTCTCTGCAAAATGTATTTTGTTCCATTGCAGCTTCTGAATAATATGAGGGAAACTTAGAATTATAATTCAAACCTGATAGAAAATAGTGTTTTCAACTAATTCAGCATGTTCATTTTGAAAATTCGTTAACTGATTCAAATAATTTTTATCGTTGGGTTTGACAGTTTGCTCATTTTCACTTCATGAAGCAAGAAAACTAGCTATTAAAAAATATATTATGTGTGTACCGCTCTTCACGAATATGAATAAACATGGTGTTAAGGAATAATTTACGTTTTTCAAACAGATAAGAAGAATTACTTTATAATCAAACATTCTGAAAACAGAGGAACATTCATTAACATTAGGTATTATTTTGTGTTGGGACTCGGAATTTGTAAATAACTTCACCTCGTCAGTTTTCATTCGAGACTATATACCAAACTAAAATTTAAACCAGTGGTTACAAATTAAGATTCCTCATAGGCTTCAGATTATGGTTAAAATATATATATATATATATATATATATTATATATATATATATATATATATATATATATATATATATATATATAACTGAATCACGAAAGTTAGGAACGTGATAAATCCATAAATAAAGATATATGCCACGTGGGAAAATACACAAAGGAGTATACGCGAGATCTTTCGACGTTCAAACGTCCTTTACTTAGCAGATGAACTAAGTAAAGGATGTTTGAACGTCGAAAGATCTCGCGGATACTCTGTTGTTTTATTTTCCCTCGTGGCATATAGATTACATATATGTGTAGATATATATATATATATATATATATGAATATAGAGATATATATAGATATATAGTATATATATAGTAGATATATATATAGATAGATATATATTATATAGATAGTAGATATACTAAGAGATAGATATATATATAGAGATTATAGATATATATAGATAGTCAGAGATATATAGATATATATATATATATATATATAGATATATATATATATATATATATATATATATATATATATAGAGAGACATATCTATATATATCTTTAAATATATATAGATATATATATATATATTATATATATATATATATACATATATATATATATATTATATATATATATATATAGATATATATATATATATATATATATATATATATATATATAATATATACGTATAAAACCATAATCTCAAGCCTATGAGAGTACTTGATTTGTAGCCACTGGTTTGAATATTATAGTTTGGTCTCGAATGAAAACTGATGAGGTGAAGTTATTTACAAATTCCGAGCCCCAACACATAATAACACTCTAATGTTAATGAAAGTTACTCTGTTTTCAGAATATTTGAGTTTAAAGTAACTCCTCTTAGGCTTCAGGATATAATTCACTGCTTTCATTTATATGAATTTATATATAAAAAAAATGCGCAAATATGTTAACTCCACTCCCAACCAAAAATCTATAGTTACATATGTAGAATTTTAGTTCTAATGGTAGAACCTTGTTATTTGGACCAAAGTCAAGTATTTCGGAAGAAAAAAACATAAATGCTTCAGTAGGTAATTGTGGGTATTAATGGGTTAATGATGCTAAACAAGTGAACCCCTGTCACATTTTTCGAAAATTGCACCATTACTTCACGCCCACGTACATCCCTTCGCTGCGATTAATGACATTTGCAAAGAATATTCTCAGAACGTCTGTCTATTCTCAAGACGCGAACCTGAGCTCTCCCTTGGTCATAGTTCCATCTTAGGTTTCGAAGAAGAAAATACCACGTATTATAACATTTGGAATCTTTATCCAGGGAAGGAAAGGGTGAATGAAAGGGAAGGGTTTTAGATTAGAAGGAAATAATTTGTAGTTCCCAGATCAATATTCATGATTGCGCAAAGTAAGTCATATTTTTAGTGGTCTCCAATTTTAGTTTTTAATACAATAAATAATGAATTCCTTCCTTTTGCGTTACGCTAACGTAACAGTAATCATTGTGTTTACCTTTGTAACTTTCTTGTGGATGTAACTTTCTTGTGGATGTAACTCACAGTCTTTCACTTGGAAATAGAGGTTTGAAAGAGAAGAAAAGTCGATGAGGGTTTTGCACCACCAATCACACATTTAGAATATTTTTGTGATAAGATTTTCATCCCATTAGATATCAGTAAATAAAAAAAAAGGAAAATGCTGTGCGTCTCATAGCGCTATCATAATATACCTTTATCAACCTCGGAAGCATAATCGCCTTTAAAATATTTGCTGAGGGCCTCCACACCCTCCCTCCACACCCTCACTCTTTTTTGTTCTCCTTTTGCTTATTTTTATTCAATGATAACCTCTTCTTATGCCAACCACATCCTGTCTAAAATCTTCAAAATCAAGAGCCATTTTTTAAACGCTTGATGGCAATCGTTATAAGAAGCGTAGTCTATCTATTGACTGTTATTTTCTTTTAAAGGCAAGACTAGGTTTCGAATGAAAGAGATTTAAGTTTTTCTTGCCTCATATTGTCGACAACGTATTTCAATCGTTCTTCCGAGTAACGTTATGAAAAATAAATGAAAAATATCTTGTGGCGTTGACAAATTTACATCTTGCTTTCGCTTTACATCATATGTTTACTCTCCATGTAAAACGTGCAATGTCTTTGTAAACTTCTTGAAACTATACGTAGCAGGTGTATTCTTCCAAGCACTCATCCCCTGACATACTCGAGTAAATTATACTTGTTTCAGTAAGATATTGTAAATTCATTTCATAGACTTAAATTTTTTCTGCCAGTGAGTCATTTTAGATTTTATTTTTAATTTAACACCTATTTCAGTTTTAAATAATACAATCTTTCAACAACGTCTAGAGTCTACGAATAACCGTTCAGCATTAGATAATTGAACTTATTACCACAATTCATAGAGAATGATTCAGGACTGTACTTTGAGAAATCCTATATAATATCTTCAGATCTCGAATATTTACTTTCAGTATATTCCCTTTCCGCAAAGAAATATTTTCCATTAGCTGTTTGTTCAAGTTTATCACAAGAGTCATATAAATAAATAAAAATATATCTAACCTTACAATTCACCATTGAGACTTATCTCATGGACTACTCCGCTCCTTGTTTTCCTGAATCAAATCAAAGGAACACAAGTTATGTTGTAAATAAATGGTTGTTCAAAGACAAAAATGTGCCTGAACTTTTGATTATAAATAGAATAAAAGCTTCTATTATGAGAACACCAGAGAGATATCAAAGCCATTTTGAGAGATAAATTGTTAAAGTATTTCACAAAGAATATTTGTAACATTAAAAGCAATGTATTTTAGATGATAATGTATGTAGTTCAGGATTTGTTGTAATCTTTTGTAAATAATTTATTGACTAAAAACTTGAAGAAAAAAAAACAATCAAATCTGACACACACGCACACATGTCTGAAAACGGGTAGTATTATAGCAGAGGTGTTGCAGAGGAGAGGAAACACCATCTTTATAAAAGTATTGAATATGTGGAGTCGTAATAGCAGATGAAAATATTACACCTATTAAAACAGTCAGAAAAACAAGGTTGATACGAATTTGTATTGAAATGTCACATTACAGTACTAGAAGGAATCTCTCTCTCTCTCTCTCTCTCTCTCTCTCTCTCTCTCTCTCTCTCTCTCTCTCTCTCTCTCTCCAGATATTAATGATGCTCAAATTCAGGTTCAGGTAACAATTCTAAACACATTGTTAAACCTTTTCAGAACTTACTAAAAATAGGTTACATTTCTTCTCATTTTCCCTGATTATCTTTGCTAATTAGTCACAACCCTTATCGAACTTCTATATAGACTTAATCGCTTTTCCGACATATTGCAATTTCTCTTTTAGACGATAACGTTGGGAAATTTGCATGATCAAAGTTGATGGCCATTGTAGTTGTTGCATCAGTCTAGGGCCTCTTCCAGCCCCTACCAATATGAACTTACATTAAACGGATTATTTCAGTAATCAGGTCAATTGAATACGCACTTATACACGTAGATAAATTGAGCTTTTGATCTAATAATGTGACATCTCTTTTTATGTGACCTCTTTTTTTTCATCATGAATAAAATGCTGCAGCGTCCAGAATAGTGCGTCATTCAAATATATATCCTGGCTTCTCCAAATTCCGTAAATAACTTATAATCTCTTGTTAGTCTACTAACTGACATATGTTAGCAATTTTTTCCATCTTTTGCAAGTGGGAATATTCAGAAGAAAAACCTTTGAACTAAACATGATGAGTTTCTGATACATATTTTCTTACAGATTACAAAAATTCGTTGCAGAATTTTTCCTCATAAAAGCATATTATGATCCTTATTTGTGCAAGAAAAGGGAAATATATTGATAGTGGGGTTGAGCTCGCGATATAGTAGATGACAACATTAAACAAGATTAATTGGTCATTATATATAGATGCCATTAGAGTAACCCAACTTATTGAATCTGGATTATGATTACAAAGGCAATTATGTTCTGTGTCATTAGCACAAAAGGATATTTGATACAAAGGGGAGATTTTGACTCTTTATCAGCGACTATTGTTATCATGTTTATTGTCAGTTAATACGTTAATGTTGCAACATTTGCTTTTTGTTCCCTTTTTAATTTTATCTTGACTTATGCAATACCGACTATATATTCCATTATGTCTGGTGATGCTGCGTTGTATCCATGACACACATAAATCTCAATTAAATTAAATACCACCCACTATTCAAAACGTAAGAAAATATTGTAACTTTTAACGAACTAATGCCATGCATGGGAATACGATCTGAGATATATCTTGGAAGGCAAATCGAGGAAGGAATTCCTCATTGTACAGCTTGGCAACCTTCCCTTTTATACCGTGTAATATTGTTGAACATTGAAAATATTTATGAATTAATCTTATAATATGAAATGTTCTTGGGGCGGTATCTAAACTTAAGATTTTGCCAACACAGTACCCAAATGACGCGTATCGTGGTAACATCTGTGCTAGGTTTTGCGACTAACATTTGCTTCTATGTTTCTAGTCAGCTTTACAGGCGAGCCAGAATCTGTCAATTTCTGACACCCTTAAGCTCATTAATACCTGTACAAAATATCCTGATAATATTCTAGATATAATAGTATATACCTTTTTTTTAAGTTAATGCATGCGAGTTTCCTGTCCCATAATGATAGGCTTCTCTGTGCCTTAATTGAATGAACATGAGGGTAAAATAAAATACCACTTACACTTTATTGTCTCTTTATAAAGGAGCCTGTAATTTGTAATACTCAACATTCGCTCAAAAACTGAAATCAGACATTATAAAAGTCTAGCTAATCCCATCAAAAGGAAATTTCATTATCGACACCAGTAATCAACACTGTTTGACCATTCATGTAGATAAACCTACAGGTTCAACATTTGCCAATACGACTGACTACAATAGGAGTACATGAATTTTGCGTAAAGTCGTCTAGAAGCAAATAGTCCACGGATTAACGTAGAAAAAGAAAAGAAGAACTTCAGTTATTGAGAATTAATTTTGTTGTCTCTGGTCCATACGTTAAATCAGCCTGGTTTGATCAGTAATTGAAAATGATTAACTCACCATGGGAGCTGAAGAGATACTTCACCTCTCTTATTAAGCTAAACAGTCTACTGTTGAAGTTCCTGATCATATTTATCATCTTGAGCTACAACTTTTCAATTTTTCAGGTTCATTGGACTTCAATTACATGGCAGACATCTAAGGCAGTTGAAGGGGTGAATCTCCTAAATAAGTTTTCTCTATTTTTAAATGGTCTGAATGTTCCCATTTCTTATATTGAGAGGACACGGAACGACAAGCAAATTAGTTGTTGATTTGAAAACAGCATAGACTTAATTATCGATAAAATATTGCATTGATAATCTAATTCAGTGTTCAGTGCATAAGTGTTTATGAAATATAAATAAAAGTTGATATATTGTTACTGATGCATTTGGAATTAGTATTAGATGTAATAACATACAGGTGATACCCAAATTTTTTTTGTTAGCATAGAAGCTCTCAGGAAATTACTATTTGATATCAGGTGATTATTGAGGGTCATAGAAATAAAATGTGTAACAAATTTCGATAGATCGAGAGAAAATTAGAATAGTCTGTAACTTGTTCAGCCATAATCAATATAACTCTACTTAGAAGACTGCAGTTTGAAAGTAAATTTGATTTTCTCGCTAATCAAATTAAATCTATGCTGTTTTCAAATCAACAACTAATTTGCCTGTCGTTTCACGTCTTCTCTATATAAGAAATGGGAACATTCAGATGTGTCAAATGTTTACACCATCATTCTTGATGGGTCTTTGTTTCACCCTGGCAATTCTCATCATGGGTCTTGACTTCATCCCTCATCCCAAACGGAAAACGGCATCACCAGAGAAAAAAAAAAAGTTCTCGAAGTCAAATCTTCCAAATGGTACTCGACTTCTCCACATTCTTTTTTCTATTTTTAGCGTTTTATAGCTGTTCGAAATAATTACAGTTATCATTCATATCAAAAGACTTTTTGGAATAGTCCCATTTGAGTTCAATTTTCCATTCGGTTTATTTGAATATTGAAAGGATTGACTTGAAACAGTGAAACCAAGTACGTTTAATCTAATATTCTTGAATTATTATGCAAGCGCTTATCCATACAAATTTTTCTCTACTTTTGTCGTTTGTGTGAAGTTGTAGGGTTAATAGGTACCTACAATGATAGACGCTTCCAATTTGCCTTACGTTGTTTTTATTGTAACTGTAATAAGGCAATTTACGTTTCCCGCAAAAAGTTGAAATGGCAATTATAATATATAGGAGTAGATCTGCTCCCTGTAGCTCGTTCCTGTGTGTGCTTAATATGTCTTTAATCAACGGGCACTTATTCTGGAAGAAAACTTCGGAATGAAGATTAACTGGATGTCCACAGTAAATTAATGGTGTACAGCTTTGAATATACGACGCGAAATAACATTTTCCATTTGGCTTATTAAAGCAATACTGAATATTATGAGATATGAATGGAATGTTTCATAGCCTAATATCATACAAGGCTTTTTATTCTCCAGGTGGAGAATTTTCAGTAACAAAAAAGTCGACTTAAAGAGCATCGTCTTCATTTAAACGAATAGTCCATATCCATATATTCATGCTACTGTAATTAAGAAGTCACAAGCCGCTGACCGCTTGTTCAATTCCGCCACCATATTAATTGTATGTGTATGTTATCGTTTATTTAAGAGGAAATATTTCAATGGTGATAATACTTCCCGCACATAAAGACTTTTAGGAGTGAGAACCCTTACAACGTAAGGCTTGTTAAACCTAAACCAACAACAATCATGCATCACGCATTCACACATATTACATATATGGATTAAGCTACAAATGACCTTTAATATCCAATTCGCTCTACCTCGGAATTAATATATTTTCATATATGTTAACAAAAGGGGAATAATTTAGTTGATAATAATTTCGGCGTCTCGTGGATTCGAACCAGCGCACAGAGGAGAAATCAGGATGGAATTATTATCAACTAAAAAAATCCCCTTCTGTTAACATTTATGAAAATATATTAATTCCGAGGTAGGTATTAAAAGACATTAGTAGCTTATTGCATGTTGTAATATATGAGGTTTTAAGAACATTAGGAAAGTCATGCTATTAACAATATTGTCACTTTAGGGCATCTGGCCAGGTTCAAATGCCGAGTTTCATTACAAACTGAGACTTGATAAATTAGGTAATGGTTATGCTTTGCATAGTGATGCATCAAATAAATTTTAATTGCTTGTTTATAATGTCTACATATTGTACTTATACATACATGTGCATGTGGGTGATTGTGCGTATGTGTATGTGCATGAGCGTTATCGAATGTGAAAGTATATGCAAATTAACATTGAATAAGTTTTTATGAGTGCGGTCTTTTTATGTTGCATATTTTACACATACGCAGTTGATATGTATTCCTCTTGTCAACCTATGTATTTTAATCCATGTAATCCTCTATCAATAATAAGGGAATTATGATCAAGAATAATACTATAAATTAGGAATCTTTGAGATCAGGGAACGAAGTATAAAAGGGGAAATTGCATTTTCCTTATTTTCCTTTCGAAACTCGAAAGCCGAGCCCAAATAACCTTATATAGCGAGCTGAAAAACAAACGCAATTTCGGCCGAGTGAATAGCGAGCTGATAGACTGAGTTGGAAGTTATCCCCTGACATTCATCGAGTGATCTAATGCATTTCAGCCTCTTAATGGACCCTTTTGTCTAGAGCATCAATGGCGAGGGAACGCCAAGGAACATCTGCATGAATTTCCTTTCACGAGTTTCCAAGTATCAGGAACGTTACTCAGTAAATCTCTTCCGAACGAGATGCCATCATGGCAATTTTCCTCTCTCTCTCTCTCTCTCTCTCTCTCTCTCTCTCTCTCTCTCTCTCTCTCTCTCCTCTCTCTCTCCGCAGATAAGAATATATATTTTTTGGCTCTCAATCCCTTCTCTTCACTTTCATAGAAGGGTAAGAGATAATTCATTTAGCATCACATCTTCCTTCCACCTTCTAATAATGGATGCGCAGCAAGACTAAATCTTTATTTGATAAGTTGGAATGCTCGTACTCTTTTTTTTATTTTGCGCTTTATATCTGTGTAGCATTGACACTCGTGCTTTCTTTCTTTAATTGATATATCATAATATGACATCGGAAAATTTTTTTACAATCATCGTGACGTAATATTGCATCTTCTTCCTTTTGTTTATTTCTAAGTAAATTGATTCAGGTCTAATTTCATCTGAATATATTAATTTGTTTAAAAAATATCTCAATGATGAGTAAGAAATCAACGGACATTTTGCAGTATACCTTAAATGTATAGGAATCTCGTTGATATTGCCGAAAACGATCATGTAATCAATTGGGCTGAAAAAAAAACTTTATATCATTAATACAAGGAAACATTATCGACTTCATATTTGTAAATAGAGTTTTAGTGTGAATATGAATACAAATCAATGTATGGATTTAGGTGCAGAGATTTGTAGAATACTGATATCGGACGCTAAAGAGTTGACTCCTCATTTCTCTGTCTCACTTTCAGGTCTGAATATTTGGTTTTCAGCCATTTATATGTTGATTTGTAATGTCTCTCTAGCATATATATTGCAAATTTATACCGCTGTAAAGACGAAACAGGTCTAGATGCATACCTGGTGTTTCAGAATTCCTGCCTATTATATATGTGTATATACATATATATGCCATGAAGGTTAGCTTGGACATAACGAATGCAATCTAAATTGTAAAGTCAAAAACACTAAATGTTATTCTATTGCGTATTCCTATAGTTCTCAAAACATTAAATTCAAGACGAACGGTGGCAACTTCAATGCAATATAACTATTGAATAAAAACACAAGGCGGTATTCCATATGACCCGCTTAAAAGGAAATTCGGTAAAAGATTGACTCGGGGCTTTTCAGTATTATTTGTAATCATTGCAAGTACTGAGACATTAGGCAGTGTTGTGATAAATCACTGATGGTTTATATAACATATATATTATTATAATATTATTATATATATATATTAAATAATATATATATAATATATATATATAATATCTATATAATAATATATATTATATAATATATATAATAAATATATATATATATATATATATATATATTACCAGGAGGGCCTTATTGAAACCAGATGGTATCTAGCAGAGATATTTATTCCGGAAAAGGTACAAGCCTTCCAGGACAAACAGTCCTCATTGTCAAGAGTCTGAAGAATGGCTGGACACGTAGTCCAGCTGTATTTATATATGTGTGGGGGAATGGGTTACCCTTCTTCTCCTGAGTGGCCCCGCCCTAGTGACGTAGGCCTTCCTCTGCCAGCAGCCTCTCCGGGTATTCACTGTCGCACATGTGGTCTTTAGTGTTTTTGCTCTTTTCCTTGTAGATTATACAATATTTTTTGATGAGCTGTATTCAAATCCGGTTCAAGTATTGCGTGCCATTTCATTGTTTGCGAATGTTATGAAGGCATTCTCTACACTCAGTCTGGCCATTTTGTTAGTGTTCCTGCACAAAAATATTCATATTCTCCCAGTCTATTTTGTGGTGTTTTTCCCAACAGTGCTTGGCAACTTCTGAGGTTGATTTAGCACCTTATGTTTTGTATATGTTTTTTGCCTCATTGTTTTTGGCTTTCGCCTAAGTAACGTTCCACCAGCTAGAAATGCAGAGCATTACTTCAGTGAAAGTGGCAACTCTTGCCAAGATAGAGGTAACACAAAACATAAAGAGCTACAATCAGACGTCAGCAGTTGCCAAGTGCTATTGGGGAAAAGACCATAAAATAGACTGAGATTATGAATTTTTTGTACAGGAACAATAACAAAACGGCCAGACTTGTTGTAGAGAATGTTTTCATAACTTGCGCAATGTAATGGTAAGCAAAACGTGGAAAGTGATTTAAAGAAAAATTGGATACTTTTCAAAAGAAAAGTAATGCAAAAACAAAAGAGACCACATGCACAACAATGAATTTCTGGAAGAAGCTGCAGCAGACAAAGGCTAAGTTTACTTAGGAGAAGGAGGGTAATCAAAGAAGGGAAGCCAGCATGCGGAATTGGAAAAGTAATGGCTTCATTCCACTTCCACACACACACACACACACACACACACACATAAATACAGCTAAACTACGTGTCCGGCCATCCTACGGATGCTTGACAATAAGAACTGTTTGTCCTAGAAAGCTTGTAACTTTTTATGAATAGATATCTCTGCTGGATGCCATCCATTTTCAATGAGGTCCTATTAGTAATTGTATATATATATATATATATATATATATATATATATATATATATATATATATATATAATATATATATATATACGTGTGTGTGTGTGTGTGTGCGTGTACATGTTCATATACTGTATAAACTATATGTGTGTGTGTGTGTGTGTGTGTGTGTGTGTGTGTGTACATATTCATATACTATATACTATATGTAGGTTGTCAACACCAGTAAGGTATAAACGCATTTCAAGTTTATCGATTAATATCTTTTGATCTAGGAGAATCTTATCACTTATTCTGGGTTTGGCAAGCGTAATTAAAGAGCAGAGGAATGGGATAAATGTTGTCAGTTTAATTTAAATTTAATTAGGGTTGCCAATTAACAAGTTTCGCCCAAATTTAACCGAAGGCTGTGGGCAAATGTTCTCGCACTAATTGCAATCACTTGTGTCCATTGCTGACGAGACGGTGACACTCCACAGAGAGAGAGAGAGAGAGAGAGAGAGAGAGAGAGAGAGAGAGAGAGAGAGAGAGAGAGAGAATTTATGCACTTTAGTTTGTCTTTGCCAGCATCCTTGAGTTGAAACCTGTTGTTTTGCAAATCTATATATAGTTCTAACCATTCGAAAGCGTGTCTGTTGATACATCACCTTTTTTCTGCAAGTTCTCTTTGATCTTGTCAAAGTATGTTTTCCTGCTCTTTTCTTTTTCCACTGAGTTTAGTCACTTGCTTTCGATGTTATTAGAAATCTGATAAAGGTATTTATTAGAAATCTGATAAAGGTATCTATTAGAAGTTTGAAGATGGAAAATAACTTTAGTTTCCAGAGAGCTTTTCGTCGAAAAAATGTTTGCACGATTCCGTTTTGAATATAGCAAACTGACTTTAGGAGTTCTAAGATTAATGATTCCATCGTGTATTTTTTCCATACTTTTGACTTGTGAAATATCATATGTCAAAATGCCGTATTAGAACTTTTAAACGGGATGATGAACAGGGAAAAAATAAAGAATTCCTTTAAAATGTGACCGTTTTGATTACAAATATCTAATTCGGTAACCATCTGCGTACTTACTTTATAATTTCTCCCTTCGGGCATTGTTCTGACGAGTTATTTGTGTTTGTATTTTATTTTCTTGCTAGAGGTGGGAAGATTACAATATATTTTATCTTTAAATCCATCTACTATCTAAAATAGTACGGAAAATTATCTTGCATATCCTTTTCTGTGCTCCTCTACCACCTTTGAGAGCATGCATTAACTAAAAATTTTAGATGTTCTTACTCTTATTACAGACTCATTCGTGGTGCAAACATCGTTAGTAATCTTACTGAGTACCAGTTAGAATTTATTTTAATTCTTTACTGGCACACTCTCATAGAACGTGATGCCATAGCTGGAACATCCCAAAGGTTGATCAGTTGATATTTTTCCTTTATATCTAATGTGAATTGCAGCCTATTTTGTGTGATTTTTCCTCAAATAATTGATTGAGAATCCATGAACTGTAGAGCAGATTTCCTGATTTTGGCAAACAACTCTTAGAATTATAATTTTTCTATTGACAACAAATGCTACCTGCTACAGTTGCCTAAAATGCTTCCTACTTTGCACCGAATCAACAAGGGGCATTGAACCAGTTTTCCGCTAAGTTATATGTAGATAGGTTTTGAGATATTTTTTTTTTATATCGACAGTTATCTTAAATTACATCTCAGGAGAAACTGCACAATCGACTCTTCATATTATTAATCCTGTCATGATTTCCTTATTAGGATTGATGTGTGTTTTTCGCCCAAGCTTCACACTTTCAGAGTTGTTGCCAAAAATGTTTGACAGTGGAAGAAACACTTATAATAGAGGAAGTGTGAGAATTAGTTCATTCTTCATCTCCGATTAGTCTTGCTTTATTTAACACACTGATAAAAACTAAGAGTAATGGACTGGATGAAAACTAATCTACATTAAGTCATTTATTTTTATTTTATGTGAATCCACCACAACTCTTCAAGAACGGTCATGTCTAACTAAATCCCAGAAAACAATTTAATTGACTATCTTATTGTGAAATACATTTTGAGAAAATATTGCAATTTTTTAGGGGTGTTACCTCTGCATTAACTGTTTAACCAATTTTACCATTTCAAATCTTTCCCGTGGCACCTTTTTATTTTCAAAGGCAATACTAAATTTAAAAGAAACTTGCATTACTTCATTGACATTTTGTGTGACTTACCCTTTTATTAAGATCATTTCTATTCATTGCTACTCAACACATGTCCATTACATTGTATGAATATGCAATGATTTAAAAGCATCTGTTATCCCCTGTATGCCGAATTAAATGGCTGTCTACAGTGATTCATATATTGCAAAGTCATTCCATAGAAAATATGTAGTCTGATACGTAACTTGATGTGACATTGTACTTTGGAATATATATATTATATATATATATATATATATATATATATATATTATATATATATATATATATACATATATAATATATATATATATATATAGTATATATATATATATATATATATATATATATATATATATATATATATATATATATATATATATATATATATATATTATAATATATATATATATATATATATATATATATATATATATATATATATATATATATATATATATATATATATATAAAGAATTATGGAAATTCGGATACATGCAACAGGTAACTAGTTTTAATTAAGGGCTGAAATGACTGATAGACCGTAATAAATATTCAGAACTAGAATGAAGCCAAACCCATCCTAACCCTAATTTAAATGTATTTTGTTATTTATGATTTCCCTTAAAAGAGGTTTATATAACAGTGATCATTAAACACATGTCATCCCAAGAGATACTTGGAGTCATTCGTATCACATTTTCATAACAGGTTTCTGCAGTATCTAGACACTAAGGAGTATATAAAATTCCATAACTTATTGATCGAAGCGCCAATCACGATATTACCTATTTAGAAATATTAAGATAAGAATAGAATAGTTGAAGCAACATGAGCTTACTATAAGCAGAAATCCATTCGCCTTCAAAGTAATAAAACCATTATTTAATGCCACTGTTAAAGTTCATATTCAAGCATTCTACATATATTAAGATACTTTATTGTTTCATCTAAAATCTTTTAGTATTTCAAACCACTAGCAAAGTAAAACATGAAACTTATAAATAGTAAATGAGCTTCATATAGATTATAAGCTCAGGTAAATAGTAATTTTTTAAAAGTTGTCTTTCAGATGATTAAAGAAATTTAACAACCCATACTGTCGATATTATACTAGTTTTTGTCATGATTGAATTGTACATACTCAGTGGGACCCTACAAATTCCTAAGAGGACAAGTAATATTAAACTCAACACAAATTCCAATAACATTTGTTTTGCCTTTATAATATTTTTGAGTTTGGTCTATTTTCCAAGTGGATGCATTCCTTTTAGGCGTTTCCTCCTGGGAAATTAATCCTTACCCAGAGATTATGAGAAATGAAGTTGTTTTTTTGTCGTCACTGAAGTAAATTATATATTTATTTTGTAATTCAACTGGGAAAACTTACTGCGGGCTCATAAAACGTTGCTTCAATAGTAAGAAATGGCATAAGTATATTCTATAAAATGCTGCCAAAAATGGAACAATTGAACTGTTACAAAATATGTCGCAAGCGTTATTTATTCGTATTAGATTGAATATTGAGTCTGAATAAATATGAACAAAAGAACAGAAGGAAATGAAAAAATTGGGCATTGTACAGTGTTAACCCTCACTCATATAATGGCCGCCCCCATACAAACGAACTGCAAATGGCTGCCCATATGGTGTAGTTCTCTCTTTTTTTTCTTTCCAGTATCCTTCCACCTCTGCCGTGAAACAAATCAGTAATAATAATAATAATAATAATAATAATAATAATAATAATAATAATAATAACAATAATAATAATAATAATAATAATAATAATAATAATAATAATAATAATAATAATAATAATAATAATAATAATGCTAACCCATGTGGAGTTCGTTGTTTTTCATGTTTTTTTATTGAATAACTTGAAGAATATCGACCCCTCTGAGTGCAGCACCCACAACACACGAGTAAATAAAAATTATAACAAAAGGACAAATCGTTATAAATATATTTTTAGCAAACTAATTCGAGTATCGTAATACCACATCTGGGTCTCATTTAAGGATTTGCCTGCTAAGTAGTTAAATTCATATTTAATCTGGTAAATAATTCTTAAGAAAACATGAGTGTGTACTCGTAATCAAACATCAACACCGCCTACGAAACATTTAGATTATTTATTGTAATTATTAGCAATGCTTTTATTAATGTTTGTAGGGCTACCAGTCAGTTTATTTTCAGCCAAATTTCAAATGTTCGTTTCCTGTAGCCAGGTAGTGGCCGCGTCTTCGTCCTTCATTATCAGGAGGTGGCCGGAAACTGATCAATTTGCTCGCTGATTGGCTTTAATTGAGAGACGGTCAGTAAGCGGAAATTTTGTGACGTAGCCGGGAATTCCTTTATTAAAGCCCTGATCTCGCCGAGAAATTGCTTCGGGACCGAATATTCGACGAAATTCGTCTAAATATTACGATTTTCTGTCATTGAAAATCAGGAATATGTTGCGCGCCGCAAATGTCGTCAGAGAATAATAATTTCTTCATGCAATTTATTTTCAGCTCTCCGTATGGTTTGGTACCTTGATGCATATATTCAATTTGCTAAGTTTCTACTTATATTAAAATTTTCAGATTTTAGTGGGGGCATGTTAACATTTCACAGGTAGGAATCAGCAAACAAACTTTGCGTGATCACACTTTTCTTATACATTTTTACTGCATTTGGGTCAGAATTTAATACTGTAGACAACATATTTTATTCGGCATTGACCTTAATTTGATTATTACAAAATCCCTAAAAAGTGTATGAAATACAATCACAATATATATCTGACTTGAAATTTGAATCAATAATCAGCCTTAACGTTTCTTCCTTTTTCCTACTAATATCGGGTGGTGACCCTGGTACTTGTGACGCAAGCTAACTCTGGAAATCCCATTTCCTTCGGTCTCTATTAATTCTATAAACTTGAAGTCCACCAAGATGAGCACGTCCAGGTTTTACTTCTAAATTCCATCCCTTATTTCTCCATTCTTTTAGTATTATTGTATTTTCTGTTAGGCTTCCATAAAAAACGAAATTAAATTTAATCAATGTTAAATATAAATTAAATAAGAATTCAGGATGAAAGATAATGGTATAGATAACAATATTTACATTAAATGCATATGTAGAAAATTCCGAGAAAAGGAATTAACATCCTAAAAATAAAATTTTATGATGTTAATTACGTTGTAAATACGTATGAAATACTAAACGGTTATTTTGATGTTTTAATGAAAGTGGGCTTTGTTATCTTGTTCTCTTTTTAATAATTCATCTCGGGATTTGGTCCCCCCCCCCACCATCTTTTTAGAAAATTAAATCTTTCCAACTTTGAAGCGTAGGATTTGAAGTTAACTATCTCAATATGACTTATTGCAATTGTTTTTTTAATGAGAGAGAGAGAGACAGAGAGAGAGAGAGAGAGAGAGAGAGAGAGAGAGATCAGAATATAATGGGCAATAATTGAAAAAGGTAGAGCAGATATATTTCAGCTTTCTTTTAATGAAAGTTAAGGGCTGTTCAGTAGAACACGAATGTATTGAATATCAGTTATAAAGTCATATAAATAATTAATTGAACTGATAGTCCTTTTCTTCTAACTGAATTTTTGTGGTCTCCATTTCATTTCTATCATATACAGCACTATACTCTTCTTCACTGTCTTGCGAAATTACCATTAGTTTTCTACCCCCTTATTCTTGCAATATATATATATATATATATATATATATATATATATATATATATGATATATATATATATATATATATATATATATATATATATATATATATATATATATTATATATATATATACACACACATATATATATATATATATATATATATATATATATATATATATATATATATATATATATATATATATATATAGGTATGTATGTGTGTGTGTATTATTTATATATATATATATATATATATATATATATATATATATATATATATATATATATATATATATATATATATATATATACGTTGCAACCGTTTAAGTAAGTAACGCGATGATTCAATTTTGTCTTTGCTGATTACCCCCATTAGATATTTTTCGCTAAGTTTACAGGATTTTATCTTCATGATTCTTCGAAGAATCGAATAATTTTTCCCGCACCAGGATTGCTCCTTTAATTGTATATTGTATAAAAAAAAGCATGATATTCATTTAAAGAAAGTTGCAATGTCATTTGCGCGACAAATCGAAAAAGGATTCCAAACTCTCTTATGGATCGTTCAGGGTATACAAGAGAATTAAAATCATGTTTCAGATCCCAGAGTGTAGACACCAAAGGGATAAGAGGAAAAGTGAGGTTCGTTATTCGGATGTTTGATCTCATAGGCACTGGATTTCTATGTTCTATTCCTTCCTATCAAACAATAAAAATAAGACACTCAGTCTCAGTATTATTATGGCCAATTTACACTCTCAGAAGAATAGTTCTCAAAACATTGTTGTTCCTTCAATTAATTACTATTCCAGAAACACTAAAATCTTGTTTATAATACTTTAAATGTATTTTTGCACGGATCTTCATTTTCAACGAATCTGCTTTCATGTGTTGAACTATTTTTTGAGTCGCATTTTAATGACGTTGTACAGTCAATTTACCACAAATTTTATAAATTGTATTCAATAAAGAATACATAAATTCTTTAAAATATTTGTTGCCTTTTACTTTAACCTAACTAACTAAATTTTCGAATAGCCTTGTAGCATTACACTCAAAACAATGCCTTTGTGTTTTAATCTCTTGACACCAAAAGGTAAAGACAAATATTTATGCTACGCTTTCAGAAATAGGACCCATTCTGCTGCAGTGAACGAAAAGTATCGCTTTAGCAGTAACATTTGGAGAAGGCCACATAACCACGTGTTGTGCTGCTTTGAAGGAAAAAGGAATATCATCAACATAACACCATCTATTTGCTTATCATTAGCGAGTTTCACCTCTGGTTTAGTTTAAAAGGAATTCTTGAGTTGCTTCTGTTTTGTCTTGCGACACTTGAACTATCTCCTTTTCTTTAAGGCAAAGCATACTATCATTCTCTCTTTTAACTTGTCTCTGCCTCTCTCTCTTTCACGTTTTCGAATGCTGCTCGTATATCTCTCATTACATAAGCAAGAGCGGACTACTAAAAGACACATGCACACAATCCTGTGACTTGCCATAGTTTCTTAAGTATTTCTGTTTCATGTAGGATCATATAGTAGCCCACAAAGGTAGAAGTTTCAAAATGAGCAACGGGAATTTTACCATCATACATAGTGTATAACAAATACTCTTGAAGAGAAATTACATAAAGTTCCTCGAACTTTACAGTATTTTTTTTTTAAAGGCAAGACATTTTGAGATACATCAGAGGTAAATGATTTAAAAAATACATTAAAAAAGTTAACTTTAAAAATTTTCCTTTAAACAATACCGATTTCTCTGGTTTGCTACAATCTAGATTAATTACAATTTCAATAACGTTTTTTTTATTTCAGATCAATATCAACTTTCGATAAAAAATTTATGAGAATAAAATAACTTTTTAATTAAAACAATATGAATAAACTTCATAAGTCGAACAAAATTTAATGAACACGAAACCATCTCCAAAATTGTTTATCTCAAACGAAGATTTTGTTTATGCTCGTCTACTGAAGTGTCAGTCTTTTATTCAGAAATAAGAATATATATATATATATATATATATATATATATATATATATATATATATATATATATATATATATATATATATATATATATATATATATTTTTTTTTTCTTTTTGCTTAAAGTAGCATGGCAATGTGTTGGTGTTGCACCGATAAATAACAAGGCATCTTAATAAAAGCAATTGTATCAAATATCATTCGCTATGCACTGTATATTTAAAACATTTATAAATTCTGTGCAGATGTATACGAACAGAGAGATAGGAATAAAATCATTTCTGTCGTATGAAAATCTGAGTAAATATTTTTCTGAGGCTGCAAAACCGACGAGTTAGCCTGAGATAAGATGCCCTTCATATCTTAACTTCCAGGAAACCCCATGGCACGTAAATAGTCACCCGCTAATGGACTCGAGTTGCTCCGTATTCCTAGAGAAGAAAGGGGAGATGAAGAGCTGGAGGAAAAAGATTCCCGAAATTTACTCGGCCATCATTTTCACATATTTCTGTCAGAATGGTAGTATGCATTATTTTAATCGTGTGTTATGGTATCTCAGTTTTATGCAGCTTTGAAAAACACACACACTCGTTGGACCTTATATTAGCATGAAGCATGCAAGTACCTTGGTCTGACATTTGAAACGATAACAAACGGCCATGGTGGCAGGACAGTTACTTTTCCGTTGTATAAAGGCACCAGAGATAGTTCTTGACATTTCTTGCCACTGAATGTATGTGCAGTTCGTTGTAGTGCAAATAGAGAAGAAAATATAATGGGAGTTGCTGAAAATATTTTACATTAGATTATTTCCGGTGAACGGAACCTCTATTTATTCAGATATGTTCTATATACTGTTACTCTTGATTGTCGTTTTCAGGAAATGTAGTCAATTTACGAGTAGTACTCCCTTTTAGTACCACTGGCCAAGGGATGTATAGTTATGCGTAACAACTTCATATACGTTTCAATCAAGGTTTTGGTGATAACACATAACAGCTGTCAGAAGTTCCATTGTTATTTTTGTTATTTTATCACTAGAGTCTGGTGTGTATTTTGGTATCATGGCTTTTTCTCACCTTTCATTTCGCTCCTAACGGCTCTGTTCCATTAGTAAAATTAACTTTTCTTGCGCTTTATTTATGTGATTGTCTTGCTTCCTTTTCTTTCATTATTCATTTTTGCATGGAGAGACTGCTGTATACATCTTTCATATTATTTTTACCTTTAGGCTTCATGAAGCCTGTGTTAAATATGAAGATAACTGTCTATTGAAGCATTCTCTTACTTGGAAACCCCGTAAGTGGGTAGCGCCATTAGTGCGCCTCTAGCTAAGCAATGTAGGCATTACTCAAAGCTCTTTGCTTCATCTCTTCGGCGCCTACTATGAGATTCAGGGCCTCTGTAACACGGTTTTTTCGCAATAACTTTTTATCTATGCATTTCATAAATATAACGCTTATTCAGAATACATATTATATCAACACATAAATTTTGAGTGTATTCTGCACTACGTAGGTTGAATAAATTGGGTACTTATAATGTAAAAGTGACCTTTTTTGAAGACGGGCCAACTTACTCAGAGAAAAGGTTTCGAACGCACTCGTTACGTAACTTATGACAGCATTTCTTCCCTCTTTCTCGATGGATGATTGGCTATACGTAACGAAGGCTAAACCTCTGGCAACAATGACATACAAATTTAAATACAAGCAAAGCAGTACACCTTTATGAACTCTGGAACCTCTCCAATAATAATTGTCATAATGAACAAACCAACAAAATATGTTAATAAATACAAAAACACTTCGATTATTAGTCTAACTCCCAAAATAAGTTTCCAAAGAAATTACAGTCTACTTTATAGGTCACAATCAGATTGACAAGATGTAGGGAATAGTTGGTAATTATCAAAAACATAGTAGACAAGTTTGATCTGATAACTGCTATATCCAATGTCAAGCAATTTTCATTTATTGGCTATCTACCTATTTACTGAAAAAAAAAAAAATAGCCGGTACCGTATATTGGCTTTAAACCTTCACCAATAATTATCGTCAGAATGACTTCATGAGGCTCCACCCACATTCGCCTCGTTAAAATTTAGGATAACACTGAAGGCTACCATGGGCATTGTTGGATTAGAAAATTTAACTTCTGGCTATAAAAACTAATTTCTCGAGTAGTTGTAAGAAGTGCTAAATGATCCTCAAGGATTCCAGCAGTTGGCCTAACGTTTAATTCATACAGTAGTATTACTACGCTAGCACTGATACCCCATAAAGTCTTTGGGTTTCAGAGCCGATGGAATTTCTGTCTGGTGGATGGGCGGGGCAACATTTAGTCAAAAGTTGTTTGTTTACCTTGCTTACGTAATGAATGTTTTTCGACTCTTGGCTCGTAATCATTGGCCATGGCGTCGACTAGATCATTTTTACTCTATAAAAATTAAAACTATTGGGTTTAGGTTATTGATAATGCTGACAAAATTTGTGTGTGGTTGTAAAATATACATACGTCAACTTTCAGCTACATCCGATGCTTTGACAAGGAGCAAAGTCCAAAAAACCGTGTTACAGAGACCCTGATTCTCATAGTAGTAGATGCAATTTCTTTCATTCCTTGTACTGTACCTATTTTGTTTTTATCTTAAATTTCGCTCTCTCCTAACAATGGCCTCGTTGTAGTAAAATTAATGTTTCCTTCTGTTACACCTTTAAAACCTCCTCTACTCTCAATTTCCTTTGCAGCGCTGAGTGAACTCATAGGTCTCAGCGCTTGGCCTTTGAACTAAATTTTATATTGCAATTCCAATTCCACTTATTTAGAAAGCTGATTCTGATCTTTCACTCATTTGGCCCCTCTCTGCCCTCTTTGCAAATATGAAGCTAGCCAATAAGCATAATTGATAATGGATTACCTTAATTTCTAATGATTTAATGAAAGAGCGACGCGATATATATTTTTTTTTTTTTTTTTTTTTTTTTTTTTTGTTTACAATGCACCTGTATTTAAAGAGAAAGGCAAAAGGAGAGAAAGGCAGGAGAGAAATGGATTGGAGACCCAGGGAGAAGGCATATCATTCATCTTTCATCACAGAAGTGCTGATAACCTGCAGCCATCAATCCACTGAAAATTTAATAATACTGTATATCATTCCTTCCCGTCCTCAGAACCTTTCATAATTTTCTTGTACGCTTGTTTCCGTAATTTATTACTTTTCCGTGTCTCCTTCCCCTTCAGGGTATGAGCATCATAATTTTTCTTTGCATATTTATATTTTGGATTTTTCATGCTTAGATATATAGAGTAAGAAATGTTTGATTGATTTAAGACTAAAAGAAGGACGATTTCTGGTAAGAATACAACCAAATTCACAGACAACCAATGTTCATTCTTCAATGCCGGAGAAATTAGGAGAAAATATAATGAGAATAAGAAAAAATGCTTCACTATTAATGAGAAAAAACTTGTTCTTGAGACCAACTGAATAAACAGCCACTTCCTTTATGGTTCAAAGAAAGCAGAAATATACTCCGAACCGTTGCTGTAATCTTGAAGAGTCGCTGTATCCTGGAGAGAAATATAAGTTGAGAATTTTCTTTGTTGCTTTCATTTTATTTGTTAGTTTATGTTTCATCCGACGGCTACTGTACCTTGTAACTTGAAAGGCTTTCGCAGTGATATTATAAAACTTGTTACCTGAGTAATCCGTGAAACAGAGCTTTTGACGAAACATGACTTTAAAATAGGATTATATTTTTCGGTTTTATCATTCGTTTTTGTACCTATTGTTGCTGTTGTTATACCCGTAGGACCATTATAATAATACGCAAAATAACTTTAATAAGCGTGATAAAAACAAGATTTACTTAATCGTCTTATATCTCTGGTGATTAACTTCGTTAATCCAGATTGAAATAAATACATCTTGCTTTCCTATCAAGTTCCAAGGGACGTGAAAATATTTGACTCCTTGTTAGGAAGAAATGTGGAAGGATACATTTTTTAAAAGGAAGAGTGTTCATAATTATATCATTTCTATGCGTTTGCATGTAAGTTTTGAGAGAGAGAGAGAGAGAGAGAGAGAGAGAGAATCCGATTTTTACCAAGAATAAATTTTATTATCAAAACCTTTCATTTTTACCTTCACTCGAAAGTCCTTAATATCTAAACATGTGGCTGATCATGACAACATTGCGAACCCACGATTTTTCAAGTAAATATTGCAAAATTGCTAATGATAATATTTTATGAGTTAAGTCAGCTGGACGTGAATTTATTAAACGCCTCTTGTTCTCATCTGTTATAAAAAAAGCAAATGTAATTTTTTCTAGCAGATTTTTTGGTTTGTAGATTAAATATTTGGTATCTACCATGAATCTGAGGATTGAGATTATGTTTTCTATAACAAACTGCAAATGAAGCTGGATACGCATGCAAACCCATCTCCTTCCATACTGGTTAAAACGCCTTAATATGCCATAATTGGTCAGTTCTTTTGTAGACTACCAAAAATGAAATCTGAAGTCAGAACCTTCAACATTTTATGTCTTGAAAAAATTTGGTTCTCTGCATATTTCTTTTTTCTAATATAAGCATTTTGTTAGTGGAAACCAGGAAATTAGTATGAAGATATTCCCAAAGCGAAAAGTTAGTGACAACGTGTTCAATTATCGAAGGATTGTTCTGCATTCGAATTTTGTAGTTGAAGCGGTTACTCATCTGAATATGGAAATCAGATAATTTGCTTGAAGTTGGAATAAACTCCATTCATAAATGTATTACATATTTATACTGCAATAGCAACCGATAGAGAGGCTCCCATTATTTCAGAGCTTAAGTGTCTAAACTTATGTTGGATTTTATATATTTCTGTGTTTGTCACAACGAAACATTACCAATCTATACCTGATACCTGACGGGCTTTATTAAAGGAAAAAGACGCTCTAATTAGCGCAAACAAGATACCTTGGCTCCCCAAAGTTTTACAACAACTAGGACAAAACAAAGCCGTTGAGTCGTCTTACAGATAACAAGACAATTACTTTGAGATTTCAAATCCTCTCACGCAACAGGCTGTGTATGCCCTTTCTTCAGGCACTCTTTCGCGTTTTCGATGCTGTTATAAAATGATGCAATGATTTGGATAATATGTATCAGAATAAAAGTGACGTGACCAGGGCTCTGAGTAATTGTCTGTCGCATAACTTTCATGTTGGTAAATGTTTCTTCTTTAACAGTCTTGTTATAGGTTTTACCTGATCTCTACAAACAAGAGGCTTTTTACCGATTCAATGATCACTGGATGCATCATCATTACGAATGAGAACACGTTTTCTTGAAATTTGCTCATTTTGAGCTACATGGGTCAGTGTAGTTAATATGATTTTAAAGTAGTCATAATCGAAATCTAACAACTGTGTGAGACTGTCAAAGAAACAATTTATTGTTCTCGATTCTGTTCACAATGGTATTGAATAGAAGACAAACTATGACGCTCTAGATTTTCAGACATAAAGAGAAGCATTTTGTATGTAAGACCTTATAAAGTTGGTAAAAAATTCACTAACCTTCAATGTTCCGACTCGCCATGATATCGAATTCTAAAGTGAAAGATTTATTATCAAATCTATTTTGACAGACATTGCTCCTAGGCACGTTTTTCAATTTTTAGACGTAATGTCAACTTTAAGAGTACTCCCTCTTTACATTACCACTGAATTCAGTTTTTTACATGAATTTTAAAATACCATGTTAGAATATGCAGTTTTATAAAAGGTGCGCTTAATCTAAGTTATTTGGTACAATTATGATTACGATTATTTTGAACATTACATGAAAAATTCACGGTTCAAGTTGACGCTCTGAAATTTTAAATAGCTTCACTCCAAGTTACTGCCGTATTAGAGTAAGGAACACGTACTTGAACTGCAATTAATATTATTTTCTCGTTCTCATTACGTGCGTTAAACTATAGGAGGCTCCTGTTGGACGAAATTGATTTTCAGAAAATGCATTAAATGAAGTACAACGTGTATACTAGTGTTTAAGTAGGAAAGCAAGGATTCGAAAATGCTTGATTTTATCACCTTGTAAACGAAATTTTTAACGGAGCAGTCACAGGAAGTGTAGGTAGTTTCTATTACAAAATTGATAATCATATAAATAAAAGGGTAAGTCTAGCATATGCGCATTATAAAACAAGACGTATTTTTGAAAAAAGAGAAAAAAAAGCTAACATCTGTAATCTGGTAGCAGGCCATTGTGACAACAACATTTTGAGAAAGATTTGAATCCACTAAACTATACTCGGTTTTTTTCCATTTGTCCACCCACATGTGGTCCTCGCGTATGGTAACACTGCATCGCGGGCTTTAATTATAGTTACACTGTGTGTAAGTTTTAGGTAAATAATAGGATAACGGGGGGTACATTCGCAACTGAAAAGTGTCTTAATAATTTACTGTGTGCGAATTACACCGTTAATATTCGAAATAGGATATTGTTATTATTGTTGAATGTAAGCTGCCTTTTCGGTGTGGCGAATGGAACAGCCAGAAGCAGTGGCGGGAAAATTGCTTCTCTCGCTGTTCACTTCTGCAAGATGTCAACTTTATTGGACCACACCTACTCTGCTACTAAGCTACGTGTTACTTCATCACACGTAAGCACGTATATCAGTATATACTTTTGATTTTTATAAAGTGCGTTTTAGCCAGATACGATATATCGTAACTTGGTTTAGCATCTGTTTGATGGAATTTGCGTCTGGCTGTTCCATTCACCACCCCAAAAAGGCAACTTACATTCAACAGTAATAACAATATCCTATTTCGAATAGAACCGGTGTATTTCGCATACAGTAAATTATTAAAACACTTTTCAGTTGCAAATGTACAGCCAGATATCCTTTTATTTACTTAAAACTTACAAATAGCGTAACTATTTAAAGAGCGGGACGCAGTGTTACCATGCGCGAGGACCACATGCGGGTGGAAAGATGGAAAAAAAAAAACACAATATAGTCATTGTCAAGAGTTAACGATATAGTTCTGCCGAAACGATCTAATGAATAGTTCACTAGACAATTCGTCCCCAAATGAACCTATTGACTGGAGATTTTTAAAAGAAAGTAAATAAAAGCAAAGACGCCACTGAGATTAAAATCAGTTTTAAGTTTTTGCAGAATAATGTAAAAAAAAAAAGGACATAAATTTAAACTAATTGGCCACGTACATTCATTAACCTTGAGCTTAGATTTCCGTGGCCAGGTAGCACATATAATTAAACCTTAATGAAATTCGTTGTGATAAAAGTTACATGGCGTTAGATTACCAGTAATAGCTGTTCTCATCTTTTGGAGAAAATTGTGTAATTACTACACGAAAAAGTAACCTTTTCATTAATATAAAAAGTAACTTTATTAGTTTTATCAGAGTATTACGTGTTATAATATTTTACAGTAACTATATATATATATATATATATATATATATATATATATATATATATATATATATATATATACATATACATATATATTATATATATACACATACTAGTATATGCATACATGCCTATAAAAATACATACATATATAAACGTACATAAGTATGTACATGTAATACTTAGGAAACAGAAAACACAGATGAAAATTTTGATAGATATTAGATTATTCCAGAACAGATGGAAATAAAATCTGATAAATGATGTATGTCATGATCAGAAAACTACTGGCAGGTGTTATATCAGATATCTATTTGTCTAAAACAAAAATTAAGGTAGGCGGATGATCAGGATGGATGAGAAGTACTTTCTTCCTTTTGACATCCTCAGATTCACAATGGAATAAAAAAGACAAATGCATCATCTTTATACAGAACATGGGTTTCCTATAAGCATCGAGAAAGTAACCTCATAGGAAGCTCATGATCAGTAAAAGGACGATGCATCTCTCCTTTTTATTTCATTGAACTTGAAGTCATAGACAGATTCCTTCCGACTACTGACAGGAATTTAGAATTCCGTTTTATTGCATATTGGAACGCAGGTCTGAATCCCCAGGATGGGGGTGTATTTGCTACTTCTCTTTGCATAGTCGAAGGAACTGATCCACGCGTTCTTTTGATGCCCATGAGAATGGTGGTTGTGTAGTCCTTTGCACTCTTGCCCACCGAACACGCCGAGGAATTCTAGTCCATGCTAACTCGAGCGGCATTATTGAACTTCATGAAAGGGCAGACTTGTACAATAGAACAGTTACCATACTTAAATTAAAAAAGAAACTTCTAAACCTGTCTAACTCGAGCGGCATTGTTGAACTCCTTAAAAGAGCTTGGACAATAGAACATACTTAGATAGTAAATAAGAAACTTCTAAACCTGTCTTACATCCACGACACCATACCGAAGGCCTTGAGAGGGCGGTCATCATAAGCTGATTCTGCATGGGTCATGAATAAGGTCGCTAATCTGGGAAGCTCACATTAACTTTCAAGTGCTTTGGTTCCTGATGAAGATAAAGAAAGACCCTCTCCTGACGCTACAAGTGTCTACCATAAGGTGATGCTGCTATCCTTGGAGAGGAGTCAAAAAAGTTATACAAAGAAACTCATGATGATGTATCTTACCGATATAAGATAGTTTTGTCTATAGGGAAATGTGTACCTTAAAAGAAATTGCATTCATTTTGTCATTTCTCTCTCCTTATTCGTTCACACTTTGGTTTGATCACATGCTTAGCATAATTCTAATCTACTTCTCGTTTGTTGCCACTTCGTCTTGGCAAATGTCCTTAAAACATACTTGCGTTCTTTAAGCACGTTCGTTTTAGCTGATAGCCTTTGCATGATTTCATCGAAATGCATATGCATCTAATCTGCATGCATTTGCATTACTTGTTCGTGGAATATTACTTCCAGTGTCGGATAAAGTGAGATAGGTTCCACCTATCTTTATTTGCTATGATCTGTACATTCATTGTTATAGTTTTTTACTTGATAATTGGGAAAATTACCTTTTATTTATTATGAATTGGTGATTGCTAAACGTGAAACTAAGTTGATGCTTACGGCGCTAAAATCTAGTTCGTCATCATAGGTAAACATTCCTTCATAACCAGTAATAAGACTGGAAATTTTGATCGAAAGTTTACTGTTATCAATGTATATTAAGATAACGTTTGATGTTCCCTGTTTCATATCAACAAGTTTGTTAAGTATCAATTTTAGTTTAATCAATAAAAAAAGCCCCAATTCTGGTTTGGAAAGTAATTGTGCTAACATGGCTACGTTTTTCCTTGAAACGTTCAAAGCAATGGAAAAAATTTCCGCTTTGGCAATTCAGTTACCAATCACTGTTCATACTTTTATGCAATGATAATCATTAAGTAACATTCGACCTCTCTCCCATTTTACTTAACCTTTATTCCTCCATGAAATTTGAGATTCGACTGTCGAATAGTTCAATTGGCAGTGGTTCTTTGATCACCAATACACTGTAGTAATCACTAAATTTGCATAAAACGTTGACAGTACTACAAAAACATATTCCCTCCTTTTCAAATGGTCATGCTTCGTCTATTTTCTGTTATTAAAGTTAAGGATTCATTATACTTTTTGTTTTAAAATTTCATCAGGCTCCTGAGTCATCCCATTTGCATTTAAAGAAATTAATAGATATTAAGCAAATCAACCTGCAAATTGAATATGCTCTTGATTTCCAGTTTTTTGTCGTTTCAAAGTCAGTATTATATGTATAAATCATGGCAGTAAATCCTTTGTTCCGACCCTTGTTTCTTGATTTAAATATTCCTACACATCCAAGAAAGAGTTCACTCCCGTTTATTGCTTGTGGGTTTTGCGTTTTACCTTCCATTTGGCTTTGATCGGATTAAGTAAAGCCCGGCTTTTACCTCTCCCCTCATTGGGTTTGCCACTGTTTCAGTTTCCCGAATCTTGTTAGTTTGATTAAGACATTGATCTTGTGGATTACCTTTCCGTGGTTTTGATTGTTTCTTTGTACTGTCTCCGTTCCAGAAGCAATAGCTCATAACTGAAGGATCTATTGTTAAAAAGTTTTATTTTGAAGTAGGTTGTGGTTGTACCTTATATTGTATTATAATAATTGCGTAAATTTATTTGTTGTTGCGGCAAAGTATATGTCTAATTATCTATGACACCGACTACTTAAAATTACTTTGTCTTGCGATTATAAGTTATTTTTCACCCCTGGATGCTTAACACGGCAAATAAACGTGTTATTCAATATGGGGACTATTATATGCTTAATGTAAATGGAAATTCGTTTGTTTACGTTAAATGTGGCGCTATATCCAATTTTTTATGTCTAAAGGGCTACGAGGAATTCATATAGATTGCTAATAATGATTTATTTTCATGTACTGAATTCCTTGAGTATTGCCTTCCTGGGCTCAGATCCTAAGATATGAGGATTGGTTAACATCCACTCTTAGTTTCTTTTAGAGTTCCGCACGAAAGGATGGAACATCCACTTATATACTGCCTACTTTTTAATGTTCCTTCATTTCTCATTATTTCTCTTTTCACTTACCTGATTGATATCTGTATTTCCTTATCACTTTTTACATACTTATATATATATATATATATATATATATATATATATATATATATATATATATATATATATATATATATATATATATATCATTAGAATTACTGTTTTCCCAAGTACGCACGATTTCAAGCAGTCTCCATTGTCTGAGAGGTAAAGCTCAAGCCTAATTTATCAAGTTCCAAAATTCAGTTCTGCAAATTTAAATCTCTGCACCCATCCTCTCTGCCATGGATATAAAATAAGTTAAATCTGCTGTTTATGAGATTCCATAACCTTGTAAAATGTTCCTTTTTTGACAGCTGATGACGACTAAAGGGGTAATCTTGAGGTACCATCACCAGTTCAGCAACTCAATACCCCCACCCAAAAGGGTATCCCTCTTCTGTTCCGGTTTTTTTACCATTATTGAGATTCTTTTTGCGTTAAGCAGCTGCTAATGCAATGCCCAAACAATCCTAATTTGATTCACCAACAGTCATTGTACCTGAGTTTAGCACCATTTATGATATCCATTAACATCTTGTTCAGGAGATGAAAAGGATAAGTTTTAAATACTAGTGCCAATCATGCCAGAGCCGTTTATATCCATCCCCACGTTTTTTACTTGTATTTATTTCTAAAGAACAAGGCCTATAATTTGTTGACAGAAAAACGTGCCATTCCCACAAAAGTCTAAGTAAAAGTAAGTGCGAAACTTCGTGGAGAGGTATGAGATAGACCCACCAAAAATTGCTTATCTTATGGTTTCTTAGAGACCTGGAATTTTCAAGATGAACTCAATACATGATGAACATGGAATCGTCATGTGATTTTTTTATTTCGTTTCGCAATTTTATTCCATCCTGTTTGGATATTTTATGGGAAGTCAAACAGGAGGACCTATGTCATGTTGGTCAGTTGTGTTAAGAGAGAGGAGCGTCATGTTTCCTGGAGGATCCTGTCTCCCAATTATTGGTAGAGTCTTCTTATCCTGCAGGTATTTCTTTATTGGAAAGCTCCTATTCCTGATATATATATATATATATATATATATATATATATATATATATATATATATATATATACATATATATACATATATAATATATATATATACATATACATATATATATATATATATATATATATATATATATATATATATATATATATATATATATATATATATATATATATATATATCATATATATATATATATATATATATATATATATATATATATATATATATATATATATATATATATATATATATATATATATATATATATATATATATATATATATATATATATATATATATAATATATATATATATATATATATATATATATATATATATATATATATATATATATATATATATATATATATATATATATATATATATATATAAGTAATTTTTTATATCTCTAGAGTCCATAGAGTAAATAATGTGTCTTAATTTTCTTTGGAGCTATAAAATTAGTTTATCATTTTAACCTCCCTGAAAACAATATATTACAGTATACTTGGTTTTGCTGTTTTTCTTTTGCTCCTTGTTACTTTAGTATGTACGTTTGATCAGTACGAAACTGGCATATCAAAGAAAGTGGGTTGAATAGTTCGTACTTCTTGCACGTATACTATGCCTAGGTACTATATCAGTTCAAGTTTCCCAACTGAGTCAGTTTTTAAAGTAACTGTAGATGATAAAAAAAAAAAAACTGTGCCAGGCCAACAGCAAAATCTCTTTTAAAGTCGACAAAGGGACCCAGCAAAGAAATAATAATTAAAGTTATCTAAAGAACGACGAATGTAGGATTCTGAACACGCGCAAGTAAGAGTCAGGAATGTCTTCTAAAATTGTCGATAAGATCGACGCAATTATTTCACTCACGCAAACACAAATAGCGTGACGAAACCATTGTAAACTAAAAGGACACACAACTAAATGGTCGCTTAGTCTTAAGAGACATTTTATTTTGATTGGAATATTATACTTGACTTTAAGAGCCTGTTTCATTGAGATAGGTATGAAGACATCCTTCCCTTGTTCTAGTAGTGCTAGTCATTTTGCACTATGAGAACTTTAACTTGCCCTTGACATAAAGTTCGTTCCCGATACTCTGGTCGTTTTACCTGGCCATTTGTTTCTAACTAAATGTGTCTTTTATGTGTACTAATTCCTGCAGGATATCAATCTTCATCTATTTACTTCCGGGGATATTAAGCCCTCAATTTCAAGTCATCGTTAACTCAAGTACACACTATGTCATATACACTCACTTCTCCCTTTAAAACTCACTCTAAAGATTGGTGTTTCCTAAAAATACTAAATCAAATTCGAATATTCATATATAGAAAGCTTATAAAATTTTGATTCAATTTAGCGATATTCTAAAACTACTTCTTTTAACTGGAATAAAATTTCTCTCGTTTAAGGCGCTCCTCAATGTCTACTATGGGTAAGCGATCAGGAACCTGTTTATCCGGATTGACCAAGATGTCAGCTCATTGTCGTTACTCTTCCGGCCTTGGGATTATCGTTAACTCCAGATCGACTTTACAGCGCTGTAAGTCTGAGATTTGATATACAATAAATTCAAAATTAATCACCTTTTAGAAATATTCTCTTAGTTGGTGTAAACCATGATGGCACGTCAGTCATAGATATATATAGTTTTTATTTTTCTCTCATTTTTAGAGGGTCTCTCTAACATTAGCTCTTCTTATAATTTGTCCTGTTATAATTTTATAATTCAAAAATTTGCAGCAAGAGAAAGATCCCAAAATATTTTGGTGAACATTGTAAACTTTTTAGGTAACAGGCACAACTTCGTTGGTGCCTGTAGTATTTTGCCTCTAGTCTTACCGTTTTGATTTACCAAATTTATATTTTATATATTCTTGCTCTAACCGTATTACAATTAAAATCTACATTTTCAAATGAATGAAAAATACGCTTTTGAAATTGAAAAACGTTTCTCAAGCATTGTACGATGCAACCCTTTTTTTCCATTAATTGGAGAAAAAGTAATTTTGAATGACATCTGTACATAAAAATTTTCGGACAACTTTTCGCCAACATCATTACACACCAAACTATTCATTGATTACCCATCAAAAATGCAAAATATCCTCATAACTTAAAGCATTCACTTTAAATGGCCATTCCCCTAAATGCAAAATCCAATAATAGCCTGGATTTGAGGAGCGCAACAGAGCCCATAAATGTTTAAACTTTTTGCTTTTGATTATATGCATATTATATATATATATATATATATATATATATATACATATATATATATATATATATATATATATATATATATATATATATATATATATATATATATATATATATATTTAAAACACGCACACAGACACACACACACACACACATATATATTATATATATATTTATATATATATGTGTGTGTGCGTGTGTGTGTGTGTGTGTGTATGAAGTATTTACACATACGTGTGACTGTTAGGTATAACTGAAAGTGTCAAAACTAACCCGTAGCACTCGATCTCTCTTCTGCCAAATACCGGGATTGGTAGTTAATTTAGAGAAGATCTCCTGTTTTTATTTTTAGTCCTTTCCTGCTACTTTCCTTGCACATTGAATATGTGGTTTACTTTATTATAAACAAATTCAAAGCAACCAATTTTTTTTCTGGAAGAATGTTGCAAAAATTGCATCTTAAAGAATTATGGGGAAAAACGGAATGTGCATTAAAATGTTTTGATCTTGCATCGTTATTTTTTTTCATATGACTAAAGCTATTTTAACTGCCCTCTGAAAAAGCTGAAGGGGTCAGCGCATCACAGCCTTTACAGTAACTGGTCTTCCCTTTTCTATAGATTACGTTTTCCCTATGCAATATAAGGGGAGTTCAAGCCCAGAAAGTCAATTAATCATTCGCTTTCATATATGTATTAATTTCAAACTTTCCTCTCAAATTCGATCTGGTTGTTTGTCACACGCACACACACATACACTCACACACACATATACACACACACACTCACATATATATATATATATATATATATATATATATATATATATATATATATAATATTATGTATATATATATATATATATATATATATATATATATATATATATATATATATATATATATATATATATATATATATATATATGCTCTTACCGATTTTTCATAATTATATAAAAAATATGTGGACTGAATTTTTTCATAGTGGAAGAAACCTAAATTTTAAACAAATTTTCCCTTCGCATTAAGTCTGTTGGCGTGAAAATTTATTAAGATACAGAGCAGGACGGCAAAGAAGAAAAAATATAGTCTATTAGCAACAATGAAATCCCATTAGCGTTGAGAAGTTCAAGAGTGGCGTGTCAGTATATCTTGATGCCACTCACGTATTTCCTTGAACCCTCATGGACTACGGTCTCTCTCTCTCTCTCTCTCTCTCTCTCTCTAGGATAATATTATATGGTTCATTTAAAAATGAAAAATATACCAGTTACGAAATTCAGTTAACTTTTATCATAAATGCATCCACAATTTTTTATTCGAAAGAAAAGGGCATAATAAAAATGCAGCAACTTCATACGTGTGCATTCTCCAGAAAATTCTGCTGATTTTACCAATCTATTTTAATGGTACTTTTTTATTAGTAAGTTAACTGTTTTTATATCAACTATTCATATAAAAAATTTACGTATATTATAGTTGGTAATGTTAATTGCCCTTGATTCTTTCTCTCTTACAAATGCGATCGAATCCTCTTGCAGGAAATTTGGCCATTAGTACTTGTTTTCCATCATTAGCATTGTTTTGATGAAAGATCACACTTGTTTTGAGAACAATACCAGTTTTGACTGGGAGTTATAACCGTGTTATAGTTTTTGAACGTATTATCAAATTACAATTTAATTAAATATGATTAATTATTTCAATTGTCAAACCTAAACTATTGCAAAAAAATTGTGCAATAGTATTGTTAGGTAAAACTCTACAAATTTAGAAGCAACTACTGAGTACCTTAATTCTCGCACATGATTAATGCTTTGAAATATACGTATAAGTGCATATATTTAATATGTCTCATTCTGGGATTTTATCTCTTACTGGAGCAAGGTTGAAATTCAATCAGTAACCAACATCCTCCTTTAAATATCATTCCTTCAGTTAAAAGTGAAGAGAGAGGTGCATCCATCTATTATTTTAACTCACACGTTACATTTTCACAGTTGGGATTACACTTGTCAGACTAATCCTACGACGAAAAGGAAGCAATCTTTTCCTGCAAGATGACGAACTTACGCAACTTCGCCAACGCCTAGTATTCTGTATGTTTGTGTGTTTGTACACACACATATATATAATATATATATATATATATATATATATATATATATATATATATATATATATATATATATATATATATACCAACAAGCATTCGGTCCAATCTGATCTATAAATGGCAGCGCAGTGGTGGTGATGCCACTTGCGTTGGAAAAACTACCAGATCAGTTTGGATGAGATGGTTTGAACACTTTGGTAGGTCATTTCGTACAGGCAATTATCTTACAAGACCTAGTTATAGTGCAATTAGGGAACACAGCGAGGAGTCTGGTCACTCTTTACATATCAATGTTTTTTTCTGTTTCAACCTCTGCCCAGTTTGCTACAGACCTCGCCATTTTAGAAGTTTTATATTCAGTTATGATAAAGCCTCCCTTGGCTAGAAATGTAGCTGTTACCTCACTTTTGTGTTTTTAGTTCTGCATCCTGCTGGTTTGTATATCGACTTAGTATATATACTGTTCTTTTGTACCATCCGTTTTTGTGACTTAAATTTGCCTTTTGCCTTATTTTTATTTTATCTACTCAATTGTTTCATTTAGCCATTTTTCTATTTTATTTTTTTTAAGTATTAGCTACCTTTTAACGTACTCTTATAATTTTTATACATGTCATTTTATTATTGCGAATTTGATTGCAAGGACTATAATGTCATTCATTTTAATTTTGTAGGTTGATAACGAGTGATAGTATTACTCGAAACATCTCCCAATAAAGTTGTACAAAATGCTGTTCAGGGTTTTGGCCTTGGCGTCCTTGCTGATATGTAGATGGCGCTTCCTGCTGATGTTTCAATTGCTATATATATATATATATATATATATATATATATATATATCTATATATATATATATATATATATATATTTATATATATATGAAGAAATATAGATTGCAATGGCTGAGCTATAATACAAACCATTCTATTTCCATGAGAGAGAGAGAGAGAGAGAGAGACGATGAAGAGGAGAGAGAGAGAGAGAGAGAATGCTTTGACATTCAAACTTTACCTATTATGAAAGGCGATAGGTTAATACGGATTTCATTCAAGTTGACATCCTCTCCGTTACAAATAAAAGGTCAAACGCTAGAGGTGAAATGTGGTGAAAAGTGGGGTTTATAAAATACTTAGAATTATTATACTGTATCTCGAACAGTATTCAATATTCTACTATTTTGATATAACATTCGCTAATGCAGACTACCCAATATTTCCTTTACTTTTTTCCTTTTATAGAATGACACGTGAAGTTGCAAAGCATTCAAAAACGCATTGAGAATCAAACCTATCTATATATACTATATATATATATATATATATATATATATATATATATATATATATATATATATATATATATATATATATGAATATTTATCACATTACCGTGATTCATATAAATCATTCGAGCTACAATTGTCCTTTAATATCTAATTCGCTCTACCTCGGAATTGATATATTTTCATATATGTACCGAGGGGGAATATTTTAGTTGATAATAATTTCGTACCCCCATGGGATCGAACCACCATCCAGTTGGACGGGGAACGAAATCAGGATCGAACAATGACGCTACCGAAACGGCTATCAAGAGAGGCTAAAGGTTTATATCGTTTCTGACCATTTCAAATCAACGTCGATCTCGTTGTATTTGTAATTAGAATCGATATGGAACCCCCTCCACCATGCTAGCCGATTCGAGCGTTTGACCCACGCAGCCTTATTATGAATATTTATCACATCACCGTGATTCATATAAATCATTCGAGCTACAAATATCCATATATTTTCATATATGTACCGAGGGGGAATTTTTTAGTTGATATCGATTCTAATTACAAATACAACGAGATTGACGTTGATTTGAAATGGTCAGAATCGATATAAACCTTTAGCCTCTCTTGATAGCCGTTTCGGTAGCGTCATTGTTCGATCCTGATTTCGTTCCCCGTCCAACTGGATGGTGGTTCGATCCCATGGGGGTACGAAATTATTATCAACTAAAAAATTCCCCCTCGGTACATATATGAAAATATATCAATTCCGAGGTAGAGCGAATTAGATATTAAAGGACATTTGTAGCTCGAATGATATATATATATATTTGTGTGTGTGTGTATGTATATATACACATATATACTTACACATATACATACATACTGATACCTCTCAATTAACGTGAGGTTTACGTTCCTGAACTTGGGGAACCTAATTGGATAACAGCAACTTCTGTTTGGCTTGTATTTCAACCATCGTACGATAGTAAACATTTACCGTAGTTATGTTTTAAACCAGGTCATGTAGAATAGGACTGATATATTTTATGTAATAACTTTTATTTGTTATAGATGAAAGATCAGCAAGTAAATATGCAGTTAAATTTATACAAAGTTGTAGCTGAAGCTGAGAAAGCTGTTCTATCTGCTAATGACTATTATCGTGCATCGGCAATAAGGATAAAATCCCCGTAAACTTATGCCATCAAACACAACTGTAGATAAAACCAAGATAAAATATTTTAATCAAAATTACTGGGCTTGAAACAACAATTTTACTGTTGTTCTCGCGCCAATAAAAGATAAATAATGTAAAGCTCGTATTACGATGAAATCAAGTTAAAATAGCGAACGGAATCACGTCTTTTTTTGAGAAACATGCTCCCAACGCAATCTGTTAACGAAAAAAATAATGTAGTTCATAACAAGACTTATTCAAGTTATATTTCGTCTTAAAAATTTGTTGTATAACGAAAAATGACCTTGTCTCATATAAGTAAAGTATCTAGATATTCGTTTATACTAACTAGAATCAAGAAAAATCGCCCAGAATTGAGTTAAATACGGCGAAATAAAATAGTTTTCTCCATCAGCTGATTTCCCAACCAAAACATTGTTATTGATATTATTTTATAATAATACAATGATATGAGAATACATACAATATTGTTGGATACAGTGACGTAATGTATAACTTTTTAAAAGATTCGTGGAAAAGATGCATATATGACATCGCTCAATTATGCCGACGTCGGAACGAAGCCGATTCTCGTTTCGTGTCGCCCCCCACCCCCCTTTTTTTTCTACTAAATTATCATAAGGCGATATGCATTGAACCTAGAGAAGCAGCTGAAATTAATAATTACTAAACCGTATCTGTATAAAGTATACCCTGCAGTGTAGGCTAGGCTACCCTATATGTAAAGATGGTACTGATTACCCTAGTGTAGGTTCGGCTATATTCGAAATACGATTTTTCCAACAAATGTTGGGTTTTTTGGAACTGTACCCCATCATGACTAGGAGAATATCTGTACTGTGTAGTTCAGACAAAAAAGAAAAATAGAACAAAATCTTTGGCTTTATTAACAAATAAACAAAGTCTTTTGCTTTGTTAATAAGTACAGTACACACTTTGTTTACGTCGACGGCCGTCGTCTGGTGCGCTGATGCTTGGGTGATTCGAAAACAATGCTCAGGCCCCCAATTCGCGTTAAATCGAAAATGTGTTAATTAAACATGCGTAAATTGAGAGGTGACTGTATACTGTATATATATATATATATATATATATATATATATATATATATATATATATATATATATATATATATATATAAACATACACACACACACACACAAATTAGAATCACTACTTGATTGAAGCAGGAAAGCAGGGACCATTTGTATATATTATCGATATCTTCAGGGTCATTATCATACAAAATATAAGACGAAAAGCCAAGGGGCTAGTTCAAAAAGGCATAACGTAAAATCATCAGCCAGAATAGAGCTTAATGAAGAACCAATTGAAACTTCATCAACCTGTTAAAAGATCTTGATGACAAGATAGTGACTGTCTTTTGTTAGAGATATATTAAAGGAATTGTTGCTGTATTTTAATCAAGAGAGGCTCTTGAAACGTCTTTAAATAAGACAATGGCACGCACCATAATGAGCGGCTCGCAATTGAATGTGAAGACGATAATCACCCTCCGTTGTATTTTATACTGATTACCAGAATCGACCCTGAATTTGATACTGCTGTTCTGTAAGAAATTCAAAGGTCAATGACTCATAGCAGCTCTTCATTATTATTTGAGTCACATGGTATGCCTCCCTCCCCAACTCATCCTTCTTTTCTCGTACTCTTTTGTATGTTGTACCTTGACTAACAACATTCCAAGTAAAATGCGAATTATTTTATGAGTGTATGAATATTTTGTATTATTATTGTTGCTTTTTATTTAGGGAATGTTTAAGAGTATCTGAATCACAGATTTTACCTGTGTCAGTTATTACCTTCATTGTTTAGATTATTGACTTATGCTTTCATTCCTTTCGTTCATTCTCCGCGATAAGTATACTTACAAATACTTATATATAGTTGTTGTTTACAATAAGTATGAAAATATATAGTTGTTGTCTACAATATATATGAAATGAATATCAAACATCATAAGGTGTGGGTTTACTGTTCCGTCACTAAGATCAGCTTCTTAGTGTAATGCAGTCTTTGATGATCCATTATTTGAATCAAACGATTGTAAAAAGGGGGAAGCATGCAGCGGCTACAATATATTTCTCAAAATAAGATTAGGTTCCCAATTGGAGCTGATCGCTATGCATGGCGACCTTCAAAATCCTATGCATTTTCTAGTATACGAGAACATTTCATGAATTTAAGAAATATTATGTTGTTATTATTCTATCAACGTCTCCGAAACACCCGATGATTACTCTCGACATTCTCGAATAACTTTCCATTAGTTCATTCACCAAACAGTCCGTGTTTACATCGAACTTATGAATTCCTCTTCTACAGAATTTCATTGTGTGTGTGTGTATATATATATATATATATATATATATATATATATATATATATTATATATATATATATATATATATGTATGTATATATATATATATATATATATATATATATATTACTATACATACATATATATATATATATATATATATATATATATATATATATATATATATATATAAATATTATATATATATATATATATATATATATATATATATATATATATATACATATATATATATATATATATATATATATATATATATATATATATATATATATATATATATATACTTACATATATATATATATATATATATATATATATATATATATATATATATATATATATATATATATATATATATATATATGTATGATATGTATACTAGTATGTCGGGTGATTTCATCCCTGGGGATAATGTGATGATACAAGAAGCAAGGCCAGGGCAACATACTGTGGGCTTAACCATATTTTCGATAAATGCAATTGTCCTTTTAAAGTGTAGAAGAAAGATACTGATAATTATAATAAGAAGAAGATATATATATAGTATATATATATATATATATACTATATTATATATATATATAAATATATATATATATATGTATGTATATATATATATATAGATATAATATATATATATATATAATATGTATGTATATATATATATATATATATATATACTATATTATATATATATAGATATATATATATATATATATAATATATATATATACATACATATATATATATAGTATATATATATATATATATATATCCACATACATATATATATATAGATATATATATATATATATATATATATATATATATATATATATAATATTATACACATCACAATACTACTATAGTATATATATTATACCTATATTATATATATATATATATATATATATCTTCTTAATTATAATTATCAGTATCTTTCTTCTACACTTTAAAGGACAATTGCATTTATCGAAAATCTGGTTAAGCCCACAGTATGTTGCCCTGGCCTTCTGCTCTTGTATCATCACATTATCCCCAGGGATGAAATCACCCGACATACTAGTATACATACATACATACATACTACATACATACATACATACATACATACGTACGAGTTTACATATTAACAACTTAACTTCTGCGCTTCCTTGAGATACAGTATTCTTTTCTTTGAGGATGGCTCTACAGCCGTCCTTTTCTCATGTTATTAAATAGATCACTTACACGGATAGATAGTATTTGTTTATTTCCTTCAGGTCCGTACGTCTTTGTCCTTGATCTCACAGAAATCACAGCAATTCATTAAAAAGCAAAGAAACAGCTAATCGAAGTATTACATTGATTACGGTACATCGAAATATTTACTATGATTCTGATACAAGAAATGTTTTCAAATTCCTAGCTATTCGTTAATGAATTTATCTCTGCAACTCTTTGCTATCGATGCCCGAATAAAACGTTCCTCTTCAGTCATGATTATGTCTCTTGGTGAGTATATAAAAAGATTTTAATGAAAGTCTTCTTTGCTCGAGTGCAGGAAATCCAGTCAGCATAAAAGGGACCTAGTGGAAGCTTACTATTGTGGCAGAATGATTCTGATCCTATTGTAAACTGATTGGGCCTTGATGAGTTTTGGCAGCACAATACCAAGAGACGAAAATATTATTGGACTTCATACCATTTTCCATGGCAGTGTTTCCCGATAATTTGGTTTCCAGAATGGGAAGGTTTATTATTCATCCGTTGTTTCGCCTTCCAATTATCTGCATAGAATTATTTCTGATTACTTGATTCCTATTGTTTTCCAGTTATTATAAGTACAGTGCGTGCTGAGTACGACAGTAGTCTTATTTGCTTTTCCCTGGCAGGATTCCCACTTTATCTGTTAAAAATTTGATTCCGATAGAACGCTCAACGAAGAGTTAAAAGTGGTATATTCAGTTGTACATAAAACCTCAAAATGAAAAACCAACGACCCGTTGACAAAATGTTGTTAACTAAGAATTTGCATTTTGAGTTGAACATGTATATAAGCAAAGAGTATTTATAATATTTGAAGTTAATACCAAAGGAGAATTGACAAAAGAAAGTTCAAATGGTATGATGTACTTTTAGGAATCTACCCGAGTTTTTGGCACTTAAGTGCAGTAAGTTTAAATGGGATAAAAATAACCCCATCTGTTTAATTACTTTAATTAACTTTAGAAAGTAATTCAGATAGAGAACAAGCGATGAAAGTGCAATTTACTGGAACTGGCAATGTGAACACGTATTTGATAAGTGGTACCGACATTTACACATCAATCGATGTTAATTGATGATGTTGCTGATGCTGGGAAAAGTTTGAAAAAGTTGTGTGACGAACGAGAGAGAGAGAGAGAGAGAGAGAGAGAGAGAGAGATGCGGGGAATATTGGTAAGAATACATTCATCATGGGAAACAGAAGTAACTATCTGTTTTAATTAGGAATTCTTCCAAGATTTATGAAGCTATTGTCCTTCCATTTACATGCCGTGTTTGATATTATTCCGGCCTGTGATCTTCCGCCGCTGACAGCCATATTGAAATTTTTAACAAACCTCGAGTATTGTTGAATTTCTTATCCCAAGTGTTAGTATTAATCTCACCGATGTTCAGTTAGCCATCGTTGGTGCTCCATAAAATATTTTGTAATTCTGATCATCTAATTTGAAATTCAGGTCTTGCCGTGAAATAATTACTATTTGATACTCAATTAATTCTAATTTTTTTTTTTGCTATGTACTACCACAAAGCTCTCTTGTAAACTTTATTCCTCCTGGGACCTAATTCGGGAACGATCTTAGTCACGCTCTTAAATTGTTGGAACTTCAAAAGTTAAGGTTTGTTATATAAGTTTGTTTTTTTTTGAGTAAACTGACGTGAGTTTCACTTTATAGTTTTATTAGTTGTTTATATTATTTAATTTTTAGCTATTTCTATGGTATATCTTAACTTCTAGTTATTTTTTTTCTCACTGGGCTGTATCCACCATCGAGACCCTTGGCCTTGCACTAATCAGCTTTTCCAACTAAGACAGAAATTTTGTCCTGCGAATAATAATAATAATAATAATAATAATAATAATAATAATAATAATAATAATAATAATAATAATAATAATAGCACATTTTTATTCTTTCTCCTGTCTCAGGAATCTTCCTAAGACGAAACACAACCGGTTTTATATATGTATCTTTCATCTACCCCGCATAAAAATCACTCTTTACTCTTGTAACCCTTAAACACACATATAGCCCAAGACATATGATTCAGTGCCAGTGAAAACATTCAGCTATTGCTCATTGCACAGTCATTTATTGAAGCGTGATTCTTTTCTCCGCCACTTCTATTCATATTTGAATATAATGGTTCAAAAATAAAAGACAAGTTATTATATTCCCAAAAACGCGGCAATTAATTTGGAGAATATCGTTAGACATCGGCGATCCTGTTAAGTATAACATAAGTTGTCAGCACATCAATTAAATCAAAGATTAGTTTAAAAACGGCCCCAGCTCACGTTTTAAAATGAACAGGTCGTAAATCTGTTTGTATTTCATTATATTGTATGACATCGCGACCAGGAAATGTTAAACAACAAAATGACATTAACAAAAGGTAACTGTGATTTCATGCTGATGTTCGCCTTCGATTACATGCATAGAATTAATGAGCCTGCAATACGTACAAGGCCAGTCACCGATTATACTACCGAGATATAGCATTTTAAAATCATCACTTGTTCTCTGTCTGATACAGATGAAAAAAACTTTAATAAGAAAAGTAAACACGCTGTTGAGGAGTGATTGAAAGATTTTTTGGAGAAGGAAAGGCTCGTTTTCATAAGTTAATTACTGCATTCGTGTCTATTTTACAAATGAAGCAATAATCAGAAATTAATCAAGAACGATAGATCCATCACAAGAATAGGATCAGTTCGGTTTAATTAGCTTCGTGCAACGACAAAGTGCTGAATAAACAGTTGTTTTGGTGCAGTCATTCTTTATGTCAGAGATGATGAGTGATGCAGTGATATTAAAGTAGATCAAAGTCGCAGACTTTCAATGGAGCTAGAGAAGTTTTTCTTCGTTTTGGATCCTAAATCAAGGTACCAACCTAACAAACAATTATCTATTATATACCTAACAAGTCCATATTATTTAGTTGAGGGAGACATGGAAATATTGTTGCTATATTGTATAAACTTGCAACAGCTTTATGGCTGCAATTGGATCGTATTACTCTTTATGTTCATATAAAGAGATGGAAGTAATGAACTGAACGCACATTTGTAGTGATGCTTTTTTAAGCAATGATGGGTTAGTTAAGAGAGATTGTTAAATAAAATACATCTCCGATTTTTTTCGAGATTTTCTTACAAAAGATTGATTGATCTACACTCGTTGACCTACCCTATGAATCTGACTCTGGGCGACAACCACGCCTTACACTCTATTACACGAACGCACAAACGAACTCACTAACAGAAATACTTGAACTTGATTCAAGATTTAACAGACAAGAATATTATCAGATGTCTTGAAAATTACTTAAGATTCACATTGGACTTGATAGAAACATTAACTTCTTCAGGATAAGGATAAACATGAGTATTAAGTATAATATGATAACTGACAACAGTTGTTTAGTCTCTTGTGCTTGCTAACCTAATGACAACCTCAGCGCGATACTCAAGACAATGTTACATGTTATTACATATTTTCATCAGGACTGACAAGCTTACAGGTATAAGGTTTTTTTTTGTTATATTGAAAACTTATATTATTTTATAGCGAGACATTTTGTTGGACAGAAAAACAAAGCACAATTATCAGTCGTAGAGCTTCCACAAAATTATTCAATCTTGATGAAGCCAGTGGACAGATCTCTGAAGGAAAAACAGATGATAAAGGTGAACGAACATACGAGTGTTCAATAAACTATGAAAAAAATGGGGTATAAATAAATTGTTTTGTCTCAGAATATCGATGTTTCCAGTAATAATTCATGCACTGCCAAAAAAAAAAAAAAAAAAAAAAAAAATTGTCACTGAGAACGAGATTGATGGTGTTAATCTTATATCAGCGAACTCCATATTTGATTAGTAACCAGAATCGCCCGACTGATAAACGATTACATTCACTCAGATAAACGTATTTTGTCCGCCAGGTAATTACTGTCAAATCTCATGATTTGCATGAAGCCCCAAATAACGCAACGCTCTTGATTGCACTTTTAAAGAGGTGGGATTGTTCTACTTGCGCAACTACAGGTACGTTCGCTACTATGCTAACAACCAGGACACGCTGGTAACGACATTAGATTTGCTAAGGCGCAATGACTTATATATATTATAACTATATTATATATTTATATATATATATTATATTATATATAAATTATACATTATATATATATATATATATATTAATATATATTAATTATATTATATATATTATATATTATATATTATATAATAGACTATTATTATAGTAATTATATAATATATATATAATATAGGATTTATATGTATGTATGATATATATAATATTAATATAAATATTATATAATATATATATTATATATTAATATATATATTTATGATATAGATTCATTATATATTATTATTATATATATATATATATATATATATATATATATAGATATATATATATATGTATGTATATATATTATATATATATATATATATATATATATATATATACATAATATATATATATATATATATATATATATATATAATATATATATATATATATACTAATAATATATAAGTCATTGCGCCTTAGCAAATCTAATGTCGTTACCAGCCTGTCCTGGTTGTTAGCATAGTAGCGAACGTACCTGTAGTTGTTGAGCAAGTAGAACAATACTCACCTCTTTTAAAGGCGCAATCAATATATATATATACATATATATATATATATATATATATATATATATATATATATATATATATATATATATATTTATATATATATATATATATATATGTATATATATATATATATATATATATATATATATATATATATATATATATATTATATATATATATATATATATATATGTGTGTGTGTGGGTGTGTGTGTGTGTGTGTGTGTGTGTGTGTAATAAAAGGAGCCCATAAAAACACCAAAATACAGAGAGAAAAGTACTATATTTCAGAGACTGCTGTCTTCCTCTTCAGGTAGATGAATGTGAAAAGTTTACAGAAAAGGTGATATTTATACCAAGAGGTCCATACACAGGCAAGCCAATTTAGGTCATCCCCGCTGATAATCTTCCTTTAATCTTCTTAAGCGTTGGTTGAATGAAAACATTGTTGATTGTATCTGAAATCCATGCTCCTTTTGAGATGTTCATTACCTGCCTCTCTTTTATTAAGGCCGATTCCATCATTTGACTCTTGTACCGGGTGTTGCTGTTATAAATTACATGTGACAAATTTCAGTTTATTCTATGGTTATGTTCATTTATATGGTTGAAAATAGCTGAGTTCTGTTGTCCATACCTAACTGACTGTTTGTGCTGTATTAATCTCTAGGGAAGTGATTTACCTGTAAATCCGATGTAAGATTGGTCACAGTCCTGGCATGGGATTTGGTAAACCACAGTGTGCTTGGGAGATGTCTTTTGTTGGACGTTAATCAGGGATTTGGCTAAGGTGTTTGGGTAAGTAAATGCAGAAGGGTTAGATTTTCCGAGGTTCTGAGTCATCTTCTTAATCGTGTCCAGGTGTGGAATTTTTATTTTATTGTTGGGTGTTCTCTGGTCTTGTCTTTAAGGGGTCGGCAGAAAATTATGTTTGCTTTGTGAATTGCTTTCTCACTTATATGGTCAGGATACTTTGAAGACGAAAGTTGCTTGCGAATTAGTTCAAATTCTTTTTCCAGGAAATCTGGGGAACAAATTCGTAAGGCTCTTAAGAACAGGTTGCTGGCTACACCTATCTCGATAGCAATGTCGTGATAGCTAAAGTAGTGAATATATGAAAGTAAGAACGTTGGTTTTCTGTATATGATAAATTTGTATTTTGTTGTGTCTCTGATTATTAAAACATCAAGAAAAGGAATTTTGTTGCCTGTTTCCCATTCAACTTTAAATTTGATGCTGGGCACTAATGCGTTTAATTTTGAGAGGAATTTATTAAAATTGCCCCACCTATTATCCCAAAATGTTAGAATATCATCCACATATCTCATCCACAGAATGTTTTTGGGTTTTATTACATTTATTACTGTAGTTTCAAAGTATTCCATGTACAGATTGGCTAAAACAGGGCTTAAAGGACTACCCATACTACACCCGAATTTTTTATTGTAGAATGATTCCCCGAATGATAATACGTTATTAGATGCAATATAATATATATATATATATATATATATATATATATATATATATATATATATATATATATATATATATATATATATATATTATATATATATATATATATATATATATATATATATATATATATATATATATATATATATATATATATATATATATATATATGTGTGTGTGTGTGTGTGTGTGTGTGTGTGTGTGTATGTGTGTGTGTGTGTGGTTGTGTGTGTGTGTATTTAATATATGTGTGTGTTTGTGTGTATTATCATTAACTCTGCTTCGTGAAATATTTGGCGCTTTCCTGGAGGAGAGAGGTTGTGAGTACTTGATTAACTATTAATTTGTTATTTGCTGTATGTCATTTTATCTGCTATGAAGCGAAGAAAGAATAATTTCTACTTCTGTATCAGCTAGATGTTGTGTTCAACATTATAAAAAATTGGTCCCTAGGTTAGGGAGCTAAATTACTCACAGTACTGTTGCAATTGCTCCTGTTTTCATGGTTGGGTTATGTACAGTTAGAATTCCTCATTCGTTAGAGTGAGGTAAAATTCTAATTTTTAATTATGTGGTGAATGGTCTCTTTGCACACCTGATACAAGGGAGCTGTGCTGATTTGTGTGTGATGTAATACTGTTCAGTACTGGAGTATCTGCAGCCACGTCTTTACAACAATCTTTGTCATAAAGCTTACCATGAGAATTCCACAATAATATATATTCTAAACGAGGAGGAACTACCGACAATATCAATTAACAGAATAATGCCCCTATCCCAAAGGGTACATCTTTATCAACATTTTGAACTTGCAATGTTTACGATTTGTGATTTATTTGAAAAGTCATAACACTCAGTATAAAATGAAAATAAAAGACCATTGAATGCATACAATAGTATATATAAAAATAAAAAAATAATTATGTTAATACAGATGACAGAACGGGGCAGAATAAAGTGATTTATTAAAAAAAAAAAAAAGTACAGATATATCGCGCCAAATTCCTGAAAGGTATTCAAATATTTTTCCACTCGCATATAAATAAATGCAGCGCGTAGAAATAAATATTGTCGAACATTTTAAATTTTTTCTGTAAACAATCACAGCCTTAATGGTTTACCAGTATGGATGTTGCACATTTTACTGCCTAGCGTTCTGTAATTACCTGAGCTCTAATCACCCGAAATTATCATATATCTCATTTCGCATGAACCGTATGGTGATATTTGGGGATGTCCATTCATTTCAGATATAAATCAAATTTCAAAAATTAAACATCTAAATAATATTACGAGATGATATTTGAATGTACCCAGTAGTTCATTTTGGGATCAATCATGCAGAATCTTCAGTCATTATTCTTTTTAAAGAATATTCTCTCTCTCTCTCTCTCTCTCTCTCTCTCTCTCTCTCTCTCTCTCTCTCTCATTAATCCAAGCGAATTTCTATTCAGATCCTCTGCTTCGTTAACCTTTTCCTTCAGATGAATACGAGAACATCGGATGTTCCCGGGGCTCCTCTTTCAAAGCCTGTAAAGAAATTGAAGAAGGTCGTTCATCGTTCAAGTTTCATGAATAATGAAAGCATTCTATTTTTTTTTTTTTTTCAGTGGACTTTGAAAAGTGCTCACCTTTAAAATTCACACTCCTTAACGGGCATAATCCTCTTCATCATGAATGTTTTTAAGTCTTTTTATTTTCCTGGTTGCACGTTTAAAGAGATTTCTCGCGTCGCTTCTTCCTTGCGAACTTTTTGCCTTAATGACAGCTTGCTCCAGATCTTCATCGATCTAATTCTCCAAGATTTTCTCTGACTTTTAATTGGTTCTCTTCCTGATTGTGCCATGTCTTATGTTTTTATGACCTGCAGCATATCACTTCCCATCGTGCTTCCAAATAATCTCAATATTTAGTATTCCTGTTTATTTTGCAGTCTTTGTATACCCAGTTTCTCTCCATCTGCCTCATCTTCTAAACATAATTTAGTATTGAATCTAAGCCAGTTCCTAGTAGAATTTCTTCGAAATTTAATTTTTGTTTTACTGTAAGCTCCAAACTCTTCCAATGTGGCAAGCCCAAGGCTTACACGGGTTGCATATATCTTTGCTCTTAGTAAGAGATACCCCTGTTTATATGTACCCCCAGTAAACTCTTTCCACTTCAGCATAATCTAAGATTTTGTCGAGTTAATATAGTTCCTCTAAATCTTTCAAAGCTTGTTCATGCATACGAATATGGTTGTCTTCGCGTGTGCCTCATCTTACCAGAGATTTATAACTATGTCCTGTAATCCAAAGGTTCTCATCGTGTGCAATTTGGCCTCCAAGGAATACATGCCATGTCTGTAGTGGTTCAAGGAACAATTTGGAACATTCAGTGCTCATAATCATGTTTCCCAAGGATCCATCCATTCTTAAATGCATTGATAATATTTGCATGGCTTTCAGAAAGTAACTGTGGTCAAGGTCAGTTAGTGTATGTGTGACCTCCGAAAGTATGACAATAATAAATGCATCGTCAATTCTATTCCTTGATTGATAGAGCAGAAATATTTTAGTTGGCCACTAAAGTGCTTCAACATACTTGAAAGTGAAAATGAGATTAATTCGTAAATTACTTTAATAGTCTTATTTGCGTGTAATTAAAATGTATTGAGGAGTTTCATGAATAGCAAAGAAAACATAAGAATTTGTTATTAGAAATAGATTGCATCAATGATTTTATATTGCATCTTCGTAATGGAATGCTGCAAAGAACTTACAGCAAATAATTGAAATCTGCTGACAATTTACGGAATGCCTTTCCCTTATTAGTTCACACTGGCAAAAGTAATCAGCAAGATATTACAGATACAGGTGGGGAAACCCATCGCAGAAAATTAATGTCCACTGGATAACCTTCAAACAAGCCAACTTGTGTCGTAAATCGTAATAACATCGAAATATCCTTATGAAACCTAACAGCAAGGTAGGCAGAGAGAGAGAGAGAGAGAGAGAGAGAGAGAGAGAGAGAGAGAGAGAGAGAGAGAGAGAGAGAGAGAGAGAGAGAGAGAGAGAACTTCTGGAAATATTTGTAAGACCACATATTTTAATTTTCCTTTGCTTACCCTTAAACATTGGTGCTAAATAAGAAACGTGGACGTTATCGGTACGTGTGATTTCTTAGCAATCACATTACGTAATAGGTGGAAATTTCCGTTATAAGCATATTATTTTGACAGAACTTGCTATTTATTTATAGCTAATTACTCTAAGATTTGGAATAAGGTCATCGCAAAGTGATTCAGTATAAAGTAATAGAAACTCCAGTTATTGAGGGCAAAGGTTTGTTATGTAAGCCATATGTTGAGAATGTAAGATTGGGTACAGCAACATGTTCGTACCTTTGAATAAGCGGAGGTAATCAACAGTATAGCGATTCCTTTCAGGACTTGGATACCGGAACGAGTCAAACAAGTAAATGTCGATAGGAATCGTTGTCCTCATTGTTATGCGCTTGTTGATTATTTGACAGAACATGAAATAGCCTCAAAATATTTTTTTTTGTCGCTACACTTATAGATACCTATATTCCTAAATGCCACGATCTGTTTAAGGATAATAACAGAATTTCAAACTTATATTATCTGGCAATAACTCTGGGTGGCATTTTTCAGCAATTTTTTATTCAAGTTCGTGCCATTGAGTTAATGATAAACTTAGAAAGCAGGGGCATGTGAAATAAGAGACATTATTAAATATTCAATAAAATAAATTGTTTTGCATTAAATAACTAGTTTTCTAATATTCATGTCAACGATAAATGGAAATAGTTCTTCACTTTCCACAATATACGTTTAAATTAATTCCTTTTTTCAAATAATTTCTTGCCTTCACAACCATCGTTTACAGTCCTTCAAGACAACAGGGCAATCCATCGTTCACTGATTAGCACTCGTGAATTTTCCCAATTAACCTTTTGATATTTCTGGTGGCTTATTTCCGTAATTTTTTTTATTGAGAGCTATGGTTAACATAAGAATTAAGCGGAAAGAGATATATCTTATATCTTAGGACCGTTTTGAAAGCTTTGGCAAATCGTTCCGAAAAATGGATGATTTAAAATTTATTAATGATAGTCGTTCTGCATTTTATTGTTCTTGAGAACTAAAGTAGAGTTAACAATTTCAGTGTTGACACTGATTTGAAAAACAACTAACATCATTTTTACGAGGGTACTACTGTTATGAAGCATGACCTGAGAGCCAAACTTCAATCACAGTAAAAGGCACTACTATTTCTTACATGCATCGTTCAGTAGGAAGAATATCTTATCACTTTTATGAAAATAAATACAATGAAATGAAGATTACGGAGGGGAGCAAAAGTACTGTAATATACTGTATATATATATATATAATATATTTCATATATATATATATATATATATTATATATTATAGAATATAGTATATATATATATTATATAGATAGATATATTATGATTTAATATATGGATATATATATATAATATATATAGAGATCATATATAGATAATATATATATATATATATATATATGGATATATAATATATGTATTTAGATATATATATATATATATATATAGTATAGTAGTATATAGATATATATAGATATATATATAGTATATATACATATATATATATATATATATATATATATTACTATATATATATATATATATACTATTATTATATATATATAATATAGTATATATATTTGATATACATATATAGATATAGTATATTAGGATATATATATATATACATACATATATATATATATATATATATATATAGATATATATATATATATATATATATATATATATATATATATGATACATATATATATATAGTATATATATAGATATATAATATATATATAGTAGTAATATATAGATATACATTTATTAGATATAAATATATATATAGAATAATATATATAGACAAATTTTTATATACATATATATACTATTGTATATATATATAGATATCTATACTTATCTACTCTAATATATATCTATATATCATATCTATATATATATAATATATATATCGCCCTCATATAGACATATAATATCTATATCATAACTATTTCTTATCTATATATATTATCTCTCTCTATTCTCTATATTCTCTCTATCTATCTCCCATCCTATTATCTATATATATATATCTATCTATATACATACATATTATAATATATATATATATAATATATATACATAAATATATATATATATAATATTATATATATATATATTAATTATATATATATTATATATATTATATATATACACATATACATATATTATATATATAATAATAATATTTATATATATATATATATATATACTATACATACTATATATCTGTATAATATATCTCATATTAATATATATATATATATAATAATATAATTATAGATATATTATAATATATATATATATATAATATATAATTAATATATCATTAATATATATATATATATTATATATTAAATTATATATATATTATATATAATATACATATTTAATATATATATATATCTATATATGTTATATTATATATATATATATAATATATATATATATATATATATATATCATATAATATATAATATTATATATTTATATGTATATAATTATATATCTATATTATTAATACATATATACATATATATAATATATATATATATATATATAAAACAGCTTAGCAATTATCTTTTGTTTCAAGAGCCGGGCGCACTTTCTGAAGAGCACCAACTATATAGTTAGTGTCCCTGTCCGAAGTCGACTCCTTTCCAGAAGCAATCAAGCGCACGAATTGCAACTAATGAAGCAACTTGCCCTAAACGGTGAAAGTTTAGTGTTCATCTGATATCTAGCGAGATTAACCTGAAGAAAAGAGGATGTCAAAATGAAAAGTTCATTAAGAAATTGCTAATAAAATAAAAAATAAAGACGAGGAAATAAAAATGAATAAGAAACTGCACACCACACGACACCACTATAAAAACTTCCATCGACCTGGTGAGAGTTAGTTGTCAGGATCAACAGATGACTTGAAGAGTAAAACTCTTTTTTGAAAGATCATTCACAAAATTCTATAGTAATGGTGCGAGTTTCTTTCGCCTGAAGATACTAGAGCAAGGGCGAGCGACCTACCTGTTAAATGGTCCTATCCCCCATAAAAATTATGATCACGTTCATTACAAAACCTAACTACGAAGATTTCCTTTCGTTAAGTTCTAGATAAAACCCAAATATAACATTTTGTAGTGCCACCTACAGGCAAGAAGAAACACAAAAACTAGATTTAAAAAAAAAGTAGGGAGATGTTTAATTGAAATGAAGGGCTGCGTTGATGGAATGTGTATTCTGAAATATAGGCTGGATGGCAGAAAAAAAGAATATTGTGGATAGTTGGTGGAATACACATACCACCAACGGGCCACTGCATTTCAATTAAACATCTCCCTACTCGCATCTATGCCAATGTCAAGGAAGGTGGTATTTTTTTTATCTAGTTTTTGTGTCTCTGCTTGCCTGTAGGTAGCACTACAAAATGTTATATTTGGGTTTTAACTAAAACATAACGAAATTAAATCTTCGTAGTTAGGTTTTATGATGAACATGATCATAACTTTTATGGGGATAGGACCATTTAACAGGTAGGTCGCCCGCCCTTGCTCTGGTATCTTCAGGCGAAAGAAACTCGTACCATTGCTGTAGAATTTTCTGAATGATCTATAAAAAAAAAAAGTCTTACTCTTCAACCCATCTATTGATCCCGACAACTAACTCTCACCAGGTCGATGGAAATGTTTTTTTATAGTGGTGTCGTGTGGTATGCAGTTTCTTATTCATTTTTATTTTCTCGTTTTTATTTTTTATTTTATAAGCAATTTCTTCATGAACTCTTCATTTTGACATCCTCTTTTCTTCAGGTTAATCTCGATAGATATCAGATGAACACTAAAGGATCACCGTTTAGGCCAAGTTGCCTCATTAGTTGCAATTCCTGCGCTTGACTGCCTCTCGAAAGGAGTCGACACTAACTAGTTGGTGCTCTTCAGAAAGTGCGGCCTGCTCTTGAAACAAAAGGTAAGTAAAAGTAACACTAGAACAATATTCTTCCCATTCCAGTATTCCAAATCCCATCTTATTCTGTTTAGTGGACACCATTTTCCTTGTATAGAAGCAGATGATTATTTGACAAACATATTTAAGAAAAATATTATATTCTGCAAAAGCAAAATATGACATAAAACCATAGGTTATATAAAAATTAACAGATATAAGTTAAAAGAACAAAATACTATAGAGAAAGTATAATCGTAATGCTAGGAATTTTTTCTTTGATCTTCTGTACTTTACCAACTAAAATCAAGAAAGTTTTGGACTAGAAAAAGATTCCGGAGAAGATCTTAACTTTTTTCTCTCTTTTCTTTGTAAACTCTTGTATTCTCGCGGCCACTCTCAACAGATTCAACGTTGGATATCATGCTCGACTTGGAATTCTTTCCGAGAGAGAGAGAGAGAGAGAGAGAGAGAGAGAGAGAGAGAGAGAGAGAACCATTTGAATTATTTCCATATTAACTTTCTAATGCAATGAAATCCTTAATGCAAATTCCATTAACGCAAAAAGAATGAAAATAAAAATGTATAAATTTTAATTTTTAATTATAACCATTATTTTTTTTCAGAAAATTCAGATCATTAGATTCTGTTTTATGCAAAAAATCACTCTCTCTCTGTGTGTGTGTGTGTGTGTGTGTGTGTGTGTGTGTGTGTGTGTGTGTTTTAGTGTGTGTGTGTGAGTGATTACAAAGTTTCTGTCTCTCCAAATATAGTAAGATATTTATGTTCTCATTTCACCTGAGCTATTTTCTTTGCCGTCGAGGTTCTGACTTATGGAGTTTTGTACAAATATAAAATTGGGGAAGTTTGTTTGCTACGCAAGAACAGAAATAGTAAATTTAATGTTCGCGGTCATACACATGAATTCATACCTCCGAATACAAAGGGGGATTTTCAGTTACAAAAATGCTTCCCTGAATGACTCTCCAAATTGCAATTAAACATGCAAATGAATGTGAAACGAAGCGATATAATCTATCATGCAGTAATTGGGGTTTTTGATTGGCTAACTGAAAATAAATTGAAACCGCGCCCGCGCCGTCCCCGGCCCCCCATCAATTCCAGAGCTTTTACTCATTCCATATAAGGGCTTAGCGTTTTTCCTCTCAATTTAGACAGTTTTAGAATGAAAAAAAAAAAAAAATTCTTTTTGTCGCCACAAACAAAATGCAATAACTTGAGGATGGTAAGAGTACTGGATAAAAAGGGTATTTCAGAAAACTACGGTTCTGTTTTAACGACAGGGATTGCGTGAACATGAACGGCATTTGTTGATTGTGGACTAGGGGGAGTCAATCAGGTTTATTATTATTGTTCATTAATAAGAAAAATAAATAATAACCGATTGATCTAGTCCACAACAACAAAATGATCGGATTTATTATTATTGTTCTTATTAATGCAACTTCAGTAAAACAAAACGTCACGTCAACCATAAATAAGTAACAAATGGCAAAGAAGTGATATAGCGATTAAATAACACTGAAATTATGAAAAGCTAATAATAGAGTGTAAAGTTTTGCAATGATTATTGGGTAACTCGATAATCGATAGAATGAGAAGCATTCCTTGGAGTATTTTTCAGGGAAGAAGTGAATCAAACGACTTTTAAAGAACATTGTACTAAACTTTACGCTACATCGAAACTTCAAAAAATTGATTATATGGTCAACACTCGAGTAAGACCCATCGCTATGGCACCTAAATTGCCGTGCTTGTTGCTGAGCGGGGTCGAATACACCATTAACGTGAAAGCCCCTAATAATGAGAGACGAATCATCAATTCATATGTCAATCAGCTGTGCAGTTCTTTTCACATAAATATCTTTTAATCCTTTTACTTCTTTCATCCAAAAGAGAAATGTTTATATACATGCAAACCCACACACACACATATATATATACATATACATATATATATATATATATATATATATATATATATATATATATATCATATATATATATATATAGATATGTATATATATATATATATATATATATATATATATATATATTATATATATATATATACATATCTGTGCAGTTCTTTTCATAAATATCTTTTAATCCTTTTACTTCTTTCATCCAAAAGAGAAATGTTTATATACATGCAAACACACACACACACACACACATATATATCATAATATATATATATATATATATAATACATATATATATATATATATATATATATATATATATATACATATAGATATGCATATATATATATATATATATATATATATATATATATATATATATATATATATATATATATATGATGAATTTTTTCACTTCACCATGATTCATATACATGTGTTAAGCTAGAAATGTCCTTTTATATCCAATTCGTTCTACCTTAGAATTAATATATTTTTTTCATGTATGTTGACCAAAGGAAAATTTTTTTTTATGGTTGATAATAATTTCGTCCTCTCGTGGGTTCGAACCAGCACCCAGCGGACTGAGGAGAAATCAGCATGTCACTAAAGTCCTGATTTCTCCTCAGTCAGCTGGTTCGAACCCACGGAAGGACGAAATTATTATCAACCAAAAAAACTCCCCTTCGGTTAACATATATGAACATATATTAATTCCGAGGTAGAACTAATTGGCTTTAAAGGACATCTGTAGCATAAGCATATATATATATATATATATATATATATATATATATATATATATATATATATATATATATATATATATATATATGCTTAAAAATCACAGTAAAAACCAAAGTACTTGGTGATCTGCATATCATTTTTTTCCTGTGGTAATAGCTTATATATATATATATATATATATTATATATATATATATATATATATATATATATATATATATATATATATATATATATATGGCGTGTGTATGTGTGTGTGTGTGTGTGTATGTATTTGTGTGTAAAAGAAGGGGGAAGATGGAGACGGCTAAGACAACTGACATAAAGTCTTAAATGGTAATCTTGACTTTTATTGAACGCCTTTTAAATGGCAAAACAATTTCAAAGCAATTCATCACACGTGACCAAATGGTCGTAACTTTGACACTTTCATGACTCAAGTTGGATCTGTGTTATTTTATTCACATGCATAGTAATACATAAATAGCTAAAATTCCAGACTCGATGCATGAAAATCTTTACACTAGAAAATTACACCAACACTTTAAAATAAACTGCAGTAGTTTACTGGAATATAGAGGTAATTCTAACGCATAATAATATGTATTTTAAAGCTTTCAAAATATTTAGCTGCTTACTTGTTGCATAAAATGTTTGCTTGTGTATTTCTGGCTATAATGTACACCATAACTAAA